>NC_053026.1:534044885-534415865 GCF_003073215.2 Triticum urartu | reverse complement strand
GAATTCTTACAACATCACATAAATTCTGCGGAAGCCAGTTCCTGTTGGTCCAGCAAACGAAAACCTTTGAAGCCTTTCAAGTTAAAGTTTATGGCTTCAGAGAAAGCAGCAAGGAAGGGTGGCAGAAAGCATCATGGTGAGACCTCCAGAGATCTGCCAGATGAACTCTCAGAAATGTACAAGACAGATCCTGAAGAGGATTATAGTCAGCGCAAGACCTGAATCCAATGGATTCGAAGATATTGGGCAGAACAATGGTTCAAATACAGATTTGTGACCCAGGAGTATGCTGAGAAAAACGCCATCAAGAGACCGTGGGGTGACATCCTATTCAAGAATCTTCTACCCAGGTCCAGAGATGAAGCCATTGCTCAAGGCTTCTATCCATGCATGGTCCGTGGACCACAGCCTGCTGATGCACACTCGTCGTCACTGCTATGGTGTCGTAACGACAATCTGTTCAAGCGCAACTTCCAGTTTGCTCAGAACTCAGCGAAGCAGAACAAGAAGACTTTTGGGTTAGATTTCAACCCTGGTCCCTCATCTCCAAGGGCAGATGGCACACGACATGCAGAACCCAATGTCATCGGTCTTTTTGCCAACCTTGAAGGCCTCATCACCTACATCTTGGTTCAAGGGACTACAGTGAATGAGCCTGCAGCTGACACTGAGTCTGATGACGCACCTGCAGTGCCGAAGCCAAAGCAGTTGAAGAAGCCAAAAGCTTCAAAGCCAGCCCCTTCACCAAAAATCTCAAGGGCGAAGCCATTGGCAACTGCACCTCCTGAAGACAGTGTGCAGTCTGAAGACTTATCACGCGTCTCCAAGCCCCAGAAGGCCAAGATGCCTCTGTCTCACACTGGCAAAGAGCTAACAGTTGCTGCCATTCTGCGCAACGACGACATTGATCTGTCAAGTGATGAAGATTTTGCAGATGACGCTCTTGAGCAACTCATCAAGAGCAAAGAAGAAGCAGAAATCTTTAATGATCTGCCTCTCTTTGATGTCATCATCATCCACAACTACATTGACGAGTGGTTTGACACGCCAAACATCAGCTTTGAAGATCTGCAGCTACCCATTGGCCTCAGTGTCGCCTTCCAATGCGCCATTGCTTCAGAACTTGCTATTGCCCAGCGCATTGTTGAACTGAAGCAGAAGATTGACTATGAAAAGGCTCAGTTCAAGAAGCATATGGCCAAACTCAGCGTGCAAGAAGTGAAGAACTTCAAGACAATGATGCACGAGCTCAATGAAGCCTTTGTGAAGAAGCATGCAGAAGCTCAGGGTTCGCGTGAGCGCATGAAGACTCTGGCTGACAGATGTGTGCAATCCTATAATGAGGCTGAGAAGCACAAGGCGCTTGGGCATCCTGGCATCGACCCCAGGATGGCCGCAAAGAAGAAGAAGCCTGCTACGGCTGAACCTGATGCACCAAGGCAAGAAGCAGTTCCGATTGTCTTCCCAACTAGACTGACTGGCTCGAAGCCAAAAAGCCGGTTAATAGCTTCAGAGCTCAAGAAGACAAGGACTGCTGAGGCTGAAGTCAGGAAGAGGAAACACTCTGAAGCCTCTCCTACTGCCCCCACCAAGAAAAAGAGAAAGACCAAGAAAGCTCGGGCTGCTCCCATAGAGCCCTTGATAGTTGAACCCATTTCTATGGTTCATCCTGACGCGGAACGTCAACTGACAGTTCATGAGTCTGCTTCCACAGAGGCTCCTGAAGCTGAAGACATTCCAGCAGCTGATCCCATCGCTACTGAAGACATTGGTCATCATGACAATGTAGAAGATGATGCAGTCCTTCCTCAGTTTGAAAACAGCAAACTCATCAGCATTGGTCGTCCACTGATGCCAATTGCACAGGATGCTTCATGGGCGGATCGCCCACAAAAGGAAGAAGACTATGAGGCCCATCCCACTCCAACTCCACAGGCGTCGTCTGCGCTCCCCAGGCTTCGCAAAGGTCCAAGGCCTCAGGTCTCTGCTGAAGACATTCCGGCTGCAACAGCCGCAGAAGAAGAAGTACCACAAGATCCCACTCCCCTGTTCCACCAAGAAGCAGTTCTCCAGGAGAATGTGCTTGTGACCGACCCTCCAGCTAGTCAAGTGGAGGATGAAAATCATGAGGCTGCCACAACCACCAATGAAGCTAATGTGGAGCCCTCCCCAGCAAAAGCTTCAGAAGACAGCGAAGCCACTGATCCCGCCACTTCTGTTCCAAGACTGCCAAGGTTTCCAGGTCCTGCATCAGCACCTGGCTCCTTCAACATCAATGACTTCAGGGCAGACAACACGTTCTTCAATAGCTCCAGGAACCCCTACTCAAGGGAAAGGATATCATCTGATCAGTTCTAGAGCTATCCTCAGCGAAGCTATTACTCTTGCATTCTTTACAACCAAGGTCGCATCTTCCCACACAAGCGCCTTGACGTTGAAACTATAGCTGGTCTGCCCTGTCTAGAAGAAGCGTTGGATTGCTTCAAGCAAGTGGGTCTGCTGCAGTTTGTTACTGATGAAGAGCATTGGAATGAAGAGCTGCTGCTACAATTCTATGCCATACTTCACATCAAAGGGTACAGCAGAGATCCGAAGACTTGGGTCCTGGAGTGGATGACTGGCAACGTTCATCACGAAGCCAATGCATTTGACATCATTGAGCTCACTGGTTTGCCCACTCCTGGCGATCTCTTCAAGCAAGGCTGTCAGCTGCATGCTGAAGCTATTGAGAGCATCTTTCAGCGGCCAGAACCTGATATGAGTCAAATGCTCAGCATGATGAAGCCATTGCCCCAAGATGCTGCTTATCCCACAGAGTTCTTCGTTGAAGACCTTGAGTACCTGCCCAGAACCATCTATCACATCATCAGGCGAACTCTCTGGCCTATCAAAGGGCACTCTCCAAATGCCAAGCTTCAGGGTGCAATGAAGACTTTGGTCTTTTATATACTTCATGGCAAATGCTTCAATGCACAGGACTTCTTCATACGCCAACTTGCTGCATCGGACATTGATCTGTTTGGTTTGAAGTTCTACGCCCCTTGGGTCATGCGGCTGATCAAGCTACACTCCGCCATCTCGTATTAGCCCTCAGCCCGCAACCATCGGATCTTCTTGCCTGACGTGGACATGTCTACTGAAGCCATATATTCTGAGCCTGCCAAGCAACCTCTAAGTCTTCAGAATGCAGACCATCAGAGTTTTGCTCAGAACGTTGAAGGCGTTGAAGCAGTCGCCGCACATGGAAAGGGCTCACGATGATGTGTTCTGAAGCTGATCTTCAAGAGGATGGCTTCTCTGAGAGATTTAAGTTTGACTCCACACCTCCTCGAAGGGCTATGCTGCTAGGAACTCCATCCCTTGAAGACTCTGAGTTCTCTTCCTCTGCTGCCACAGTGACTGCCAGAATTATTGAGGAAGAAGACGATGCTACTTCACCGCCACTTCCTTTAGCACCTCCAAGCTCTTCTGCACCGCCAAACAACACCAACAACCCTGCTACTTCATCTACTCCTCATGGGAACGAGTAGAGGCTCTATGTCTTCAAACCTTTTTGGTCATTACTGACAAAAGGGGGAGAAGCATATGAGATTGATAATCTTCAAGCGGGTCCATATGGGCGGTGCTTTATATTTTGCTTCGTGCTTACAACTCTCGTTTTTGCTACATTTGGTTCTTATGAGTTGTAACACTTAAACTAGATGGTCGTCTGCTACTTATTTGCCACCTTGTTTTGCGAAGATAAATTCTGCATGTGCGACGATAAATTCCGCACTTAGCTCATTCTGCAGACGTCCATTTTCCATTATGCATGTCATTATCTTCATATACTTTCACATGCATAGTGGATTGTCATCATAAGTTGAAGTGGATCTCCACAAGTACAACCTGCCATGTGCATTTGCATTCCAAAAGCAAATTAACTTATATGCACATCTTCAGGGGGAGCCCTTGCAACTTATGAAGACAATTCCTTATCCTTTACAATTTCACAGATTATATTCCCCGTTGAAAACTTCAACTAGTTTGTCATCAATCACCAAAAAGGGGGAGATTGTAAGTGCATCTAGTGCCACCCCTAGTTGGTTTTGGAGTATTGACGACAAACCTAGTTGAGGGACTAATGTGTTTGTGAGAATTGCAGGATAACACAGGTAGAAGTCCCTCATTGATTCGGTTTTACTACCAGAGATGACCCCTAAAAATGTATGAAGACATTGAAGTCAAAGGTGGTATATGAAGATATTCACATTGAAGACTATGACAAGAGAAGACACTATATGAAGCCTATGGAGCTCGAAGACTTAGATCTTTCGTAGTCCCTTTTCTTTTGTGTTGAGTCATAGGAACCACCGTACTGTTAAGTGGGGTCCAAGAGAACCAGTCAGAATGACTGAAGTGATGCCTAAACCAAAAACCTATGTCTTCGAGTGAAGACTATGAGAGCGAATCTTGTCCAGAGTCGGACAAGTCAGCTTTGCTTGTAGCCCAAGTAAAGTTGCCGTGTGAGTTTGAAATCTGACCGTTGGAACACGTGTCAGTTCCTTAGTGACCCAGGGTCATTTCGGACAAATCAGGTCGGGTTGCCAAGTGGCTATAAATATCCCACCCCCTACAACCATAAACCGTTGGCTGCTCAGATTGAAAGCACGGCTTTTGTCGTCTGAGAGCAACCCACCTCGAAGCCTTTGAGAGAGAATTCCTTGCGAGGATAAAGCCCTAACCACCAGAGCCAGAGAGAATTGGGCATCACTTAAGTCTTCTTGTCTGTGTAATCTGAAGACTTATTACACTTGAGGACTGTGCATCCTCCAGCCGGTTAGGCGTCGCGTTCTGAGCTTCCAAGAGACATTGTGGATTGCCAGTGAACGAAGTCTGTGACGGTTTGGGAGTCTACCTTGAAGACTTACCAGAGTGATTGGGCGAGGTCTATGTGACCTTAGCTCAAGGAGAATACGGTGAGGAGTGGGTGTCCTGAGCTGCGTGTTCAGGACTGGGTGTCCAGGACTGTGTGTCCTAAGGTTTAAATACCTAGCCGCTCCAACCAGACATACAGTTGTCACAGCAACTGGAACTGGTTCAACAAATCATTGTCTTCAACGAGTCACTGGTTTCATCTTCACTTCACTTTACTTACTGTTACTCCTTGTGAAGTCATTGTATGTTTGCTTTATCATTTGTCTTCACTGAGTGACTGGGTGTTCTGTTTGGCTTCACAATATCTTCCTACCTGATCCTTACTACCTACCTGCTATTAGTCCTTGTGCTTTCACTTCATTGAATACTTGACTATGGTTTGCCTAGTGTAGTCTACCTTCCGCTGCATGGTAATAGGTTTAATTTTATCGTTTGTCTTCAAAACTTCTATGTTCTAAAGACTTTCATAAAAATCACCTATTCACCCCCCCTCTAGTCGATATAACGCACTTTCAACCCTCTCTACTCTTTCGCACATGCTATGCGGGTGAAATGATGATACCATGCCTAGTTTCAACATTTTCAGAATTCATTTTGTAGTGATTTTCAATTTCACGGTCATTTAGCTCTCTAAACTATTAGGTAAATGACCGAAAAACAACAAATGATGTCAGAACATGTTGGAAATTGATGACGTCGCTTTGAATGCTGCATACTGAACACAAAAGAAGTCCGGAGTTCAAATAAGTTTAAAAAACATTGAAGTGCCCGTGTAACAGATGAGTTCTCGTCCGAAACCCTGATACTCCGAAAGAGTTTGTCCAGTTTGTACACGAAGTGCGTCCAGTTTTTGCCGTGACCCTCTCTACTCTTTCGCACATGCTATGCGAGTGAAATGATAATACCATTGCAAGTTTCAACATTTTCAGAATTCATTTTGTAGTGATTTTCAATTTCACGGTCATTTAGCTCTCTAAACAATTAGGTAAATGACTGAAAAACAACAAATGATGTCAGGACATGTTGGAAATTGATGACGTCGCTTTAAATGCTGCATACTGAACACAAAAGAAGTCTGGAGTTCAAATAAGTTTAAAAAATATTGAAGTGCCCGTGTAACAGATGAGTTCTCGTCCGAAACCCTGATACTCCGAAAGAGATTGTCCAGTTTGTACACGAAGTGCGTCCAGTTTTTGCCGTGACCCTCTCTACTCTTTCGCACATGCTATGCGGGTGAAATGATGATACCATGCTAAATTCAACATTTTCACAGTTCATTTTGTAGTGATTTTCAATTTCACGGTCATTTAGCTCTCTAAACAATTAGGTAAATGACTCAAAACAACAAATGATGTCAGAACATGTTGAAAATTGATGACGTCGCTTTGAATGCTGCATAGAAACAGAAGAAGTCCGGAGTTCAAATAAGTTATTGAAAATAAAAAAGAGGTGCAATGCTGGTTAATTTGCTTCAAGCCTTTCGGAATAGTGTAGACTGCATTGCACATAGCTCAGTGCAATCTATACTATTCTGAAAGGCTTGAAGTTAATCAATGTGCAGGTGAGCATTGCGCCTCTTCGTCATTGTCTCTGCACTCACGGCTTATAAACCGCTCATACTGCCTCTCTCTTGGCGAGGTGGGACTAAAAATCATCTTACTAAGAAACTCTAGTATCGGTTCATGCCATGAACAGGTACTAAAGATCTTCATGGGGGCCCCAGCCTGACCACAGCCGCACTGGCCTCATTAGTACCGGTTGGTGGCATGAACCGGTACTAAAGGTTGCCCACGAACCGGTACTAATGATGCCCGCCCGCCTAGCCATTGGAACCGGCACTAATGGTCACATTAGTGCCGGCTCAAATTCAAACCGGCACTAATGTGTTTCACATTTGACCCTTTTTCTACTAGTGAATGCAGCTAGTTTTTAGCACATGACAACAAAGAATTGCATGGAAATTACAAATATTGTGGAATAAAAATAAAGCAAGGTCAAAAGGACGGAGCTGAGAAAACAGCACCTTTGAAGCAATGGAGACATGATCCCGGATGGCCACCCTACCACCTAATACTATGTAGTCACTCAACCTGTGTGTACATAATAGGACAAATTTCAAAAGGCACACATGACAAATTATATAACACACCTAAGAGGAATGAACACTTCATCCATGAGATGAAGCTATACGTACGTTGCAGAACCTGCGATCCCTACTTGTCCACAAATCAAGTAGCACTTTCCTATCACCACATTGTGACCTATCTGCAAGAGGGATGCCAATTCACAAAAAAGAGAGAAGAGCCTGAATCTGATAACTAAAACAGGGGAGAGAATACCTGAACTAGATTATCAATCTTCGTGTCATCTCCAATCATTGTGTCTCTCCAACTGCAGTTAACAAATATAGTTAGAAGTTGTCAGCAAGAATCAGTTGCAGTCAAATGTATAATGGTGGCATGGAAAGGGTACATAGTTCGTCAGGTATATTGAGATCAATCATGGACTAGCCAACAGAGGCCTTAGCCAAGCTAAGCATTCCCTGGACATTAGCACGCCGACTCTATGAGCTTTGAACTATCGAACATTATCAAAATACATAAATTTAGAAAGGATAGAAAGGTGACAAGTTACCTGCCTCTGTCAATGCATGTATTTGCGCCTATTTCCACATTGTCTCCAATTCTTGCATAAAGCTCCTGAAGAATACAAAGCTTTTTCTATGAGGCCTAATTTTTTTATATGCATAAAAATTATCAAATTACGATATACAGAGTCACTCAGTCAGTAGGCACTTCTTAGTGAAAGACATTATTTCTTCCATGTCACGTTGTAAAAGCATTACCTCTGGGTTTCCTCTGTTCTCTGTTACTAGCATTGCACATTTGTTTTAACATATATTAACCAAGAACTTCTTCACCACTCAACCCAATAATTGTGACAAAACACTTCAACCTTAATACTTAGTAGTTATTTGTAATCTTCACCAACAGTTCACCCATGTATTTAATTTCCACCGAGTGATAGTGATGAGGACTAACTTGTGGTTTCTTCTTGACCTGTCCATCCTTGTCCACAAAGAAACCAAAATCTGCAAGGGATACATCAGCAATGGACACCTACATCTACATAGCATCAGAAATCAAGCCCTATTGTTTGATAGTAATTTATAAACCAAATATTTACTATTCAGCTACTATAACAGTAAAACAAAGAAAATTAAAAAATTGACAATAAACAGACCAAATAGGCTTTAGTACCAAAAAACTTGAGATGCAAGTCACCAGCTAAAATGACTAAGAGAACTGAACTGTTTTGATCAGCCGAGAAGCTGCAATTTAGTGTTCCTAGTAAACATGTGCAACGTATCTGAAATAAGTAACGTGACATGTTCTTTGTAGTGTGGTAGAGCATAGAACATACCATGTCTGCCAATTGACATATTTGCAACACTAGGTGAGAAAGTGCTCACCGTCTTGACCGATGCAGGCGCCATTGTGGATCGTATAGAACTCGCCCACCGAGCAGTTGCTCAACACAACATTATACCTGCACATATCAACACATAACTCATCTGCAACAAATGATCACTGCAACCAAACAGAGATTGCTCTGTCTCAACATTGAGATGACACCAGCAAAACGCCATACCCGATCCTGGTGGACTGCCCCACGGATACCGAAGGCCCGACCACGGTCCCAGATCCGATGACCACCTCCTTGCCAATCACAGCACCGTAGTGCACGACGGCGCCGGCCTCCACCACCGCGGTGGGGTCAACAGACGCTGCTCGGTGCAGAACGCCGCCACCATTACGCCAAGGCATGAACTCCGCCGCCGCAGAGGCCGCTGTCCCAGCATCTGGTTCAAGCCATTCAGGAAGCCAACAGGGTCGTACAGACTACACATCTCACAAGTACAGTATGGCAGAAACATGTTTTGGATATATCTAGACTGATGCGTATATGCATTCTTCAGAGAATGCTCAATTTGTAAACTTATGTAAAATTTGGTTGAACCCAATTTTTATTCATCTTAAGATGATTTTGTGTATGTAGGTCTTGTAAAGATATTGCTGATGAGGTAATCGATATACACCGAGGTGATGTAAGAAAACAAAGTTCAGGATTTCATGAGTAAACATAAAAAATCATCATTATTCGTATAATCCTCTGAAAAAGGGACTCATGTGGTTAGTCGTACTGTATAATTTTCTTACTTGAGTCATAGAGTGACTTTTATAATTTTGCACGATTTCAGAATTTTAAGCCCTTTAGGAACTTCAGTATAGATATCTAAAACAAGTGACCCATATGAGTATGTAGTTCTTTCATCCATTAATTGCATGAATTATATGATTTATATACTACCAATGATTTTTAGTATCGAAGCATAATTCCACTTATATCTAGAGGGTACGATACAGCGTAATAGATGTCGGGTCTACATGTACACATTTTCTAAAAGCCTTGCTTTCTCACTAGCTCATAAATTTTTCTTATGAATGAGATGTTAATTTATTCCATGTAGTAAATAATTATGAGGAGTATGTATTACATCGGTAAATACAACTCTTTTGCTGAGTGATTGTTATTCTTCTTTAACTTGCTTCCTCTTGCGAACTAATATGATGCAAGAGGTACTTACCATGGATTTTGTTTCAGAGCCAAAAAAGTATTAACAATTTTGAGAAGAAATATACGTCAATAAATGTAGTCTTTATGTTATATGATTCTGGTAGAATCGATAAATTTGTGGATAATCCATTTATTCCTTGTAACTCCTTATAATTTCCTACAACAGTGGTGTGAAGGTGTTTCGTTGTCCCGACACAAAAATATTTCTACACATTGATGTCGGGCTTTGACTGATGAACATCATGTGATGTGTCTTTGAAATTTGATGTTGAATTACATTTACTGGTTGAGGATCTAATCTCCTCTGTTTCCGCGGAAACAGAAAGTATTGTGGCAAACTCTAATTGGGTCAAATGCAAATTTTTTTATAGGGAAGTTCGGTGGGTGTTTGCAGTTTTCCAAAGAATGAGGTGTGGTTGGTCGAGTGAGGAAGGCGTACAGGCGTGGTGAGGGAAACTAGTGGGCCCATGGTTTATTTTCCGAAGAGAATAGTTTGACAACAAATTTCGTGAGGCAATAATTCTACACATGCAAGATTTTGATGGCTAAACTACCAAATTTTTTGGTTTCCGAACATTTCTTCAAGCAATAAGACATTTGGTACCCATGCATGCTTTGAGCACTTTCTTGGGATCCAAAAAACAGCCATAAAATAAACTTTTTTTTGATAAAGGGTGGACTTTATTGACTCAAAATGAAGCATTAAGAGAATACAAACACAATGAGAACGCATCCGGCCTCTGCATTGCCAGGATGCACACGGCCAACACCAATGCACCCACACAAAAACACGCCGGCAAATAGCAAAGTCATATAAGACCAAAACTATGGTAGGCGAGAAAAAAGAAAAAAATGCCTCAAAGCGATCAGATCCGCGATCGGCAAACTATAACAAAGTCATAAAATAAACTAGGCAAGAATATAAGACGGGTGTGACTAGTGTGAGCCTACTGCCCTTGCTTAGAATTTTTGCGCACCAAGTGGATCGCATGGTTGAGGAATCTGAGCCTCGATGACCCTTAAGTCGGATATCCCACTACAAATAGGTCAACGCATCCAACTCCAACGAAGCAGCATGAGTTAGGCGATTTCACGGGTTAGCTAGTTAACCGTTTTGCAAGAGTAGCAAACCTAAAACTGACTGGTTTGTGAAAGTGAGAGAAAAGGTTAGCAAGATGCGTTTAGACGAGAGCACGTAGCTACGTACATTCCTACCGTCTATTCACTTATGCTAACAGTCACTTTTTAGCATTTGATGAGGTGCATGTCTTGAAGTGTAGGGAAACTCGGTCGTGGAAAAGAGACTTAAGAGAAAAACATGCATAAGATTTAACATTATGGCAAGATTCATTTAAGCCATAGCTTAACTCTTCTAGCAAGCTCCTCGGAAATCCTTTTTCTTTCAAAGATCGATGTCAATATGCATGCATTCTGTTAGCCACAAGAGAGGAAATTTGTTCCACGCTTTTGCATTCCAAATACAATTGGTGTCATCACATTTACTGGCGGATGGAAGAATATAAATTTGCCGGGGCGACGAACAATGACGGAGCTTGATGGTGCTAGTCGCTGGCCGCTAGGTAATTAAGGGTTACCCTGCTCCGCTACCAAAGACCTGGGATGGCCGCCCCGCTCGCAATAGTACGATTAATTCTCCAGGCGAAAAAATATTAGACATTTCATCTTCGAAAAACCGCACTTTTGATGTTACTTGGCGTATAATAATCTCTATGTTCGTCCCAATGATAATGGATCTACTATATTGATCACTTTGCTCACGACAAATCTCTGTTAGTCACACCATTCAATTCCACAAGCTTCATCATACACTAGTGTAGAAATGGGCTTTAGTCCTGGTTCATAAGGACCTTTAGTCCCGATTTTGTAACCGGCACTAAAGGATACTCCCTCCGTCCGGTAAAGAGTGTACGTTTGGCTTCAAAATTTATCCACAAAAGAATGTACTTCTATCTTTCCAATGCACTTTAAAGTAGAAAAAAATACTTTTCTCTCATCACATGGTAATCTAGACTAATAACAATCTACACATGGTCTTCTTAATTTTTACATGCACTTAGCTCATTGGAGTTGGTTAATTAAAGAGGAGAGAGATAGTGGCATGCACTTTTTCAATGCATTTTTTATTTCACTTCATAATTTGTCCTAAAATCTTTAGATGTACACTCTTCATCGGACGGAGGGAGTAGGGACTAAAGGTCCCCCCTTTAGTCCTGGTTCAACACGGCCCGGGACCAAAGGCCCACCACGTGGCACGAGCCCGCGCCAAGGGCTGGGGACCTTTAGTCCCGGTTACTAATACCAACCGGGACTAAAGGAATTTTTTTGAATTTTTTTATTTATTATGAAAAAAATCGAAGTTTATTCTAATTTTCAAATTTCTGAATTATTTAACAATTTACTATCTAATCACCCCTCATCACTGCTCAAGTGTGGAGCACTCATTTCAAATCATCTAACTTTCCGGCCGGTCACCCATCCTCTCACTACTCCAGTCTGAGCACGCTTAACTTTCAAGTTCTATTCCCCCTAGTTTCTAAGTCTACACTTGTTGTTTTCCTAACAATAGTAAGCTGTCAATCCTATTCACCCTTAGGAGTTTAGCTTGAGCATGAAGTCACATGTTTCACCGTTTGAGTTTCAAACTATTATGCTAAAAAACAATAATTATTTATTAACACTAATATTATTTGAATAAGTAGTTTGACCATAGTATGACCACAGTTTGACCAAAATTCAAAAAACTTAAATTTGACGATAACTTTTTTTCTTTCAGAATTTGAGGATTCTAAAATTTGCAAAACGGCCTATGGCCGCCAAAATAGGAATCGGCTTTTCGTGTTGAACATTTTGATATATTATACGTCTTTTCGACATCGTATGCAAAAGTTATAGTCATTTTACTTTTTCATAACATTTTTTTGCCAAACGTGTCGCAATTTGTGTTTTTAAATTTCTCTAACTAGTAGATGTAGTAACATAACTACATCTTGAAGGATTTTAATTTTTGAAGTTTTTATCATTTTCTTTTGTTTTTTTAACTGAAAAGGCGATAAGGGGGAGGGGGTAGAGTTTGAAAATTGCAGAACCCCTTTAGTCCAGGTTGGAGCCACCAACCAAGACTAAAGGTTAGTCTCGGTTGGAGCCACCAACCGAAACTAAAAGGTTAGACCCCTTTAGTCTTGGTTGGTGGCTTCAACCCAGCCTGCCACCATCCCTTTAGTCCTGGTTTGTGACACAAATCGGGATTATAGATACACCACGAACCAGGACTAATGATGCCCGTGCCTTAACCGTCGAAACCGGGACTAATGGTCACATTAGTACCGGGCCGTAATCGAACCGGGACTAGCGAGGTGAACGTAAGGTCGTTTTTCTACTAGTGATATAATATAATATACTTTAAATATGTCACCTAAGCAAAAATCCGATAAGTATTGGAAGTGCCCTAGTGAAACCAACTTCCACGTGCAACAGCATCACTGGTACAACTACTACCTCCATACATGCAACCCCGCCCCTCTTCTTCCCTCGCCGCCGCTGATCCGCGCCGCCGGGCAAAGCTCGGTAGGTGCTGGCGGCGGCGGGGCCCATCTCCTCCTCGCGTGAGGGATCGGCGTGGGCGGGCATCCTCGGGCGGCGTCATCGCGTTCATCCGGGGCACGACGGCTCGCGGGCAGGTCCAACAGTGGTGCTGCGGTGCCTCGTCCTGCGCGTGGAGGGCCAGACACGGCGGGGGCTGCAGGATCACCCGGAGGCGACAAGAGCGACTCTGGTGTTGGAACCGCGAGCAGCAGGTAGGGCGTCCTCCCTTGCCTATGAGGCGGCGGCCAGATCCATGGTCGGCATGGTGCTCTTCCCCTCGGTGGAGTCTATGCCTGGAGATGGGCGAAAAAAGCCGCGGATCTGGCGTCCCGTCCAGATCTGCCCCGGCGTGGCAACCGGTGGCGTGTGGAGGACCGCTGACGGGCGGCTGGAGGCTCCCTACAGGCGTGCCGGCGGCGGCTTTGGTCTTCACGGCGAAGCTCCGTTCGGTTTCAGTCAGCTGAGAGATTGGGGGGCCGTGATTTACGGTGAAAATCGCGCCGGCTACGGTCATGGCGTACGATGGCGGCGTCTATGACGTCGTTCCCTTCTTGAGGCATCGTTGTTGTAGGTCATGGCGCCCCACTCGTGATGCTCTGGGGGAAACCCTAGATCTGGGTCTACCAGATCGGACGATGATGGCACCTTCGATGTCGTTGTCCCTCCTGGGGGCATCGTTTTGGAGCACGTGTTGGCTGAAGGGGGCAAGAGGAGGAGCGGTGTTACATCTACCGCAAGGCCGACGGCGGTTCCCAACGGCATGGCGCCGCGGAGGTTCGACGATGGGCACGTATTGGAGATGGACTCACGCAGGAGGAGGAAGTTGTCTGGCGTCATGGTGGCGTTGATGGCAGAGAGGCCTGGCAAGGTCGGTGCATCAGTTCTGCTCTGAGGATGGACCGAGGGAAGATGGAGGTGACGGCTCTTGTAGCGTGCGGTGCTCACTGAGAGTGTGCCAAACCGGTATGGGACCCAATCCAGGTAGTGGCTGAGATGGGACACCCGGCTTTAGATGTTAGGCTTTGGTGCGATGTCTGTTTGGTATTAGGTCCGGACATTCGGCACGCCTTCATCAAGGGGATAGGAGTAGCAACAACGTTACCAAGATGATAGCTTCAGCCTTATTGATGTACCACTTTGTATAGTCTTTGTGAATAATTAATAATACGTTTGCATGCATAGTTCAGATGCGGAGGCCGGGGGTACATCCTCCTTTTCTAAAAAAAAGAGGTAAGAAATCATGAGTTAAGTCGAAATTGTTGCTTGTAGACTTACCTAATCCAGTCAAACTAGCAAGCACAGCTAGCACAAATGACAGGAATATACTCCCTCCGTTCATTATTATAAGTTGTTTGAATTTTTTTTTCTAATTTAAATGCATATAGACATATTTTAGTGTGTTATTTTAATCTGTATTTAGACCATATTGAAATATCTAAGACATCTTATATTTGTGAACGGAGGGAGTAACTTATATGAATAAGGAATCAAGAATAGCATCAATTTCCACTAGCTAGGCCAAGGATGGTTGACGAGGTACACTTTTTGTTTCATGTGTGCAAACCTCGATGATCGTACGCGAGAATAGTGAGCCTGCACTAATCAATATTCCCTGCGTTCGAAAATACTTGGATGAGAAATAGATATATCTAGATGTATTTTAGTTCGTGATACATTTATTTTTATTCATTTCTCCAATAATTATTTCCGGATGGAGGGAGTACTCCAGAGCCAAGCAATTCAACAGTTGTGCATACTTGACTACCAGGTGTGAGTACATATTTACAAATAGTACTGCTCTACTAGTCGTCTAATGCATTGCACACTATGTTTGAGGACAGCCTACATGTAACTTGTTCCGGAAAGTACCTACAGTTTTTTTTTCTTTGCGTGCAAAAACGCATGGACTTGACTTGATCATTTGATCCGTATAGCTAGTTTGTAAGGTTGTCATATCACATGCGTCCATGAGTTAATGATACTTGTTTGGCATTTTTCAACTGTGTAATGCTACATGAAACAATTTACTCACATTATTTGTAACATTATATTGTTTTACTTGAAAGGCTGGAATAACTAACTGAACGTTGATACACAGTACATTGCTATATAATAGTTAGAGACTTTTTACGATACATCATACTACTCGTTATAACGGGTATTATTAAAGTTAATCCAACGATCAACATGAGTCCATCAGATTTTCTATTAGGGATAGAGTTGTCTTTTCCCAGGTTCAACAATAACGCGATTCATCTAATTAATGAAAATATGTGTCGTCTAATTAATCACAGCCGATGCCTCTGCAGGCCACCGTCCCCAATATCAGCCAGCCCAACGCCGGCAATAATCACCGGACGCATCCTGTAGTCTCCTGACTGTGCCTGTAGGCCGCCGCCTTCAAGAGCTCCGCCATTCCGACGCCGCTTGCAATCCTCCC
Organism: Triticum urartu; assembly: GCF_003073215.2. NCBI lineage: Eukaryota > Viridiplantae > Streptophyta > Magnoliopsida > Poales > Poaceae > Triticum > Triticum urartu. The sequence continues at coordinate 534,400,267 of NC_053026.1, read as the reverse complement.
GGTGCCCCGCCATCTCGATGCCGCTATAGCTGCAGCCGCCGCCGTTGCTACCATCTCGATGTAGCAACTTAATTAGCTATCGTTTTCCGAAAAGAAGGCACATGATGTCAAGACGAGAATTCAATAGAGTTCTAGCCATGATATAGCATCGCGTTCCATTATTAGCGAGTCATGCCTGGGACGGGTTGAACAACACTAGTAGAAAACAGGGCTTTCGTTCGGGCCAGATAAGCCCATTAGTCCCGGTTCAGTCACGAACCGGGACTAATGTGAGCATTGGTCACGGTTCGTGCGGCTAAAGGCATTAGTTCCGGTTCAAATGAGCCCTTTAGTCCCGGTTTGAGACACGAACCGGGCAACACCCTTTAGTCCTGGTTCGTGTGTCAAACTGGGACTAAAGGTCCCATTTTCAAACTCTACCCCCCTCCCCTGTGGATCGTCTTTTCACTTTTGTAAAAAGCAAAAGAAAATGATAAAAACTTCAAAAAAATAAAATTCTTCGAGATGTAGTTATATTACTACATCTACTAGTTAGGAAAATTAAAGAACTTAAATTTGGACATATTTTGCAAAAAAGTGTCATGAAAAAGTAAAACGACTATAACTTTTGCATACGATGTCGAAAAAAACGTATAATATATCACGAAAATCCGCATCCGATTTTCACAGCCTACGACCTGTTTGCAAATTTTTAAAATCCTCAAATTCTAAAAGGAAAAAAAAGTTATGCTCAAATTTCAGTTTTTTTAATTTTAGTTAAATCAGGTCAAACTTTGGTCAAACTACTTGTTCAAGAAGTATTAGTGTTACTAAATAATTATTCAAGAATACCAGTGTTACTAAACAATTATTACAGTATTTTTGAATTTTGGTCAAATCTGGTCAAACTGTGGTCAAACTACTTATTCAAGAAATATTAGTGTTACTACATAATTATTCAAGAATATTAGTGTTACTAAATAATTATTTCAATTTTTTGAATTTTGGTCAAACTATGGTCAAACTACTTATTTAAGAAATATTAGTGTTACTAAATAATTATTGTTTTTTAAAATAATAGTTTCAAACTCAAGCAGTAAAACATGTGACTTCATGCTCAAGCTAAACTCCTGAGGGTTAATAAGATTGACATCTTACTATTGTTAGGAAAACAAGAATTGCAGACTTGGAAACGAGGGGGAATAGAACCCGGAAGTTAAGCGTGCTCAGGCTGGAGTAGTGAGAGGATGGGTGACCGGCCGGGAAGTTCGATTATTTGAAATGATGAGGGATGATTAGAGATTAGAGGTTAAATAGAGCAATGATGAGGGGTGATTAGAGATTAAATTAAAAAATAATTCAGAAATTTAAAAATAAAAAAATCAAAAAAAAATTATAAAAATACCTTTAGTTCCGATTGCCCGTCGAAAATACCTTCGAGTTCAGGAAGGCAAGACGTCGACGGGGCATGCGGCCGGGGCCACGACTCGCCTTCGAGTCTCAGCTGGTTACCAACTCCAGATCCGGCAGGCAAGAAAAGAACAAGAAATGCAGGGCATCTTGCTGCCGATGACGGCCGGCTAGGCAAGGACGGGGGCGCCACCGTGCCAGTGCAAGGCAGGCTGGATGGGGCGACCGGCGATGGCGACGGGAAATGTTCAGTGCGCGATGAGTAAATTACCTACCTGGAATGGATAAATGTGAACTACCCAAAATGCCCCTGATTACTTAATATACTACCAGAAATCTGGTGTAGTATTGGCTCATCTCGGCTGTACAACGAGCAGAAATAAACGATCCATATTAAGTTGATGCACTGTAAAATGTTTCAATAGTTACATAATAGTATATATCAGCGATAAATTGTTGGTGAGTAAACTCTAGCTGCTCCTTGAACCTACTTGCATTGCTACTGCTGCAATCCGCCATGTCAACTAGTTCTATGTAGTATGGACCGACACTCACAATTGTACCTTCAATGGTAAGACATAGGAGTAGCTCAAACTTCATTACAATTTATTGTCTTCTCTTTACGGTAGGGTGGTTACATGATATATGCTCGCCAATCAACATCTCTTGTCTAGCTGGCACAATTGGGTTGGATGTAGAAGAGAGATTAACTAGCTGGGTACATGGGGATGATGGTGAGTGGAGTGTATCAGTATAGTCCATTGTGAGATTGGATGTTAGTAGCCTATGAATGGGATGCATCGGGGATACGAATTCAAGCCCAACAACAAAATTGCGAGCTCAAAGCCAAACATAGTCATCTATATTATAGACAGACATTCAACCATAGACATCCTAGGTATAATTGACGAGTGGGGATTGCAGGGCAAATATGTCAGCATAACGGGATTGAGGGGTAATTGCCACTTTTCTCTTGTATCTTCTTCCACCAAGAAGCAGTGGGTGCCTGGCCCCAGGAACCATGCGAACCGTCCGGCGCCACGCGAAGTCCACAGCAGCAACCTCCGACGACGTCGCGTGGGCGGTTCAACGAGAGACGACGACTCGTCTATGTAGAACCCTGCAGAGGTGTTGGAGCAAGAAGAGTGAAGGCTGAGCACGCAGCCGAGTTAACTGAGGCAATATGCTACAGTTTCGGTGTCAAAGGAGAGGAGACCGCAGCGAAGGCAACAACTAGATGGGGTTCTTCCCCTTTTCTGGCACCAATTGTCAGGAGGTACTAGGATCATACCAAACATCCAGAGGCCATTAGCCTCTTTTCTTTGAAGGGGTTGAGAGGCTACCAGCCATACAGAGACCGGCGTGACAATGACAACTACTCCCTTCGTTTCTAAATATTTGTCTTTCTAGACATTTCAAATGACTACTACATACGTATGTATGTAGACATATTTTAAAATAGATTCATTTATTTTGCTTCGTATGTAGTCACTTGTTGAAATGACTAGAAAGACAAGTATTTAGGAACGGAGGGAGTAATAACCTGCATCACTTTAGTGTATCTATCTCGGACCAGTGTTGAGTGATATTTTTATGCTCATCACACTGTTGTTTAAACAGGATAATCTTAGAAATTCTTAGAAAATCACTCTGAAATCGTCACTAATGACTAATGAATGTGAGAGATCATGAAATATTTTTTACTTTGCAAACATTTTCTTCAAGCGATAAGACATTGGTACCAATGCATGTTTCCTCTAACGTCGAGAAGAAGGCAAGTCCAATCGCATCAATTGCTTTGAGCACTTTCTTGGGGATCCAAAAACAGTAATAAAATAAACTAGGCAAGAATATAAGACGGATGAGACTAGTGTGATCCTACTGCCCTTGCTTAGAATTTTTGCACACCAAGTGGATCGCATGGTTGAGGAATCTGAAGTCTCGATGACCCTCAAGTCGGATATCCTACAACAAATAGGTCAACGCAGCCAGCTCCAACGAAGCAACATGGTTTAGGCGATTTCACCGGTTAGCTAGTAAACCATTTTGCAAGACACTAGCAAACCTAAAACTGACTGGTTTGTGGAGTGAGAGAAAAGGTTAGCAAATTGTATGTCCAGGCGAGGTGGGTGAGTTAGGTGTCGGAGCAGAAGAAAGTGTTGTGGCCATCTTCAATTAGGATGAATGAATTTTTATTTTTTTTTTAACATGGATCGGAGGGTGTTTGTGTTGTGAGGAAAACTAGTGGACCCAAGGTGTATATGGAGACCCTCGCAAAGAAAAGGTGTATATGGAGAAGAGGGCAATTTAAAGACAAATTTCCTAAGCTGGACTGCTGGAGCAAGAGGCTTGAAGCGTTTTCTTTCCTGAGGGGCGACTCCCAGGGCGACTTAGGGTTCCGCTGGTCCGCCGCCAGCCGCCTCCCCGGCGGCGGCGCGGGGGCCGGTGTTCTCTGTCCCAGGGCGGCGCCGGAAGGTGTCGTGGCTGGTTTCTTGTCCCAGGATGCTGCCGTGAGGTGCCGTCGCTGGTTTTGTCTCTCTACTACGAGTTCTGCCGCCTTGCTGCTGGAATCCGTGATAGATCAATCCGTCTGTTCAATCGACTGGATCGGATGAACATCTCAAGCATGAGATTTTGAAGGTCTCGTGAAGAAAGTTGTGCTCCAATCTATTCAGATTGGTTGCGTTTCTAGTGGTGGTGTTTTGGTACCTGGCCGCTGGGCGTGATTGTTTCAATTACCAAGGACGGAGCTCCGTGCTGGGGCTCGACCGGTTGCAATCAAAATATTATGTTGGAACTGCCGTGGGATGAGGAAGCCCGCGGCAGTTCGTGCACTCTTGGGGGTCCAAGGGCGGGTGAGGCCGGATGTGCTTTTTTTGTCTGAAGCTCATCTATGTAAAGCTAAGGCAGAAAGGTTGAGGAGGAGACTCGGTTTTGATAGCTTGGCGGTAGTGGAAAGTGATGGAAGAAGCGGTGGTCTAGTGATGTTCTGGTACACAGGATTGGGAATCACATCTTTCGAAGTTCAGGCTAATTACATTGACATCCGAATTAATGAAGCAAGTGTTAATGGGTGGCGCTTCACAGGTTTCTACGGAGAGCCGAGTGGAGAAAGGAAGCACTTGTCCTAGGATTACTTGCGGGAGTTACATGCAATGATAAATTTGTCGTGGCTAGTGGCAGGCGATTTCAACGAAATACTACATGCACACCAGAAGGACGGTGGAGTCGCAAGACCACAAAGAAGTATGAAAATGTTCAGTGATGCTTTGTCTGATTATGGACTAGATGACCTTGGTTATACAGGCGACATGTTCTCATGGCGTCGAGGCCACCTACGTGAGCGCTTGGATCGAGCAGTGGGGAATATGCAATGGGCAGACTTGTTCCCTGGTTTCGCTGTTTCAAATGAGGAGTTTGATAAATCTGATCACCGGCCAGTTCTTATTGATACCGATTTTAATCGGGGGTGCAGCCTAGGAGGCCGTCAGGAACCCGCAAATTCGAGGCGCGGTGGCTAGTGGAGGAAGATATTGAAACAATCGTTCAAACTGCGTGGGACAAGCGCAAGGAGTTGGGCTCTGTGCCACTAGCGATCAGCACTGCAGATGTTCATGTGGCTCTTCATCGCTGGGATAGAGAGGTTCTTAAGGGACCTCGTAACAAACTCCGGGAGTTGCAGAAAGAATTGAACGTAGTACTCTCGGGACCACTATCAGATGAAGCAGTGGTTAAGCAACATGACCTACACTTGCAGATTGAAAAACTTCTAGAACAAGAAGAAATCTACTGGCTCCAACGGGGCCGGGTGGACTGGCTTACTAGGGGAGACAGGAATTCAGAGTTCTTCCATACGGCAGCTAATGTGTGACGCCGGGATAATTAGGCTACAGTAATCCCACGTTAACGATGCCACGTCACTTTGATTACTGTTAGTAATCTCGCGTTAGTTCGAAACCGATTCAAATTCAAAATCAAAATCAAGCAAACGATAAAAGTTTTTCAAATATTAAAACTAAAATGTTCAATAAATAGTAGATAAATCAGAGGCTAGGATAAAATTGTAAACAACATTATTGAAATTTGATAAGTGACTTAAACAACCTCAAACAGTGGCTGAAAACAATATTTACTAACCTTTTTATTAATAAAAAAATAAATATGAAATGATAATTACCCCAAACTAGTTTTTGGTGGTAGGATATATTGTGTTGTGAATTTTGGGCCGACTCTCATATTTTACAAAACTCATTTGGTGCCCAAACAATTAGCCAAAACAGAAAAGGAAATAAATAAAAAAAAGAAAATACATAAACAAAAAGAAGAAAGAGAAAACCCCCTGCCCCCTGGGCTTCGGCCCAGCAAGACAAGGCCCAACCGGCCAGCCCACCTCACTCTCCTTATCCACTCCCCTCACCCCCCGCAACCCTAGCCGCCACCCACTCGCCCCCCCCCCACGTCGTTCCCACCCCCTCCCGATCCAGATTGGATCGGGGACGAAACCCCCACGCCCCCCCTCATCTCCTCCCTCTCACCCGATCCAGACCGGATCGGGCCGACCCCATCGCCGCCACCCGAAGACGCCACCCCGTCGCCGCCCCGGCGCACGTCCCCATCGCCAACCCCCGCCGCCTCGCCGGACCGCCTCGCCTCCTCCCCGATGTGCTCCACCGACCCCGACGCCACCCCGAACCGCCGGCGCCGAGCGCCATCCACCCGGAGCTCCCCCGTCGCCGCCTGTAGTCTTCGTCCTCCTCCGCACCCCCCACTGCCACTCCCCTACACTACTCGGTGAGGGTCATGCCCTCTTCTCTCTCCCCTGTCCCGCGCACTCTACGGCGTCGTCGCCCCCCTGCAGCTCTCGACCACGCCCTGCGTCTTCCCGTAGCCGCCATCGCGCCCTGACCGCGGGGTGGCCACACCCATCGTGCGCGCCCGGCCCGCGCCTGCCGCCTACTGATCTCACCAGCCCCGCCCCTCTCGTGCTCACCCCCGCGTGCTCGTCGGTGCCCTGCTCCTCTGCTCACGCGCCACCACGCTCGCCAGCTTCCGCGCGCGCCGCACTGCCGCGCCTCGCCGTGTCCTCCCTGCAGCCGCTGCTGCTCGCCTTAGCCTCGCCCCTCCGCCCCTGACCACTGCTCCATCGCGCGACCCCGCCACCACCTCCACCGTTGTAGCTTGCGCGCGCCGCCGCATGCCTCACCTCCGACGCCTCACCTGGCCGGCGTCTTGCCACCGTCCCCCAGCCGCCCCGTTGGCCACGCCCGGGCCAGCGCCCGCACACTCACGGGGCTCCGCCCGGAACGCCCCAACGCCCGTGCGCCCATTATGCCCCCCTAGGGCCAATGACACATGGGGCCCAGCCCCAGCCCCAGAACGTTTTGTTAAAAAAAAGAATTAAAAATAATATGTAAAATAAATAAAATAAATAAATAGATAATAATAATTTAATTAATTAAGGAATTAATTAAGTTAATTAATCATAATTAGATTAAACTAACTAACTAATTAGTTTAATTAAACAGTAGTTAGTTTAGTTAAACACTTATTAGGCTAAACAGTCAATGACCAGCGGGACCCACCTGTCAGGTTGACCAAGTCAACTACTGACGTCATGCTGACATCATGATGACGTCAGCAGACACTATTCTGGATAATGTTGATTAAATTAAATAAATAAATCCTAAAAATGATTTAAATCTTTTAAAATTAATATAAAATAAACCGTAGCTCGGATGGAAAAACTTTGTACATGAAAGTTGCTCAGAACGACGAGACGAATTTGAATACGCAGCCCGTTTATCCGCCACGCATCCCTAGCATAGCGAACACGCAACTTTCCCCCTCTGTTTCATCTGTGCGAAAACGCGAAACACCGGGGATACTTTCCCGGATGTTTCCCCCCTTCACCGGTATCACCTCATACCGCGATAGGGCATCCCTAGCACCGCTACTTGTCATGTCATGCATCGCTATGCATCTATTTGCTTAAATATTTATTGTTTCTCCCCCCTCTTCTCTCGCTAGACACTGAGACCGACGCCGCTGCTACCCAGTACGACTACGGAGTTGACGATCCCTCTCTCTTGCCAGAGCAACCAGGCAAGCCCCCCCTTTGATCACCAGATATCGCCTACTCTTCTCTATACTGCTTGCATTAGAGTAGGGTAGCATGCTACTGCTTCCCGTTAATCCTATAGTGATGCATAGCCTGTCCTTGCTACTACTGTTGTTACCTTTACCTGCAATCCTAATGCTTAGTATAGGATGCTAGTTTATCATCAGTGGCCCTACATCCTTGTCCGTCTGCCATGCTATACTATCGGGCCGTGATCACTCGGGAGTTGATCACGGGTATATACTATATACTTTATATATGATACATGTGGTGACTAAAGACGGGTTGGCTTGAGGAGCACCCGCGAGTGGATCTTTGAGGCGGAGCGGTAGGGCAGGTTCCGACCACCTAGGAGAGAGGTGGGCCTTGCCCTGGTCGGCGTTCGCGGATACTTAATACGCTTAACGAGATCTGGGTATTTGATCTGAGTCTGGCCATTTGGTCTATACGCACTAACCATCTATGCGGGAGTAGTGATGGGTATCCCGGCGTCGTGGTATCAGCCGAAGCCTTCGTGACGTCAGCGACTGAGTGGAGCGCGCCGGATTGGACTGGAAGGCCACTAGGCTAGGTCTGCTTTCGGCCGCGTTCGCAACGTGCAGGTGTGCTAAGGGCGATGGGCCCAGACCCCTGGGCACTTAGGTTTAGACCGGCGTGCTGACCTCTCTGTTGGTCTAGGTGGGGCTGCGACGTGTTGATCTTCCGAGGCCGGGCATGAGCCAGGAAAGTGTGTCCGGCCAAATGGGATCGAGCGTGTTGAGGAATGTGGTGCACCCCTGCAGGGAAGTTAATCTATTCGAATAGCCGTGATCTTCGGTAACAGGACGATTTGGAGTTGTACCTTGACCTTATGACAACTAGAACTGGATACTTAATGAAACACACCCTTCCAAGTGCCAGATACAACCGGTGATCGCTCTCTCACAGGGCGACGAGGGGAGGATCATCGGTTAGGGTTATGCTATGCGATGCTACTTGGAGGACTTCAGTCTACTCTCTTCTACATGCTGCAAGACGGAGGCTGCCAGAAGCGTAGTCATCGAAAGGACTAGCTATCCCCCTCTTATTCCGGCATTCTGCAGTTCAGTCCACATATGATACCCTTATTCCATTTGATACCCATGCATATGTAGTGTAGCTCCTTGCTTGCGAGTACTTTGGATGAGTACTCACGGTTGCTTTCTCCCCCTTTCCTTTCTTTCTGGTTGTCGCAACCAGATGTTGGATCCCAGGAGCCAGACGCCACCTTCGACGACGACTCCTACTACACCGGAGGTGCCTACTACTACGTGATGCCCGCTGACGACGACCAGGAGTAGTTAGGAGGATCCCAGGCAGGAGGCCTGCGCCTCTTTCGATCTGTATCCCAGTTTGTGCTAGCCTTCTTAAGGCAACCTTGTTTAACTTATGTCTGTACTCAGATATTGTTGCTTCCGCTGACTCGTCTATGATCGAGCTCTTGTATTCGAGCCCTCGAGGCCCCTAGCTTGTAATATGATGCTTGTATGACTTATTTTATTTGTAGAGTTGTGTTGTGATATCTTCCCGTGAGTCCCTGATCTTGATCGTACACGTTTGCGTGTATGATTAGTGTACGGTCAAACCGGGGGCGTCACATAATGGCCGGCGGAAAAGAAATTTTATCAAGCGTCTCCAACGAGAAAATGGTGACTGGATAAAGGACCAGGATGATATTCATACTCATGGTGCAGATTACTTCTCCTCTTTATTTACTACAGGTCAGCAAGCCCCGGACATGAATGTAATTGACAAAGTCAAACCAAGAGTAACAGATGCAATGAATGACGAACTAAACAAAGCATACACCCGAGAGGAGGTGAAGAAGGCCATGTTCAACATAGGCGACCTAAAAGCCCCAGGTCCGGACGGTCTCCATGCATATCATTGGTGAGGATTTGATTGATGAAGTGCTCATTGTTGTTAACTCGAAGAAGATCCCTGAAGGATGGAATAACACCACTATTGTTCTTATCCCAAAGGTTGAAAATCCTACGGTTATAACCCAATTTCGGCCTATAAGTTTATGTAACGTCGTATACAAGGTGATTTCCAAACTTCTGGCTAACCGACTGAAATATATTTTGTCTGAGATCATCTCACCAAACCAAAGTGCATTTGTTTCTGGACGCCTCATTACGGATAATTTTCTGGTGGCCTTTGAATCTTACCATGCGATAAAGAAGAAAACTACGGCCAAATATGGCACATGTGCAGTGAAGCTTGACATGCATAAGGCGTATGATAGGGTGGAATGGAGTTTCTTGCAAATGATTCTTCTACGCTTGGGCTTCACGGCAAATTGGGTGGACCTGATCATGGAGTGTGTCAGGTCGGTGACATACCAGGTACGGGTGAATAACGTGCTTACTGATTATGTTATTCCTTCCAGGGGCATTGTTTTGGAGTTTGCTCCAGTTGAACGGACCAGCGACGCCGGCGCACGTCTGGTAGAGCAACTGTCGATGATAATCGCGCCGACTACGGTCATGGCGGACGATGGCGGCGTCTTAGATGCCGTTCCCTTGTCGAGGCATCGTCATTGCAGTCTGCGTCATCAGGCTCGGGATGCTCCGGGGGAAACCCTAGATCTGGGTCTTCCGGATCGGACGATGATGGTGTTTTATTGCTTTCCCTCCTGGGGGCATCGTTTTGGAGTAAGTGCTGGCTGGGGGGATGGTGGAGAGGTGCTTCATCTCACACATCGATGGCAGCGGATATCAGCGGCATTGGCGCTGTGGAGGCTCGGCGTCCGATGCACGGAGATGGACTCGCGCAGGAGGAGGTTGTTGTTTGGCGTCATGGTGACGTCGATGGCAGAGTGGCCAGACAAGGTAGAAGCCTCAATACGATCTGAAGAAGGACCTGTGGAAGATGGCGGCGACGACACACGAGTGCGTCTGACCGGATTGTGCCCCAAACCCGGTATGTGGCTCGGCTGGGGCTTCCGAATATGTTTCGGCTTCCGGCTTTTGATGTTAGGCTTAGGTGAGTGGTTTGGGTAGTGGCCCAGCTAGCACCCCTTCATCATTTTGGATAGGAGTAGCGGCATGCGTTGCCAAGATGGTGAATTCATACACATTGTTGTAATACTTTGTAAGGTCCTCGAGAATAATCAATAAAGTGGCCGTATGCATCTCCCAGATGCAGAGGCCGGGGGTCATCCTCCTTTTCTAAAAAAACTGATTATGTTATTCCTTCCAGGGGGCTCAGACAAGGGGACCCCCTCTCCCCTTACTTGTTTTTGCTCTGTGCGGAGGGCCTTTCAAGTCCGTTCTCGCATGAGGAGGAGTCCGGGAATTTATTGGGAGTTAAGGTGTGCAGAGACGACCCCCTCGATGTCACACCTTCTTTTTGCTGATGATTCATTAATCTTGATGCGAGCAGACGCTACAAATGCAACTAGTCTTCGAAGAGCTCTAGATGATTATTGTACAGCTTCAGGTCAGATGGTGAGTGAGGCCAAGTCTACCATCTTTTTCAGTCCATGTACACCCGTTGAGACTAGGGTGGAGGTTTGTACCACCCTAAACATAATGGCAGAGGCGATTACAGACAAATACTTGGGGCTACCCCTGATTGTGGTTGTGGACCATTCTGATTGCTTCCAACATCTCATTGATAGAGTACTTAGCAGAATTAGAGGGTGGAAAGAGAAGTTACTATCTTATGGAGGAAGAGAGGTTTTATTAAAGTCAATCATCCAGGCAATTCCATCTTACGCTATGTCAGTGTTTATAAATTACCTAAACAGATATGCAGTGCTATAACTTCTGCCATGTCTAAATACTGGTGGGGTAATGATGACTTGAAAAAGCATATGCATTGGTTTGCCTGGTGGAAGATGTGTGTACCGAAGGAGAGAGGTGGTATGGGATTCAGAGATTTACACTGCTTTAATTTGGCTCTCCTTGCAAAACAGTGTTGGAGGCTTCTGTGTGAACCAGACTCTTTATGTGCTACAGTCTGGGGAGCAAAATATTTTCCTGAGGGTGATCTACTTAATTGCAGTCTTAAGAAGGGTAGCTCTTACACTTGGCAAAGTCTTTGGTATGACATTCAAACTTTCAAGAGAGTGAATATATGGCGAGTAGGAGATGGGTCACAGATAAATATATGGGAGGACACATGGATACCAAGTTGTTGAGTTTCGTAGTAATTTCAAAAAAATTCCTACGCACACGCAAGATCATGGTGATGCATAGCAACGAGAGGGGAGAGTGTTGTCTACGTACCCACGCAGACCGACTGCGGAAGCGTTGACACAACGTAGAGGAAGTAGTCGTACGTCTTCACGATCCGGCCGATCCAAGCACCGTTACTCTGGCACCTCCGAGTTCTTAGACACGTACAGCTCGATGACGATCCCCGGGCTCCGATCCAGAAAAGTGTCGGGGAGGAGTTCCGTCAGCACGACGGCGTGGTGACGGTCTTGATGTTCTATCGTCGCAGGGCTTCGCCTAAGCACCGCTACAATATGATCGAGGTGGAATATGGTGGCAGGGGGCACCGCACACGGCTAAGGAACGATCTCAAGGATCAACTTGTGTGTCTAGAGGTGCCCCCTGCCTCCGTATATAAAGGAGCCAAGGGGGAGGGGGCCGCCGGCCAGGAGGAGTCCTACTCCTGCCGGGAGTAGGACTCCCCCCCCCAATCCTAGTTGGACTAGGATTCCCCGAGGGGGAAAGAGAGAGAGGGGGGTCGGCCACCTCTCCTAGTCCTAATAGGACTAGGGGAGGGGGGAGGCGCGCGGCCATCTTGGGCTGCCCCTTTCTCCTTTCCACTAAAGCCCATTAAGGCCCATATGGCTCCCGGGGGGTTCCGGTAACCTCCCGGTACTCCCGTAAAATCCCGATTTCACCCGGAACACTTCCGATGTCCAAATATAGGCTTCCAATATATCAATCTTTATGTCTCGACCATTTCAAGACTCCTCGTCATGTCCGTGATCACATCCGGGACTCCCAACTAACTTCGGTACATCAAAATGCATAAACTCATAATAACTGTCATCATAACGTTAAGCGTGCGGACCCTACGGTTCGAGAATAATGTAGACATGACTGAGACACATCTCTGGTCAATAACCAATAGCGGGACCTGGATGCCCATATTGGCTCCTACATATTCAACGAAGATCTTTATCGGTCAGACCGCATAACAACATACGTTGTTCCCTTTGTCATCGGTATGTTACTTGCCCGAGATTCGATCGTCGGTATCCAATACCTAGTTCAATCTCGTTACCGGAAAGTCTCTTTACTCGTTCCGTAATACATCATCCCGCAACTAACTCATTAGTTGCAATGCTTGCAAGGCTTATGTGATGTGCATTACCGAGAGGGCCCAGAGATACCTCTTCGACAATCGGAGTGACAAATCCTATTCTCGAAATACGCCAACCCAACATCTACCATTGGAGACACCTGTAGAGCTCCTTTATAATCACCCAGTTACGTTGTGATGTTTGGTAGCACACAAAGTGTTCCTCCGGCAAACGGGAGTTGCATAATCTCATAGTTATAGGAACATGTATAAGTCATGAAGAAAGCAATAGCAACATACTAAACGATCGGGTGCTAAGCTAATGGAATGGGTCATGTCAATCAGATCATTCAACTAATGATGTGACCTCGTTAATCAAATAACAACACTTTGTTCATGGTTAGGAAACATAACCATCTTTGATTAATGAGCTAGTCAAGTAGAGGCATACTAGTGACACTAAGTTTGTCTATGTATTCACACATGTATTATGTTTCCGGTTAATACAATTCTAGCATGAATAATAAACATTTATCATGATATAAGGAAATAAATAATAACTTTATTATTGCCTCTAGGGCATATTTCCTTCACAAGCAGCCCCAATCGAAAGGTTATGACACCTAGAGCTAACATTGTGATCACCAAGGTGTCTGAATTAATTGATGCGGATAACAGAGTGTGGGATGCACAGTTGATTCATGAGTTGTTTTGGCCAATTGATGCGCAACGTATTCTGAATATCCCATTGGCTGTAGGGATGATGGAGGACTTTGTTTCTTGGCATTTACATAGGAGTGGATCATTTACGGTGAACTCGGCCTATCATGAAGAATGGGAGCACCAACATGGACGAAAGTTGAGGATGACTAACTCAATACAAGCCTCAAGTACTAGCCCAGTTTGGAGGACCGTTTGGAAATTGAATGTGCCAACAAAAGTAAAAATCCACGTGTGGAAAACTTTACTTGGAGCGATCCCATGTTAAGGAGTTCTTGCAAATAGACACATAATAACTAGTTCTCAATGCCCTTTGTGTAACTCAGATTGTGAGAGCATTCGACATGCTCTCTTCCTATGCTCGTGTGTTCAACAAGTTTGGCGCCTGCTTGGTTTGGCACCAGTGGTTAACGAGGTTTGCATGATGGAAAGGGAGGGCAGCTCAGTTATGGTTGATCTGCTTATGTCAAAGAACCCAACGAAGGCGTTGGTCAGTGATGTCCAGCGCAATGACCTTGTTGCCACAGCGGTGTGGTATTTATGGTGGGAGCGACGTAGCTATACCCATGGTGAGCAACTATATGAACCCACTAGATCGGCGCAGGAAATTTCAGCACTTGCGAAAAATTTCTCAAGAGCAAATTCAAAGAAGGGCAGAATAAAGAGACATGGCTGGGAGAAACCATTGGAGGGCATGCTTAAACTGAATTTTGATGCTGGTTTTGATAGTGACAGTGACATCGGGGCGACAGGTGCGATTCTGCGGGACCATATGGGCTTCTTTGTGGCAGCATCATGCAGCAACATCCCATTCGTACAAGATGCGGCAACGGCAGAAGCACGGGGATTGCGAGATGGACTCCTCCTTGCCAATGAAATGGGATGTAACAAAATTTGCGTAGAAGGTGATTGCATGGAAGTTATTGAGATCATGCAAAACAGAGGAAACTTACTTGGTCCGGCAGCGGCAATTTATGAAGAATGCTCGTTTTTAGCTCGTAATTTTATTTCAATAGAATTTTCTCATTGTCCTAGGAAGGCCAATATGGCGGAGGATTTGTTGGCTAGAAATTTGGAGGTCTCTAGAACCATTGTCTGGAAATCGGAGCCTCCGGATTTTCTAGTAGATGTATTGACAAATGATGTATCGATGTTTGCACATGAAATATAAACCGCCATAATGGCATTTCCCTCAAAAAAAGACAAATTTCCTAAGGAGGAAATTATTCTACACATGCAAGTTTTTGATGTCTAAACCAACTGCTACCTCCGTATTGCAAAAGAAGGCGTGCATGTTGTTGCACACATATCAAGGCCCTTTCAGGCCCACCAGTCCATGTAAGTGCTACCCACTCAACTCAGCTTCTTTTTTTTGAATGTTGGCAGGAGAATTGCCAAATTCATTGATCAGAAGAAGGTGTTACAAAAGTTCTAAGAGAAGGAAAGCACCGCAAAGGCAGCGCAAAAAGAAAAGAAAGAAAAGGACCCGTCGGCGGCATCACAAACTCAATCTCTACCATCAAACGCGAACACCATCAAAACCCCTCGGCGGGATCACCAAGGTGACGCCTCCAAGGAGGAAAACGAAGCTAAGGACTCCATCGTCACCCGATCTGGCACTGCCCAGTCTTAGGTTTTCACCCAGAGATCTCACGCTATTGGGAAGGAAGGGAACGGCTCCACAACGATACCTCCAAGGAGGAAGACGACATCCGTGGACGCCGTTACCGCCGGCAATGACAGAGTCGTTGCATGATTTTCATCCGGAGCCGAGTCTTTCACCAACAATCCAAGGATCCGAGGCCACCAGCGCCACAGTGCAACATGACCCCAAAGCAAACACTACTAGAGACGAATTAGTCAAGCCGCACGTAGGAACTCGGCGAGCGCACGCCAACCCGACCGGTCCGCACCACCGCTCGCCGGCCCTGGGCGATCCAAGCCAGATCTGGCCATCCTCTACATCCGCACGCAGACCTGGGCGATCCTCCGCACCGCAGCGCACAGGAAAGGTCGAGGGAGAAACCAAACATAGCCGATCTGCACCACTGTGCGCAGGACTTGGCAGGATCCAGGCCAAACTGTGCGGCTCGCACCGCCGCGCGCAAGAACAGGACTATCCATGCTAGATCTGGCCTGCCCGAACCTTCTGTAGCACATGAAAAACTGAACGGCGCCACAGCTCCAGGAGCCGGGCGTGGACGCGCTTGAAGGAGAGACAACCACCAGCCATCCCCGACACCACCGCTGCAGCCACCACACGTCGCCGGACTAGGCGTGAAACGCAACCACTCTCCAACGACGCCTAGTGCCTCCTCGAGCCAGCCCTCCAGCCACGGTTGCCAGAGGCCAGATCTGGCCAAAGCCGACCGCAGCGCCCCCGCACCCCCACGGCGCCCGAGCGGGCAGTACTGGCCTGCCACGCCTGCCTGGCGCCCCGGCGCCCGCTCGCCGCGCCTGCCGCGCGGCGCCGCCGCCTGCACTCCACGCCCGCCGCGCGCATCGCCAGCCCGCTCGCCGCGCCTACCTGGCATCTCGACGCCCGCTCGCCGCGTCGACCACGCCTGCTCCTCACGTGCGTCGCGCCCCCGCGCCTCTCCTTGGCCGAGCGGCCCCGCACCGCCATGGCCTCGCGAGAGGGAAGAAAAGGAAGGCCCCGCCGCCGCCGACGCCGCTGGGGCTTTGCCCGGCGGCGCTTGCCGGCGGCGGAGAGGGGAGGTGGGTGGATCTGGAGGAGGCTGGTGCGGCGGCTAGGTTTCACTCGGGTCGCCCGTGGGGTGGGGCAACACGAGCGACTAGACAGGATGGGGCACGGCAAGGTCCGCAGGAACAGTGCGCCTGCACGCGCAAATGACCATATACCTTGCTTTTGGAGAAAAGAGAGAACAAGTTATAGGGAAATGCATTGGAGCACCCGGTGTCACACACCCCTATATGAAAATAGCATTAAAAAATATCAGGAAATTAAAAAAAAATCTAAAATTTTAGGATATGAAACCTGAGTGCCCATTGTACACCTGTGTTCATTTTCGTAGGCAATGGGTGCTCGTAGTATCCACGGCGCAGGAATTACGGTCCGACATACTTCCTCCACCTCACAATATAAGAGCCTTTTGCAAGCTATGTTAACTTGCAAAACGCTCTTATATTGTGGGACGGAGGGAGTACATTACATTTTTTGTTCTACACATACGAATTCTTTGTCCTTTTTACTGACATTATCTTGAACACGGGTGTACAACGGGTATCCAGATTTCATATCCTAAAATTTCAGAATTTTTTGAAATTTTCTAATATGTCTTTTAATGCTATATTCATATAGGGATATTTAGCACCCGAGAGCCACAAATACTCTTCCACAAGTTATGCCTCTTGTTTGTTCAAACGGAGGGAGTCGTTGGTTATCTTTCTTGTTGGAAGTCTTGTACTACTCTTGTTAGTGTTCATCGCCCTTCGCCCCTTCCTGTGCAGTGTCGATGGTTGAATTTCTGTGCACAAGGATCTCCAAGGGGTCGTTTATCATTTTTCTTATCAAGGGTGGTGTCTCTGTATTGTTAGGGCATCTCCAGCCGCGCCCCAGGAAGGTCTCCCCAGACGTTTTTTTTGCGCCGGCGTCGAAAAATCGGCCCAGTCGTGCCCCCAGGAGCCCGATTTTCGCCGGCTTGGGCCGAAAACAGCGCCGGTGGACCCAGGCCGAACCCGGCGCGCTGGGGGCGCCCGGGGGCGCCGGGGCGAACTGTTTTGGCGCGAAACAGCCGCGGGCCCGCCGCGTCAGCGACTCTACCCTCTTCTCGGCCCTTCGTCGTCCTCATCGCATCGTTTCCCGCGGCGAATCAATGCCAAAGCTGCCGCGCCGGTCATCCTGCGCCATTGATGCCTCACGGGCGGCGCAGTGAAGACCGGATGACGCGCGTCCCTCGCCCGCCACGCGTACTCACGACGGCTCGCGCACGAGCGGCGCCTCGGCCTATATAAGACACGCCCCAGAGCACTCGGCGACTCGTACTCTCTCGCCGTCGTCGTTCCTCCCTCACCTCTCTCTCGCCGTCGTCGTTCCTCCTTCTCCTCTCTCTCGCCGTCTCCAGCACCCATGGCCGAGCGCTTCCCAGGCGACGGCGAACGGCTTCGGCCGCCGCCATCTTCACGAGAGCGAGGCTCGCCTCCTTTTCGAGGCCGAGTACCCGGTCCCGCCGGACATGCGGGTACCCAAGGCGTGGAGGATCAGCGCCGGCGGCGTGCCGGTGCCCCCGATACCCACCGGCGCGGCGCGGCGTGCGGAGATCGCACGCATCCGCTCGTTCCTGCCGCGTGCGGCGAGGGAGGGGCCACGGTACGTCCCCGACATCCCGCTCTGGGAGCCCTACTTCCGCCGCCGTCACGCCGAGCAGCTCAAGGCCACCAACGGCGTCGAGCCCTCCGGCAGGCTCAACGCTGTCGGCCGGCGTCGGTGGTGGGGTGTGCCCGGGCGCATGTTGGAGGCCGTCCTCGAGTACATCGAGGGCGGCAACACGCCGCGCCTCGAGTACCCCGCTCCCCCGTCCTTCACACGCCGCCGGGGAAGCTCCTGGACCCCGAGGCGCATGGAGACCAGGGGTCCTCTTCCTCGTCCGACGACTCCCCCTGCCTCCACCTCCGCCCCGTCAAGCTGGAGCCCCAGGGCGCGCCTGTCAGCGCGCGCACCCGCAGCTCCGGCGTCCGCATCGGCGACAACGCCTCCCCCACCGGCCGCTTCGTCCTCGTCGAGCCCAAGCCAGAGCCCGGCCTCCCCGTGGAGTACGAGGAGATAGCCCGGCGTGGCTTCTTCGACGAGGACACCCTGCGGTGGGAGCGGGACGACTACCTCCGCGACGAGATGGTCCGGCAGCGCCGGGCCCTGGAGGAGATCGCCGCCCATAAGCGTGGGCGCGAGGACGAGCATGGCGTCGTGGTCCTCAGCGACGACGACGACGACGCCCCCGGACCGTCCAACCCGCCGCGCCAACCGGGGGAGGGATGCAGCAGGGACGGCGGAGGCGTCGGCAGGGGCGACGACGACGACGACGATGGCGGTGACTACACGCGGTTCTACCGCCTCCTCGGCATGTAGAACCGCGTGGGCGGGCGGCGAGGCGGGCGGCGAGGGAGACGGCGGGGGTAGCCCGCGGTAGTTTTTCCTTTTTTTGTAAAGTATGTTTAAATTTGAACGAACTCGCCGAAGTTTGCGTTAAATTTGAGTCGTGTTTGCGCCGTATTTGACTTTTTTAAAATCCCGTGGGGGGCCGCGACTGGGGGGCATCACGCCCCCAGTGCGGTTTAGCGCCGGTGTGCCCCTAGGGGGCGATTTTTTGCCCCTCGTGGGGGCCAACGGCTGAAGATGCCCTTAGGGCATCTCGTGGATTCCTTTCAAGAGAAAAAGAAAAAGGAAAGAAAATACAAAGTAGAAAACAAGTAGTAGTAAAAGAAAAAGGAAAGAAAATACAAAGTAGAAAACAAGTAGTAGTGCGTTCCACGTGCTGCCAATCATTCAGAGGAAGAATAGTCTTTTCCTTTCTTGAGCTACACTGGAAGAAGCGTTGATTAGCACTCTAGAGCTCAATCAATCCCCAGCCGCCACCTTCCATCCCCATCTCCGGCGAGGTCTCCCGCTCATCCATCCATCCCCGCCTCCGGCCGGCCGGCCAGCGATTCTCATCCGTCCCCATCTCAATCGCCATCTGTGGTGCCCGATTTGCGGACAAGCAGTGGCGAGAGGGCAGAGGCAAGGGGAACTGTTCTGTTCGCCGTTGCAAGAGGGACGGGGAGCCGGCCGGGCGGCGCAGCGACACCACGTCCACGCTCGTCTCCACGAGGTACTGAATCCATTTTCTCTTCTGCAAACTGAACCCGTTTCTTCCATTGCTGCTGCTCTGCTCTGCATAGTTCGATGCCACGTGCTTAGGAGCAGCAATGAGATGTTGTTCTGTAGACTAAAATGAAGCAGGTGATGGAACATTCATGTGCATATCTTGAACATTCACGCCAAGCTAACGCATGAAAGCTGGGAAGAGTAGATTTGTGAACGCAGCAATGCAAAAGAGATGAATAGCAAGAAACAGAGGAAGTTGGCCATGAATCAAGTTTGGTGTCCTGTCATTGTCTTATCCACTTTTTTTTCTTTGAAGAGGACTTATCGACTTAGTATTTTATACACTGACATAGCTATTGGTTTGGTCCATCAAATTAATCAAGTAAACCATTTTGGTTGTGCCATAATCAGCACACATTAGTTTTGGAAAGCTTGAAGGCTGGGAAGAGTAGATTTGTCAGATCAGTTTGATGTTGCCCTTTGGATGTCTAATTGTATTACTGATACTACTGTTGTTTAACACAGCTTTTTTTCAAGGAAGATCATGAATAGATGTATACTGGCAGGGCAGGTAGCGTGGTCAAGCTGCCTGCAGTGAATGTATTGAATGAACTACAAAATCTGTAAATCATGCATTTCTAATCCCTACCTAGTTGAAGGTGACGCAATAAAATGTACAAGCACAAGTTGTAGGAATTGCACCTAATGGATCATATCGTGGATGACTGTCCAGCAGCTGACTGTCCAGTAGTTTTCTCTTGTGCTTAGTTCTGCACTCAGCTTTATAAGTATATTTATTTACCATAATGTTGGCCTATTATGAAATGTAGGAGACTAGTTACTGAAGTCCCTCTGTTGGATCAAAGTCTCCCTCTGCAGTTAGTCTATCCTGTGGTTACTGAGTAATTGGAAAGCTGGATCTAGTGGTGCTCTGCTATAAAATCGCTAATGGGTTGCCGAGATACTGCAGCACTAAATGACCTTGAGCTCATGCTACTAGATGAAACGGCTGACCCAAAGGCCTTACCACTATCACTTCTGAAAGACATCACAAACGATTTCTCTAACGATCGACAAATCGGTAGGGGTGGCTTTGCATTGGTATATCAGGTAACACAACTTTGAAATGCCTAGTTGATTTGTGAACTCGACATGGTGCTGAAAAGGCATGTTTCTATCGCAGGGAGTACTTGAGAGTGGTACAGTCGCTGTGAAGAGATTGAGCGATATGTGTATGGATGAGAAGAAATTCCATGGAGAGGTTCAATGTTTGATGAAGGCAAGGCACAAAAACATAGTACGGTTTTTGGGATATTGTGCTGACACACAAGGGAATATGTTGAGCTACAACGGAAAATTAGTCATGGCAGATGTACGGCAAAGATTGCTTTGCTTCGAATACATGTCCAAAGGGAGTCTACGTGATTATATTAGTGGTAGGGACATGATTTTCTACACTATATTATTATTTTGGTCAAGTATCCCCAACATATGTTATAAATCATGTACCATGCCATGTACTACCTACCATTGAAATATTAAAAAACCCAAGTGTCTTGAATTCTAAACTCACTTTCTCATGACCCCATATAGATGAGTCTTGCGGACTTGAATGGAGAAAGCGCTACCAAATTATCAACGGAATTTGCCAAGGTTTAAATTATCTCCATGAGAATCGTATTGTTCACTTAGATCTGAAACCAGAAAATGTACTCCTAGATGACAATATGGTACCAAAGATTACTGACTTTGGTCTCTCAAGGTATTTTGAGGAAAGGCAAACTAGCCAATCTATTACTTCAAATATTTCTGGTACACTGTAAGTTGTCTAAGTCTCTTCTAGTCTCATTTTTCTTTGTCCTGAATGAATATATTTCATCCACCTTTTCTTTATGATGCAGGGGATATATTGCACCAGAACTCTACGATGGGGAAAAAATCACAATCCAGTCAGATATATATAGTCTTGGTATTATAATCATAGAGATACTAACAGGAAGAAAAGGGTGTCCCGACGTTGAAGTTGTAAGAATAGCTATTCCCGATATTTAATTAGAAAAGATTACTGTTAGTCACTTAGCTATTCTCATATGTAGACACGGAATTCACAGTAAACCAATAACTAAGCCAAAAAAATACGGTTACTCTCCACTTTCAATGTAGAACAAGACAACCTTAACCACTAAAGTGTTGCCCCTCACATGTACATATTAATTCGCAACGAAATGTGCACCCAAGGATTCATTTTATCTCTAGGCTAGTTTTGTGAATATAGTTTAAGGGTTGAAAACTGTCATTCTTCTTTGGACATTATCTACTAGTATTAGTGATAACACAGTTAGTAATCAGGTAAAAAAACACAGTTAGTAATGTAAGAAATTATAGAAAAAAATTAGAACAACACTTCTTGGAGCATATCAAACCAGGTATAAATGTGTTTTACCGAAAAAGGCTTTCGCCCCGCTTTATATATAAAGCAAAGGTATAAATGTGTTTTAAGGTAAAAATAACAATGAGCTTAGCCATATAAATGATTAATGGAGACTAAAACGTACACAATAACCAAGTATTGTTTACTGTACAAAATCAGATCTGTCTTTGGAGAAACCATTCACTTAAAGAACTATATGGAAAAACTGGACTAAAATAAAGGCAAAGAAGTACATATGCATCTTGATTATTACTTACATGAAGTACTTCACTTCATATTACCATTTTTTGTTATTGACCGTGAAAGTGCAATTTAAATGCTGATAGATGTGACTAGAAACCATTGGTCCAAACTTCACTTTTTGAAGGACTTTTGTCATTAGTTGATGGTTGAATATTGCAGGTACTTGAGAGATGGTGTGAAAGGTTGGGAAAATCACTAGAAGACACACATGTGGAACAAGTACGAGTTTGCACTGAAATAGGGATAGAGTGCAGTGACTTCAATCCAGCAAAGAGGCCTGTTAGTACACACAAGATAATCGAAAGGCTCAAGGAAACAGAAACTACAGATGAGGTGAGGTATTTTAATACAAAAAGGTCTAACAGCTCCCGGGTGCCTAGGCACCCTCTTTGAACAGTAAATTCAAAAAAAATCTGAAACTTTGTGACATCAAAGATGGTCAAACTTTGTAGGTTCTTGCAAGTTTTCATGCCAAAATATCATGTACAGAAAGGTGTACAAACGAGTTTTCAGATTTCAGTGCTAAAAGTGCTCAAAACTTCAAACACTGAAATCTTTTTCGCATGTAGAGCTCCTCTAAAGGTTTTCTGGCATGAAATTTTCCAAGCACCTACAAAATTTAATCATCTTTGATGTTGCAAAGTTTCAGTTCATGTAGAGCTCCTCTAAAGGTTTTCTGTTCATATAGGGTGCCTAGGCACCCGGGAGCTGAAAAGGCACTCTCATTTTAAAATAGAATTGGCTGCCTGAATATGGTGTGTGAGGTGAAGTGGACATGGTTGTTGGTACATGTTATTATGCGTCCAAATTTTGGTGGAGCTGTGATACTATGCAACATCTAAACACAATGACAGCTTAGGATTTATTTATATCATTGACAAGAGATGCATCCATGCATCTTACCACAAAATCAGAAATTAAATTGTTAAGAACAAAGGGAAATGGGGAAATGTACAGTGATTAGTTTATAGAGTTACTAATTATAATATAGTTTGTCAATTTAGATATTGTTCACATCGAGCAAAATGAAACATTACTGACTTTTTGTTTCATCATAGTTTTAGTTCCCCTTTTGTCCTATTTTTAGCCAAAAAGAATTGTCTTTGAAATTCAGCAACAATTCTGATGATGTAAAGTTTTAGTTAAATTCTTTGCTAATCTTGTTGCATGTTTCAACATCTAACACAAATGTGTAGTGGACAAAATTCTAGTGATAGTATATTAAATTATTGATTTGCTTGATGGGATATTTCAATAATTATATCCTTGTAAATATGCTTATATGATGAACCTGAGAACAATAGCTAGGGTAAGAATAGCTTAGGGCTCTAGGTCAAATTAAATATCGCCTCCATTGTTCTGAGCGACAAGTGCAATATCGTTGTTCTAGGAAACTCACTGAACTGCATGCATATTTAAAACTGATCAGGTAAGTTAGATGTCCCGCAATTAATTCAATAAAAAAGGACTTTAGTTAGAAATTCACCATGACATTAACAGCACAGGCTCTTCTTTTGCAGGTATCCAGTGTCTTATCCAGCACTGTACCCACCAAGCTATTTGTCCATCCGCATCTCCTCTGCTTTCCCTGCGTACCGAACAAGCTGATCCCAAGTTCGCTGAACCTTAGAAACTTCACAGATGAACATTTTGCATTTAGGCTTGTGGAATCCTATGCAGAAGAAACTGAGCGACGCTTTGCCAAATTGCCACTGTACGGAGTCGTGTCGCCGAGGTCAACACACACTCTTAGTTTGACACTCCAGGAACGGGACGAAAAATCCATTCATTTGGTCCTAGAGAGCAGTACATTTAAGGATGCACATATGCCAATGTACTGTAGCGAATTTAGAGGGGACAAATTTTTAGAAGAAACCAAAGAGAAAGGTAATATGGTGCAGCAAGTGATAGTGAAAGCTGTTGCTACTACTGCACAGCGAGAGATAACGTCTGAGGTGAGTTCGTCTTTGACAGAAAAGTCCCGGTACGTACATTGGCCAGCATACACCCCTTGCTAAATCAATACAATGGCATATGCCTTAGTTTACCAGCATTTATAAACATATCCTTTAATCTTTTTGGGGGCAAATATTGGCCAGTATAACTTTCTTGCTAAGTTTTGTCATTTTTGTCTTTTCTATTCACTTGCATGATCGATATGGTCATGATCGCATTCCACTGGCCATCATTTGGCAGCTAATCCCAAATAAAACGAAGGTATGCATCTGTTTTGCACATCTCTCTGATTTGTATATTTATATTGTCCTAGAAATTGCCATAACCTCATATTTAACAAACTTACTACTTTGCTTGCATGCTTTCTAGACATATATTTTTATAAACACAACTTTGAGGTTGTCCCTGAATATTAATCACGGAATTGTTCAATCAGATATTATTCAAGAAGAGCCCATTCACGTCTCTGGACTGCCAAGATGTTAACCTAACCAAGCAATGGTGGGTCTATTATTTATTGAAAAACTATGTTACGCGAGTGGTCTTTTTACTACATCTTCGTTTTTGGATATTATTAAATGAAAATCTGTGTCACGCAACACGGATTATATATTATATTTTTCGTTGCCAAATATTCTTGAATACCAAATTAACAAATACATATAATTGGGATGAAAAAACTACACATAATTTAGGTAATCGACAAAAAATGTTTCTTTTTGAGAAGGATAAATAATAAAATAAAATGCTTTCATTGAGAGTTGAACTCAAGACCTCCCGCTTACTAAACGGGTGCTCTAACCAACTGAGCTATGAAAGCTTCTCGTGCTATGCAGATATAAGGGATGTTACTTGTGGGTGTCTTCTGATTTCATTCGAGTGTTGCAGGATAATAACAGGCCATACACGGGGATATGTTTGCATTTGGGACGGTCAAACACAGGCAAGTGATACATACTTACAGTGCAAAAATATAAGGACTAAAAGCACTATATTTCTTATCAACAGACTTATGCTACATCTATACTAAAGTACCATATGTAGGGCTAATGACAATACATACCATGTAAGGCTACTACCCAATTTGGGGGCTCAAATTGTCTACATCAGCAGTGTCGTCGGAGTAGTGAATTCACTTTGGCTTTAGGATTCCCCGAAACAAATAAATCTAATAATACAGAAACATACTACGTAAGATCATGATTACCGAATCAATAACAACTGCAGCGTTACATAGGGAACTCGCATCAAGGTCATCGGGATTCAACTGCACCATCCCCATCCCAAATCTCATAATACCCACATAGGTTTTTCTTCTGCATTGACTAACAAAGTACTTTGCCTTTGCTCGCAGAGGAAAGTAGATTCGTTTAAAGTCTCCACCGACAAAGGCATGCAATTTGAGTTCTATTTTTTTAATTCTTTCTTGTTAAGTTCTTCAGCCGCGCCATATATACTGTATTACAAATAAAAAGATGATGACTCTGTCTGCAGTTGTTTTGGTTAAATTTATCGTACGAAAACAATGGTTTGTGGCTGGAGCCGAAGATGGCTTTATTCACATCTACAATTACGAAACTAAACGGCAGCAAGTCCCAAGTTTCACAGCTCATGCTGGAAAAATGACATCACTGGCCGTTCATCCAAGCAAACCGTACTTGATGTCATGGAGTTCTGATGAAATGAAGCTTTGGGATTGGGACAAAGCCTGGGAGTGCACACAAACATTCAAGTGCAAACACTTGGGTTATATTTGCCAAGTCATGTTTGACCCAAAAAACACCAACAGTTTTGTCACTGCCTCAGCCAATCACATGATAGATGTATGAGTTTCCTATTTTATTTCAACTAAAGTTTGACATTACATAAATATGTGTTTTTACTAGACCTTCATTGCGAAATCCAATGTTTGGTCCAGGTTTGGGATTTTGATTCTCCTCAATGTAAATACACACTCTCTGGGCACTGGGACAGAGTTAACTGCCTTGATTTCTTCACACATGACAATCAGCAGTATTTGATTACTGGCTCTAGTGATTGTAGCGCGAAGGTTTGCCATTTCTATTGATTTTTTTGCTAATACAGTATGCGTATAACATTTCTTATGATCCACCCTTTGTTTTGGCAAATCAGATATGGGACATGCACAGCAATATGTGTACTCATACACTACACGCTTCCATGTCTCCGGTTATGTCTGTCATGTTTCATCCCAATCTTCAGGTTCTAATTACAGGTTTAGAAGATGGCACTGTTTATTTGTGGAGTTCAACTAATTTCAGGTAATTGGTTCTTGTGCAACATGTGCACATGTTTTTAATTGCTGTTATTTTCATGGATTGCAGTACTAAATTTCTACAATCCCAGGCTTGAGAGGATCAAACCCTCCTGTAATTGAACCCCCTGCTTGGGGTTTTGGATGGATATACAATATTTTTAGCAGCCCCGTAAGTGAACATGTTTGGGGTCTCGCATGTTCGATGAAGTCAAAAGGGTAATGAATACTTTTCCGGCTATTATTCTTATTATTACCGTCATGGAGAAATGCTTAGAAAGATTATTTGTTTTGGAGCGTTTACTGTGTATATTTTTAAAAGAGTGTAAAATGGACATACAAATGTTATCCTCCACAAATGTGAGTGTTAATTCTGATAAATACTAGGAAAATTCGGGTGCACAACAGCACGACTCGGTGAGGGAACAAGCTGTCTTTAATTCATTTGCTTATACTCAGCTTGCCATGTTGATCTTTGGTATTGTATATCTACATGGTTCCAAAAAAAAAATTAGAACCATCCTCACTCTCAGCATTAAACCATGAGCCTATCCCTTGACCTTTTTTATATTTTTCCTGCTTCTTATATTATTTTCACTTCCTAATTCCATTATGATAAACTTGGGAAACATGGCAACTTTATCTGTTAGGTTTGTGTTTGGAAGAGGAGAGACGGTAGCAATGGTGGATGTCGGCAATGTAAATAATCAGGAAGAATCAAGTCATCACAGTGTACCACAGATAAGAGCTGACAAATCTACTCAGGTGAGCACATTAATGAAACAGACAATGTCATCTCTATATGCTTCATTTTAATCTGGAAACACTTAATAGCACATAGTTTTTATCCAACTTGTTTTGTCAATAAATTCTTTAAAAAATGCTGATCTGTCATCGATTCGTTAACCACATAAATAAATTATTCTTGTCCAGTTGATCGACAACAGTGGGCTACTTGAAGTGCACCCGTCTGACCTCCGCTTCCCCTTGCAACCACACAAGTCAACCACGTGCTCACTGGACCTAACAAACCACACATATGAGCGGGTGGCATTTAGGCTTGTACAGAAGAATAAGAGCCACTCGTTCGGGGAAGAAGAAGATTCACTTTTATCAAATGTGCTGATTTATGGATTTATAGCTTCCAGGTCCACGTACACTCTAGTCGTGACAACAAAAGAGTGGCCAGATCAAGGAGATGACACAAGCTTGGATCTGCTTCTGCAGAGCAGTATATCGGGGGACAAGTTCATCGTCCCATTCGAAAACGAGACTGAGTGTGTTGATCTATTTGAGGAATTAAAAGAGATGGGGAATGTGGTGCATGAATTGACACTGAAAGCTGTTTTTTATGCACAAGAAGAGGTGACACGCGAGGTTAGTTCCCAGATGTTCTTTTCCTAACATGTACGTTTCGAAACAAAGTGGTTGGGCCAAAAGAATAAAGTAAGACAGTCTTGCCTATCCAATGCAATCAGTTTGTCATTGGTTTTACATGGAACTACATACGATGTATGATCAGATCATATCAGCCACGAGGAAAGTTGATGCACTTGGATTCGGCAATAGGCTGGTGTGCCTAGATGCACATCCAACAGAGACATGGTGAGTGCATATATACCACACAACACAATCTGGGCATTGAAATAATCTTTTGATCAGGTGAATTTGTTATCATACGATAAATTTCTTATGGCCTTGCAGGATCTTAACATGCAAGTTTTTTGGAGATGTTCACATGTGGGATCTTGTCTCTCAGGCAAGTTCTGTTGGTATAGTTACTAGCATGTGCTTCTATTTATATTTGGCCATGGCCGTCATTTATGACCGTCTTTTTCTCCTTGTATATGTGTATCTTTTCTTTCCTCCTGAAAGTGAACATGAAAATGTGTGTAGGCCTGTTTTGGATTGCGTCGGACTAACAAAATCGTTTGTATTGTATTGTACATGTATCGACAGGAAAAGAAGGCCCTCTATTCTTTTCATGTCTACCAGAATGGAACAAGAGGCATGTTTCCAGCTTACTTACTCCTCTGTTAACCATATTTTTTTCTTCATGCACTGCCATGGTAATAGTGGCACATTAATCAAATTTCAGGGCTATCAGCGACAGTTAGATTCCTTAAATTTATCGCACGGAAGCAATGGTTTCTGGCTGGTGCAGACGATGGCTTCATCCATGTGTGCACCTACGGAACAGAGATAGTACAACAGATCACGAGTTTCAGAGCTGGTTCTTCCAGTGTCACAGCAATGACCATCCATCCAACCCAGCCATATGTGCTGTCCTCAGCTTATGAAAGCCCGATTAGGCTTTGGAACTGGGAAGAGGGCTGGCAGTGCACACGAACTTTCGACGATGAACACTCTGGAACTGTCCGACAGATCACCTTCAACCCAAAGGATGCCAACTGTTTTGCTAGCGCGTCCGAAGATCAGACAGTAAAGGCATGCTTCCTTTTCCTTTGCACTAACCAAAACATAATACGCAATGAAACACTAGTTTTAATATTAGACCTTGATTGCGAACTTGATATTATGCACGCTTGGTGTCCAGGTTTGGAACCTTGACTCCCCAAAATCTAGCTACACTCTGTTTGGGCATTTGGCTCAAGTGAACTGCCTTGATTTCTTCGCACATGCTGATCAACAGTATCTGATTTCTGGCTCAGATGACTTGACCGCCAGGGTATGATACTTGCATTCTAAAAGATGTATTCTGTTTTATATATCTGATATGCATAACATTGCTGCTTGATTTTGTCAATTCAGATATGGGACCTAGAGAACAGGGTGTGTGTCTATACAATAAGAGCTCTCATGGCTCCGGTTCTTTCAGTTCTATGTCTTCTTCCTGATCATCCATATCTAACTATAGGCTTAAAAGATGGCACTCTTCATTTGTTCAGCTCCGCTAATTTTAGGTAACTTAGCACCAAAGTTCATGCCATCGTTGTTGCTCTAGTAGTTACCGTTTGCTTCTCCTTTCTCTTTTAAGTGACCGCTTCATATTCTCCAGGCTTGTGAGGATCATTGACTTAGGCTGTAGCAAAGTTCGCAGTGTCAATCTGATGGGATCAGTAAGGTAACAATTCACCTGCCATTCTCTTCATCTTCTTCAATCTTGTTGTCTGCCTTGGACTTGGAGTATTGCTATCATGCTTTACTTTTCTGAAAATTAACATATGTGTATGCCTTTGCTTGAATGTAAATATATAGAGTTTGTTCAGCATGCTCCAAACTTTATATCTGTTCGACCGTGCATATCACATTTATAGCATTAGTTATCATTACCTATGATGCGAAAACATGCGAGTAAGACCCTAATTTTAATGATAGGGTTGTGATTGAACAAGAGGGGGCAGTGTCAATCATGGATATAGACCCTGAACAACAAGGTGGGATTATCAGTGAAGTGGGGGCTAACATGGTTGATGCAGTGAGATTGGATGTTGCTTCGGAAGCACAACTAGACATCTTCCAAGAACACAAAGAGGATTTGTCAGGTGCAGTGTCAGGGACAGGAAATACGAATTCCACACAGGCGTCCGAGGTGAGCACCTATCTTAGTTTTCTAAAGAAAGGCCATTTCGCCAAATGTTACTGTATTCCAGTATATCAGACTTCTTTCTTGGTTGCACGAATTCTTGCCTTTACTGTCATTGTTTATCTGTTTTCCACTCTGCTTGTTCATTACAGTGCCAAACTTAATTACGTCGTAACGCACAACTGATATGTCTATTTTTCTGTAGGAACGCGATGGGATATAACAATAGATTAGTGCTTACAGAATTTCGCCCACAGAGAAAAGAAATTAGAAAGTGATTACACCAGCATGAGTAACAGAATGAAAGCTAAATCTATTTGTGCGAAAACAGATGGACGAAGAGCAGAAAATAAAAACTGTGGGTGGATGTTGGAGAATCCTCTCCACTGATTTTTTGTTGTTGTGAAACTGATAGTCTCTGCACTGATATATACATTGCATATATTGCTTGGTAAAATTTTGGACAGATGGAGAACTTGTGTGCTTTTCATCAATTTCTTACAAGAATAAGAAATTACAGGCAAGACACTGAAACCGCAGTTTGTCTAGTGGACACGTGCTTATGCCAACTCAAGCTCTATCTATGTTGTGAAATTTGGTTGGCAAGGTCGTTTGCTTACTACTACCTCTGTAAACAAATACTTAGTGACCTAAAATGTCTTATATTTGTTTACAGGGGGAGTACTAATGTTTGCATTGCTTTATGATAGACACAAACATTACATGCATCACTACATGGAACAACTCACCATTCTAGCAAATGACGAGTAGCTAAACTGTGGTCACCGCTGAAAATAGATACCGGCAAGAACTCAGCTTAGCTGGCCCAACAGGGCTGATGGCATTCAAGCAAAGGCATACACAAGTGGGAATTTTCATTATAGAACTTGGCTTGTATATTCCGATGATGGGCTTCCTCAAATGCTTGAGGTCTTCATGAGCAAGCAAATTGGATGCACACCCACTTAGTTTCAGTTTGAGCTTTCATGCACTTATAGCTCTAGTGCATCCGTTGCATGGCAATCCCTACTCATATGTTAATTTTCATCATTTATCGTAGTCACACGGCAAGGGCATGTTTAGTTTCCCTGCACACTTGTGACAAAAGTTAACTAGCAACTAAGACTATGACAAGTGGGGTATGTGATTAATGAAATGTGGCAAGCTACAACTGTGGCTACAACCAAACGCTTGCCACAATTATGGCAGAAAAGTGTGGCCAACTATGGATGCCAACCGGACATGCCCTAAATAATTCAACGATAGTTTGTTGCACTATATATTGAAGTTCATTGTTGCAGCTTCACAAAATCAAATAGCCTCCATAGTAGAATGCTGAAAACTGTAACAAAAAAAAAATCCATCTCTCATACCACTCTTATGGCTGGTTGGATGCAGAAGCTTGGTTTTAGTTAGCTTCATGTACAGGAGGATAGTGAGTGGCATTGATTTTGTAGAAATGTGATGCATTGGAAACATGAGTTCAAGTCAAAACAGACTAACTTGAGTTCAACTTAAAAACATGATGAGAATTTCCAGCCATTTATCTCGGGAACTCAAAGATGGATAAGCTAAAGCAGTGTGAATATCTACAAGATGATCATGTCCGGGGAGAATGTCATCCCGAGTAAAATATTGTGATTGTCATGCAAGAACAAATTTTGGTTTGTACAAGAATTGCACCATGTGTCCCAAATTTGTCTTACTGAAGGAATGTATTCCAAAACGGTTTCTTACATAAGACTTTTTTCAGTGCAAGGATTGAGACTTTTTCTTTTATTGATTCTTACACTTTTTACACTAAAAACTAATCTTGTGCGACTGATAAGATTGTCCAAAATCAAATAACTTCTCCACACTGAATAATTAGCTACATGGTGTAATATAATCGACTCATATGACAGCTAAAAATATGTGTGTACGTGAAGTAGCCTGACAATTTCACAAACGTCCTCTTAGCAGGAATGCATGTGTAAATGTGTACTGCAGCACTATGACAGTCTTTAATAGTAAGTAGATACATTCAAGTTTAAACAATAAAGAATCCAACTTCCATGGTGAAGATTGTTTCGGATACCAATTTCAATGCTAGTTCTCTAGTGAGATATTGCAAATTCACTTCAAGAGAATCAAGTTACAAACATATTTGATGTCACTGGGATTGTAGAGTTACTATCTTCTGTCATGGTGTTTCTTTGAAAATAAGCGCAAGTTCACAGTTTGTCGACGCCATTCGTTTATTGGGACCTAATTCAAGATGAATATTGAGTACTTAGTAAGCCGAGGGGTAAAAACGAGGAACACAAGCTGAAGTAATATGGTCAATACTGAAATGCTTACAGCTGGAAATCCGCCATAGTCACCAGGCTCCTGAATGTCCTTTGTCGCTAAACTATTTGCAGCGAGTCTAACCTGCAATTAGACCAAGGAAAATAAATTAACGAGGGTGGTGGAAAAAATTGTGGGCAATCAAATATAATGTTGTCATCTAGGTCTTGGTCAAATGTTTGGACCAGTGTTATCTGGATGCTTGCCATGACTACCAACAGGAAAGAAATGCATGTTTTGCCTGAACATTTGTTTGCTATCACCACTGGATATGAACATGAAGTCGTACATGGATTTGCTATATCACGGTCAGTTGCTCAACAAGAAGAGAAAAGGTAGACATGTTCTCCCTGCAACCTGCATTACTTGTGAAGCGCTATCGGGCACTAGAGTACGCTGAGCAATGCAGATAGGTTGTAGCACATGACAACACAGAGTTGCATGGAAATTACAAACATTGTGGAGTAAAAATAAAGCAAGGTCAAAAGATCAGAGCTGAGAAAACAGCACCTTTGAAGCAATGGAGACATGATCCCGGATGGCCACCCTACCACCTAATACTACGTAGTCACCCAACCTGTGTGTACAGAATAGGACAAATCTCAAAAGACACACATGACGAATTATATGACACAACTAAAAGGAATGAACACTTCATCCATGAGATGAAGGTATACGCACGTTGCAGAACCTGCGATCCCTACTTGTCCACAAATCATGCAGCACTTTCCTATCACCACATTGTGACCTATCTGCAAGAGGGATGTCAATTCACAAAAAAGGAGAGAAGAGCCTGAATCTGATAAATAAAGCAAGGGAGAGAATACCTGAACCAGATTATCAATCTTGGTGTCATCTCCAATCATTGTGTCTCTCCAACTGCAGTTAACAAATATTGATCGAAGTTGTCAGCAAGAATCAGCTGCAGTCAAATGTATAATGATGGGTACATAGTTCGTTAGATATATTCAGATCAATTATGGACTAGCCAACAGAGGCCTTTAAGCCAAGCTAAGCATTCTCTGGACATTACCACGCTGACTCTGCGAGCTTTGAACTACCGAACATTGACAAATTTAGAAAGGAATAGAAAGGTGACAAGTTACCTGCCTCTGTCAATGCATGTATTTGCACCAATTTCCACATTGTCTCCAATTCTTGCATAAAGCTCCTAACAAATACAAAGTTTTTTTTCTATGAGGGCTTCTATTTTGATTTGATATGCATAAAAAATGTCAAATTACGAAATACAGTCAGTCGGTCAGTAGGTGCTACTTAGCGAAAGATAGTATTTCTTCCATGTCACATTGTAACAGTATTGAACATTTGTTTTAACATATGTTAACAGAGAATTTCTTCACCACTCAACCCAATAATTATGTCACAACCGTTCAACCTTAGTAATACTGAGTAGTTATTTATAATCTTCACCAACAGTTCACCATGAATTTAATCTCCAGCGAGTGATAGTGGTGAGGACTAACCTGTGGTTTCTTCTTGACCTGTCCATCCTGGTCCACAAAGAAACCAAAACCTGAAAGAAATACATCAGTAATTGGCACCCACATATCATCAGAAACCCAGTCCTATTGTTTGACAGCTATTTATAAACCAATATTTGCCATTCAGCTACCATAGCAGAAAAAGAAAGGAAATTCAAAAATTTGATAATAAACAGCTCAGAATAAGCTTTGATACCCAAGAGGCTTAATACAACTGGAATGCTGCAATCAGCTCACAAGCTTCCACAGTTAGTATTCCTAGTACACCATATCATGTGCAAGTAATACAACCGGCATGGTGCGATCACGTGCAAGTATCTGAAATAATGTAACATGTTCTTCCCAGTGTTGGAGAACATACAACATATCATGTCCACTGCATGACGTATTTGCGATACTCGGTGAATAAATGCTCACCATCTTGACCGATGCAGGCGCCATTGTGGATAGTGCAGAACTCGCCCACCGAGCAGTTGCTCAAGACAACATTGTACCTGGAACATAATGATTCCAAAATCATTTCCATAACCAAACAGAGTTTGCTCTGTTTCAACACTGATGACGCCGGAGAAACACCGTACCCGATCCTGGTGGACTGCCCCACGGACACCGAAGGCCCGACCACGGTCCCAGACCCGACGACGACCTCCTTGCCAATCACAGCGCCGGAGTGCACGACGGCGCCGGCCTCCACCACCGCGGAGGGGTCAACGGACGCCGCCCGGTGCAGAACGCCCCCCCCGTTACGCCACGGCATGAACTCCGCCGCCGTCTCAGCATCTGGTTCAGGCCATTCAGTAAGCCAACAGGGTCATACATACACACCACACATCTCTAGAAGCATTTCTGGGAGAAACTGAACCAAGCGTCTGGATCCGGTGGTCGGTTATTACCGGATGATGAAGCTGCGGGCACGCCGGCCCCGAGGAACCGCGCGAGCCGGCCGGCGCCGCGCGGCGTCCGCAGCAGCAGCGCGGTTCTTGGCAGGATGGCTGCCATCAGTAATCCCCTCTTGCTGTTGAACCTTGCAGAGGTTCTGTGCAAGACCAGGATGGTGAACTTGCAGTGTGGCAGAACGCGAAACCGAGCTCCTACGACCTCGGCGGCAGAGGAGAGGAGGCGGCGGCGGCGGTGGCGGAAAATGCAGCGACGACCGGACGGAGGAGGAGGAGGTGGCGACTGGGCCCGGGCCTTCCCATTCTGACGCGCTCGCATACCTAAGGTCTCTAGAGCCCATGAGCGACCAAGCGGGCCCGCCCATTCCGCTCTCGCAGTGTAACGACTCGGTTCAAAGATAGAGAGCGGTTCCATTTTCTTTTCAATATTCTGTTTTAAATTATTTTTTTCAGGAGTTTTTACATTTGGTCTTTTAAAAAGAAAAACAAAATTCTACCTTGGTCAGCATATTTAATTTCCTGACAACATTTTACGAAAAAAGATGAAGATTTTTTAAAACGTTCTGTGTACATTCCCTTGGAAAAGGCTAACTTTTTTTTACAACTTTTGTGAATATTTTATAAAAAGAATCAGAATATTATTTATACCTTCTGATCACTTTCTAAAAACCCAGAAATTAATTGATGATGTGAATTGTTTTAGAAAAAATTGAACATTTTAAAACTGCATCTCATGTCGAGCTCTTCAACATTAGATCCCATGCTAATAAATTTTGATGAACTGTTTTTCTCTCAAAAAAAAGGAAAACAAGAAATACAAAAACCAAAAGAAAAAGAAAAAGAGAAAACCAACAACTGAAAAAAAATACCCGAAAAACCAGCACCCCGAAGCATGGTTGCGGTCACTTATTTTTGAAAGCACAAGCTGTGCTTTTTGAGAAAATTCTTTATTTGACATTGTCTTAAAATCCGATTCCTTATTTGATACTGGAAAAAAATTTCTTCCCTATTTCACACTAGTCTAAATTTTATTCCCCATACGACACTTCCGTCCATTTTAAGCCTAAATGGCACCTGAAAAGACGATTTTGCTCCTCATGCGGTATATGTGTGCGCGTTTTGTGTGCTGTTGCGTGTGTGGGTGCACGCACACATGTGTGTTGCCGCTGCGTGTGTACGTGCGCGTGTGTGTGTGCTGTTGCGTGCCTATGTGTTGCCTGCGTGTGTGCTGCTGCGTGTGTGTGTTGCGTGTGTGTGCGTGTGCGTGTTGTTGCGTGTGTGTGTGTGTGCATGTGTGTGTTGCGTGTGTGTGCGTGTGCGTGTTGTTGCGTGTGTGTGTGTGCGTGTGTGTGTGTGTGCGTGTGTGTGTTGCGTGTGTGTGTGTGTGCGTGTGCTGTTGCGTACCTATGTGTTGCCTGCGTGTGTGCTGCTGTTGCGTGTGTGTGTGTGCTGCGTGTGTGTGCGCATGCATGTGTGTTGCTGCGTGTGTGTGTGCACGTGCGCATGTATGTTGTTGCGTGTGTGTGCGTGTGCGTGTGTGTTGGTGCATGTGTGTTGCTGCGTGTGTGTGTGCACGTGCGCATGTATGTTGTTGCGTGTGTGTGCGTGTGCGTGTGTGTTGGTGCATGTGTATGTGTTACTGTGTGTGTGCTCCTGCCCTCGCACCGGTGTTGCGTGTGTGCGCTATTGCCCCCCACACACATACCATATGAGGGACAAAAGAGTCTTTTCAGGTGTCATTTAGGCTCAAAATGAACGAAAATGTCATATAGGGAATAAAATTAAGAACTTGTGTCAAATAGAGAAGAATTTTTTTTTCATTATCAAATAAGGAAGCAGATTTTAAAATAGTATCAAATAAGGAATTTTCTCGTGCTTTTTTCCTTTTTTCGCGCTCGCGAAAGCACGGATTGTGCTTCTCGCGAAAGCACATAATATGCTTTTCCTTTTTTCAAAAAAGCACAACTGTGCTTCTTTTCCCTTATAGATGTGCTTCTCTCTGACGAAAGCATAGGGTGTGCTTTTCGCACAAGCAAATATGTGATTTCTGTGAAAACACGGCTGTGTTTTTAATAGAAGCATAGGCTATGCTTCTTAAGAAGCAAATATGTGCTTCCACGAAAAACACATGGACTGTGTTTTTTTTTTCTTGGAACATAGCTGTGCTTCGCCAAACAAAACTATTTTTTTCAAAGAACACAGAGAAAGCTAGGCAAAAGCCAAACCCCCAAAAAACCAAAAACACATGCAGAAACGAAAAAAACGTGCTCCCACGGATGCACCAAAGCATGCAACAGGTGGCAGCAACTGGAGCGCCCTGCGCAAGGGGATACCCATCAACTAGTTTTTCTCATCAAGTAGGAATAGCCAACAACCATTCAAAAGGAGGAGATATATCACTAGAGGCTGAATCAAGAACACCCTATTTCACACTGCATGGCGTCCGCGGCCACCATGGGGAGGTGTTCTTCGCAGGATGGCTGCATCCCTACAGTGGTTTTGGGCAAGACCGGCATGGTGAAGTTGCGGCACAGCAGAACGCGAAGGCGAGGTCCTACGATTTCGGTGGCAGAGGAGAGGAGGTGGCTATGGCAGAGAATGTAGCGGCGACAAGGTCGGAGGCAGAGGTACCGATTGGGCCTGGGCCTTCCCATCCTGGCGCCAAGCATAGACTACTTCCCGTTGAGACTGAGAGAGGTCGGAATGGGGCCTCTACAGCCCATGACCACATGTACAAACCACACCATTTTGGTTTATCTCTCGGCCCAACCCTATCTTAAACTGAAAGCATATAAGTTGTTGCCTTCATAATGTCAAACCACGTGGTCTGTGCCTTGCCCTAAAAACCAGAACGTGGATTACCAAAGCTTGTTCCTAACTCTCATATATCATGTACAAGTCCTCAAACTTCTCACCCATCAATCAAGCAACCCAGGAGCTTCATTAAGACAAAACAAGGACCATTCATTTTTTGTACTATTTTGAATGAATATAATAGGAACCCATGACTGCTGCAATATATTCCCCTCCGCTCCATGCCCACGACCCACGGCGTCTTCCAATAGTAATGCGGAATGTGGCTTTACAGGGATTCTAAGAGACTTGGGGTTCTTCTTGTCCAAATTGGCTTGAATCGGAAGGGGTTCCAGCCGACAAATAAGCCTTCCATAGAACCAAGATAGCAGTATTTCTCGGCTTCTCTCTTTAGCAGAAGCAAAGAAAACAGATTTAACAATTCATTTCAGATTCCACTTACTTTCTACTAGGTAACCGGAATTTGCTATTCCAATAAGTAACCACAAACTCCATCTAAATTTTGCATAGCCACACTTGAGTTACACAGATTCCAAATTGTATTCGGGCTGGCTACACTCATGTTTAGATGTATCTCTCCTCCAAAAAATCCGGATTTTGGAATAATGAGATATTCAAATAAATGGTTATTGTGATTTGCCCTATTCTTCCACTACAGTCACCTGTGCTTCTCGTTGGCTATGACTTGGACTCATTACCATCGTTTCTGATCAAATCACCTAGCAAAAGCATAACGAGCTGTTAAGATGATAGAAAAAATATGGACAAAGTCTTGGCTAAAATAGAAATTGAATACAGTTCGATCAGTACGTGCTTCCTCACTTAACATAACTTGAACCAAAAAGAGACATGTGAAAATAATTCAAGTGCATGATGGATGCTAACTTTTTTGTATTAATTAATTTGGGTGCTGAGATCATTGGACTAATTACTACTTAAACTTGCAAAACAAATGCCCTGCTGATCGTACTGGCCCTCCCGGGCCAAGATGGGAAGAGCTTGGCATGCCGCTTGGCCCTCCCGGGTCTCGCACGCGTGCGAGTCGGCCATGCGGGTGGTTCGTTTTTCCCACCCGGGTACGTCCCTATTTCTTTTTGCCCAATAAACAACAATACATAGTGCTAAACCGGCATGGTCGAGCAGGACGTGGCTGGGTAGAAAGGATGGTTATGTCTTAGTCTGAACAGAAAGGCCAGATATTTGGGAGACAACCGGGCGAAACGGCTATCGGGTTCTTCTAGCGAGCCAAAGAAGGACATGAAAAATGATCACGTTAACTGTCGTTGGTAATACATGGCATATACAAATGCATTATGAAACATAATCACTTGGAGACCATTTGCAGGAAACATCCTTGAAATAGTTCACATAACTTCCTTTTCATGTTTCAAATAGTTCGATTAGCTTCTGCATTGTTGGTTGTCTCTGTGCCAATTGGCGTAATGAGCCATCTAGTATCATAAATGCAAGCGAGTCTTGATGGACACAGACAACCTCGTCGAAGCTGTTATCAAGAGATGCTTGCAAATTAAGTTACGTCACAATGCAGAAAGTGAACCATCCACGGTTCATCTTGATTGCAGCTTGAACTGCAAGTCAAGCCAAACTCCCATTCCTAATGCATCCCACTCTCAACCCAAACAAGTTAAAATTGTCTATGCATTCGCCAGAACTGTTGCACCCACACGAGAGATAGCAAGCTATAATTTTACTCAAACTACAACTTTTCATGTTGATCGGCTATGAAGGCCCAATGTGGTTATATAGGTTGGAGTGTAGTTGCAAATAGCCACAGGTCAACATCGTGGCATCAACGACCTTATTTATAGTGTTAATATGACAAATCTTGTAGAAAGATGGTATGTAATGAATGCACAGATGCGTAACTGATACACATATACGCAATGGATGCACAGTTATTTCCTTCGATCTTTGAAGTTAGAAAAAAATGAACATGGCTTCTAGTAAGAATGAATTGCGCACGCTCATTTTCATTTCACGAATTGCTCTTTTTTAGTGGTAGCGTACATAAAATTTAGAGTCAATTCCATTTTATCACCCCTTCTTTTTGTCATTTTTGATGGAGATTACCACATTTAAGAAAGTTTCATCCACTTTAGCCCATTTAACCAAAC
Organism: Triticum urartu; assembly: GCF_003073215.2. Lineage (NCBI taxonomy): Eukaryota > Viridiplantae > Streptophyta > Magnoliopsida > Poales > Poaceae > Triticum > Triticum urartu. Next base: position 534,360,806 of record NC_053026.1, on the reverse strand, counting down.
TTATGCCACACTTTATGTTTTTATTTATTTTTGAACACGTTCTATCCACTTGATTTTAGATTGATCTCAAGCAAGCCTTTTGTTTTCAAATATTAGTTGGAGCCATGTCGATTTTCTAGAGCTGAAGGATCAAGTTGCACAAGCACGCCGTTTGCTCCATATAACGGCACCCCTGAGACATGCCTACACAAGTGAAAACCAGAACCGAAGAACTAGATCGGGAGACACACCATCCTCTACATGCCTCTAGACGACACACATCCGAAACTAGGACAAGGCGAGGATGACTTATTCGACGCCGGCATAAGGCAACATCATCGTCTCGCCATCGACGACCGGACACCAAACCTTAAACTTTATTCCTACTCCTACAACCGAGATTGAAGCATTAGGTCTCGCCGGCAAGGAACTGAAAACCTTAGGTGCAAATAAACAAGCCATAAGCATGATCACGCTATGTCGTCGCATACACCGGGTGGCTGAGGAACGCAGGCGTATACCGATCTACTCTCTTGATGTCGGCGTGACCGCGACAACAACGTCACCGAACCACCGAGAGCACGTGTAGACGGAGCAGAAGGCCTGCATGGTGGTGAGCAGCAGCATGCTGATGGTGGCGAGGAAGGTGAGCATCTTCCATGAGCTGAGCACGTACTTACGCATGAACCGCTTCGCCTTGACGCTCCACCGGCGGCCGTAGTAGCGGTTCACGTCGTCGATGACCGCGTCCAGGTCCTGCACCTTGGAGTGCTGCACCGAGCGGCTCATGCCGTTCCACAGCTTGGCGGCCTCGCCGTCGCTCTTCTTCATGCGGTTGATCACCACGCCGCGCTTGCGGAGCAGAGTGACGTCGTCGTCGGTGTCGATGATGCCGTTCATCAGCTCCGTGTACCGGGTGAACACCAGCGGGCCCGATGCGGCGGACGACTCGTAGGCGACCAGGTTCCGGAGCACCACCTCGGTGTTGCAGTCGAGGGTCACCGCGGGGAGGTGGAGCGTCGCCGTCTTGCGGTTGAAGGCGATGGTGGACAGGTTGCCGTTGGTCGGCGCAAACCGGACGCCGCTGCTGGCCAGTTCGGTGACCGATGGGATCTCGATCTCCTCGTCCTGGCTCATGGTGGACGCCTGCTCGCCGGTGTCCGCGGGCATGGACAAGGCCGAGATGCCAGGTATGCCAGTGAGCATCTTCCACGGCGCCTTGGCAGCAAACTCGATCGGCTTCATCACGTGGCTGAGGCGGCCGCCCTTGAGCCTCGACGCGACTCTCCGCATGGTGGCGAGCACTTGCATCACGTGCTCGCTGCCGCTGCCGGAGGAAGGTCCTTGGCCTTCTTCGCCGCCGTCCGTTCTCTGCTCCTCGATATCCTCGTCGACGTGGCCAGACCACGCCGGTGCAGAATTTTCACAGGGCTTGGGCACGAGCAGGTAGTAAAGCAGCTCGAGCAGGTGCGCATGCTTGCCGATGTCCCTCTCAATTTCCTTGTCCGGGAAGTTGCCCTCCATCTTAAACGGGCAGAGCTCCTTCATGAGGCCCGTCACCATGCACGTGAGCCGCGTGGTGGACTCGTCGACGGACTGAGACTGGGAGTGACATGTCGCCTGGAGGATCTGACGGAGGAGGAAGAGCGGAATCTGGTTCTCGAGCATGAGCATGTCGCGGAGGATGAGGCCGTGAGCGGACTTCCGCCCGCTCCCGCCCAGGTCGATGAGGTGCGCCATCCTCGACGTCCAGCTAGAGACGGAGACCCTCTCTGGCTTGGCCTTGGCGGCGGCGTGGTGGTGGTGGATGGCGAGGAACTCGAGCAGGAATGCGCCGTCCACGAGCATCATGAGGGATAGCGTCCCGTCTTGGAAGTCGAGGTGGCGGTGGTAGTGTGCGCGGACCCTGCGCTCGTGGCACGCGAGCTTGGAGACGATGTCCTCCAGGCTGCTGCCGGCCGCGCGGAGCGCGCGGCGGGCGGCGTCGATCTTGTAGCGCTCCATGTCGTACAGGTGAGGGTGCCAGTGGTGGTAGGGGCCCAGGGCTATGAACTGCGGCCTGTAGGCATCGGGCCTGTGCACCTGCAGCTGCTTCGGCACGTCGAACACGGACACGTGGATGCCGTCGTCCTCCTCCTCCCCGGGAACCTCCCGGAGGGACTGCCGGATCAGCTCCACCCACCGGGACTCGTCCACAAAGCCTTGCCGGTTGCTGCGGGCCTGCTGTTGTTGATCGGAGGCGGCCATTTCTCGCTCAGTCGCTCAACCTCTACCGTGTGTGTGTGCGCGCGCGCGCGGTGCACTAGGTATGGTTGCCGTGGCTGGTCAATATGGCAGTGGTATTACTATATATAAGAAGGAATGGAGAATAGATGCGACTGTAACTCAAGTACAGTATCAACTAAGGCTCTGTTTGGTTCATAAGTCCTAAGACTTTTCATAAGTTTTAGGACTTTTTTTAGTCCCAATTTATAAGTCTCAAGTCCCTAAAAAGTTCCTACATGTTTGGTTCCTGGGACTTATAAGTCTTTATAAGATCATATTATAACTATAAGTCCCTATAAGTCCCTCCTTGAGAGTCTTATTTCATAAATCCCAAATGCCCACTTTAAGTCCGTCCCTCCTGTTTGGTTTAAATGGGACTTATAGGGACTTATTTAAGTCCCTAGACCAATGAGTCCCTGAAAACAAATACTCTCTAAGAGCATCTCCAACAGGCGCCCAAAAAGAGCACCGCGCACTAAAATTTTGTTTTTTTAGGCGCCGCACAGTTCCAGCAGATGCTGCAGCGCTAAAATTTTTTGGGCGCGCGCTGAAAAACACTATCGTGCGCAGCATATTTTGGGCTCCGAATTGCGCGCGCTTCACAATTTGCACTGTGCGCTTTTTGTGCGCGCGTTTTCGGGCGTCTGCAAAAGCGATGTTGGTCCCTGCACACTAAAAGTGCTAAAGTGATGCACTATAACTTTTATTGGACGCTAAATTTTTGTGCGGCCGTTGGAGATGCTCTAATCCTACCAAATATCTAGCAGTTAAGATGTATCCTAAAACCCTAATTGTGCGCACGCCCTATCTCATCTAATCGGGCACTCACCTAAACAACAACAAGCCTTAATCGCGCGCCCTAGCTCGCCAAATCGAGCGCTCACACTAAACGACAAGCAACTAGCAAGAGGAGGGATGGGGGCGCATGTGAAACGACAAAGGATCAAAGTTGCATGTAACCTGGAACCGGATTCTCTAACATTGTGAAGGAAAGTTAGAGAAGTTATAATACCATAACTTTCCTTCTTTCTATCCATATGGTTATGACTAAAATAACTTAAATTAATTTGCAAAATGATGATCTACTGTGTTCATTTATAGTAATTACATACAAATAAATTGATGATGAAATAAAATTAATTTTAAATTATTTATATCTACATTAAATACTAACAGTAAATAACCGACTAATTACCTACTAAGAGTTTCCTTATTCATTTTACACTAGGCAAATACTGTAGCACCGTGACTTTCCTTCATAATGTTAGAGGATCCGGTTCCATGCAACCTGGGTCTACGTATATGATGGAGGACACCGAAGCACGACATGTCATGCATTTAACTGGATTTTTAAATTTTCAAAAAGGCATAACTCCACAATCGAATGTCAGAATCCGGATCCGTTTTCATGGTTGGAATTCGCTCTTTGAAACTAGATCTTATTTATATATGTTTTGACAAAAAAAACAATGCCAACTCTAGTGCTATATGGTGCAACTCTGTTACTACATGGTGTAACTTTAGTATTGTATTGTTCAACTTTTTTCGAAACCAATTTTTTTTACCCCATGATCCAATTTTCTATGAGGATTAGCCATGACAAAGCAACTTTTTGTCATGTGTGACTAGTCTGTTGTCTAGTCAACTACCTAGTAGTCGATGTGCACTCCGCCCTACTAATGGTTTTCACCGGCACACCCTGCCCCACCTATTCCTACCGAAGATATGTGCAACTTAGTTTGGTGTTCCAGCCAGCTGCCTAGTAGTTGATGTGCTACTCCTCCTCCTTCCTACTTATGGACGTTAAGTTTTAGTTGGCAGGGGCGACAGACGAAGTTCTACATGGTCAGTTAGGCAGTTGGCCGGGGCAATAGACGAAGTTGCACATCACATTGGTAAGAATTGTTGGTGAAAATCTGCATATCCATGAGGGTAGAGAAAAGTTGTTGATACGTCTCCGTCGTATCTATATTTTCTTATTGTTTCATGCAAATATTCTACAACTTATATATATATATATATATTTGGTAATATTTTATATTATTTTTGGTATTAACATAATGATCCAGTGTTCGTTCCTGTTTTTTGCATTTTTTCACAAAAAATCCATATCAAACGAAGTCCAAATGCGATAAAATTTTATAGAGATTTATTTTGGAATATATGTGATTTTTGGGAGGAAGAATCAACGCAAACGGAGTCCCACATCCTTCACAAGGTATCAGGACGCCACCACCCCCAGGTCGTGCGGGGTTGCCTTGTGGCCACCTCGTAAATTGGTTGGAGTCCTTCTTCGGCCGCAAGGAAGCTTATATCGAGAAATAAAAATCGTGTTAAAATTTCAGCCTGATTGAAGTTACGGATCTCCGGATATCTAAGGAACGGTTTTCGGACAGAAATAGAGACACGAAACAGAAGAGAAACAGAAAGAGATCCAATCTCGGAGGGGCTCCTGCCCTCCGGGAGCCATGGCAGCCATGGACCAGAGGGGAAACTCTCCTCCCATCTATGGGGGGAGGCCAACCAAGAAGGAGGAGGCGAGCCTTCTTCGCCTCTCTTCCGGTGGCGCCGAAGTGCCGCCGGAGGAACCATCGTGACGGCGATCTACACCAACAATTTTGCCGCCGTCATCACCAACCCTCCCCCCCTCTATGCAGTGGTGTAACCTCTATATTCCCACTATAGGCCTCCTTTGGTTTGGAGGAATTTCATAGGAATTTTAGAGGATAGGATTCTTATAGGATTTTTTTTCCTTTAGAGCCCTTTGGTTCATAGGAATAGATTCCTATTCCTACATAGGATTGGTTCCTATCCTCCACATTTCATAGGAAAATAAAAATGAGCCTAGACTCAATGAAAAAATTCCTTTGATGTCAACCAAATGACATCTCGTTTCCTATTCCTACTCGTAGGATTTGAGATACATGTCATCTCATTTCCTACAAAATTCCTATTCCTATGATAATCCTATCCTATGAACCAAAAGAGGCCTATAATTCTCTACTTGAACATGGTGCTTAATGCTATATATTATTATCCAATGATGTATAGCCATCCTATGATGTTTAAGTAGATTCTTTTTGGTCCTACGCGTTAATTGTCGCATGGTGTGATTGATATGGGTTTTATGTTGATATGGTGATGTCCCATGGTGCCCTTTGTGTCGCCCAAGCATGTGGGGTTTCCGCTGTAAGGTGTTGCAATATGTTTATGATTTTCTTATAATGGGTTGCGAGAGTGATAGAAGATTAAACCTGAGTAAGGGGGTTGTTGCGTATGAGAGTAAAGAGGACTTGTTGCTTAATGCTATGGTTAGTTTTACCTTAGTGATCTTTAATACTAGTTGTGGATGCTTACTAGAGTTCCAATTATAAGTGCATATATATGATCCAAGTACGGAAAGTGTGTTAGCGTATGCATCTCCCTCATTGCATATGATAAGTATTTATCGTGTTATATTCAATTGCCTATGGACAATCTTTCTCTTATGGTACAAAAAGCTCTCTATTAAAACAAACTAACTTTTATTATCTAGCAAAGTACTCCTAGTTTTATTTTTGTAAAGTAGTTCTAGTTTTATCCCTACAAAATATTTTTATTCTTGTTCTAGGTAAAGCAAACATTAAGTGTGCGTAGAGTTATATCGGTGGTCGATAGAATTTGAAGGGAATATTAATTCTACCTTTAGCTTCTCGTTGGGTTCGACACTCTTACTTATTGAAAGAGACTACAATTGATCCCCTATATTTGTGGGTTATCAGTTGTCTATAGGCCCCCTTTAAGTTGGGATGGGGTGCTAGCAGTGAAAACTACATATCCATGGGGTACGGGACGAAGTTGCACACCGACAGTGAAGTAGTTGGCCGGTGTAGCATCTAAAGTTGCACGTCCACTGCTAAGAACTTGGCGGAGGAAGGAAATAGTGAAAACTGACATCTAAGGACATGAGAAAAGTTGCACATTGACTACTAGGCATGACAGAGCCAGCAAATGAAGTTGCACATCTCACTGATAGGGGTTAGTTTGGGTTGGAGGTGCCATAAGTAAAAACTGCACATTCACGCGTAAGGAAAAAGTCACACATCGACTATCATGTAGTTGCACATCGACAGCTAGCCAGTTGCACCAAACGGGACTAAATTGCACACAAAAAAGTTCATCGAAACATACCCTTGAGGAATCTAGTTTTGAAGAGCACGCCGCGAGAATTTCAATAGTGAAAGTGTATCTTAATTTCGACGCGCAGTTTGAAAGATATAGGTTTCAAAAAAATCCAAAAATGAATTAAATGCGTTAATGTTCATGTCGATGTTTTTTCTGTTTATATGATACCGTTCCTAATGTATGGAATATATTTTTTCTTATTTGAATTAAGGTATCAATTAGGGGGACACATTGTTTCCCTTTATAGATTAGGGGACAAAAAAATCCTTGTTGGGACGGCTGTTCCGGAGGGCTAGGGAGAAACCGGCCGTTCCCTAGACATGTCCAAGATATATTACATGGCTAGAGATAAGAGAGAGATCGGCTGGGAGATTTATACGTGCATGGGTTGCATGCAATGTACATGTCACACTCAAGACCCCAACAGTCTAAGCAGCAGCATCGACGATGCATATATTGGAATGATGACTTCGACGAATAGTTGCGTGGTCGGTACATGAAGTACCTTCAGCTCACCCAACTGTACCTACTCGCGCACGAAATGAACATCCAACTCAATTTACTTGGTGCGCTTGTGCTGGACCATGTTGGCAATGAGATAAGTGGCCAAAACATTGTCAGGGAACACCACCGTGGCCTTGAGAATGGGAACCAAAAGCTCGCCAAAAAGTTGGTGCAGCCAACATGTCTCGGTGGCTACATTGTGCACAACACGATACTCAGCCTTAACTCTCAAGCGAGAGACGGTGGACTCGCGCTTAGAGGTCCATGAAGTGAGTGAGTTGCCGAAAATGACGCAGTAGCTTGGAGGTGCTTTTTCTAGCATAGTTTTGGGTCTCTTTGCTGGCTGCTTTTTTCTAGTGCTCAGGATGGGCGACCCGTTCATCGGTTCTGGAGCATTTATGGCGTCAGCGTGTATGCCTTTTGTTAGTGGACTTGAGCAGATCTTGGATCCAATCCTTTTGCTCCTTTCTGCTAGCCAGGCGTCCCCCATAATGCAGCATCCTGATATTATATCCGATAGCTCAGGAAACGTTTTAACTCGTCTCCTTGCAAAGACACTAGAGATGCCTTCATCGTTACAATTAAGGCGGAAAGCCGAAATAGCTTCCACATCGCAGCAATCTGGGATTTTATTATTTACAAACAAGAATCCCATCCAAAATTGCTGATACCTCCTTTTACTGGTCTGGTATTAGAACAGAAAAAAATATCCCGCACCTATTTACCTAGAGGTGACACGGGGTTATCGAACCCATGAGAGGAAGATTCCCTTGAAGTGATGGTCTTCAGCAAGCTTTTGTCGAAGTATCAAATCCAGCTTTTGACCGAATTAGCAAGCAAATAGTGATTCAAACACTTATAATAAAAAGAGGTACGGGTATGAGGTCTTATGTTTACAACCTTCTATTTACGCTGGGATCAAATAGGATATTAATTTGTGCGCTGAAACGCACCCATCGAGATGTGGTTGTTACAGATCGAAGTGGGGCATGTGTTCAAATAACATCTTGACCGACACGACTCCTGCATCAAGAATCAGTTGTCTTACCATAGGCCCTATCTGTCACGCGGGGTTGCCTCGATAATTATGATAATGAAATCAGACAAGAGCTTTGGGTATTTAATGGCTACACCTCATTTATCCCCAAAGATATGATCCATGTTACCCTACTGAACCTTACTGTCACTGGTGTTTGGTATAACACTTCACGGTCTCCTTGCTCCTAGCCTCACCGGTTCTCGATCTCCATGATTCTGGGTACCTGCAGGGATGAAGATCGCAGACAAGACAAGAGACATCTTCACGGAACAATTTTATTTCACACATACGGGACGTTATGTCAAAGTCTTTACAGATCGCGTGAAGAAAACATTGAAGAACACATCTTGAGATTGATTGATTGCAATATGTCATACAATGGAAGCCTTGTGCGATGCACGCTTACAAGTATGAACTAGATGAGAGAGCACTATGATGGTGGTAGAGATGGCTATGGATGGAGATGACAGCGGCTAGGGTTTGTGGATGATGATGATGATGATGAAGAGGTTCTAGCTTCTGTGCTCGTCGTCGTGTTGACACTTCGACGGGGTCCCTTTAATAAAAGTTGTTCAGGTGGACGATCTGCCTCGAAATCCCAAATGGGCGCTCATACAAGCGCCTGCGTCTGTATATGGAACGCCTTCTTTTGCTCTGTCTTCGCGTAGGCGCCTCCTATTGATTCTTTCTTCCTCCCTTCTCCTTCCATTCCATTTCCATACGTGATTTCTTTCCTTTTTAGACCATTTCCCATGGAAACACATCGAAGAGAGGATTTGTGGAATCCTTTGCATTCTTAGTCATTAGTAGCAATACCGGAGCGAATATCTCTTTTTAAATGAAATATCTCGGTTTAAACAAAGGTGAAATTGGTGTAAAATATCACTCATCAATTGCAGAACTGTCTCTTCAGGATTTTGTTTAACAAAAGCCAAATCACATATGTCGGTTGGTCCTGAGCCGTCGGGACAGTATGCGACATGAGGGTGGGTGGCAGAGCGAATCTGAATTCAGATCGGTGCCTACCGAGGAAACTCCTGTGATAGTGGCTCGAAGGTGCCCTTGGGGAGATCAGATTATATCCATTTTGAAGATGTTTTGATGTGTGTTCAGATCCGAGCTCCATGTTTGGTCCGACCGGTCACAACCATGGTTCTCTATGAGGAGAGGGACCGGCTTGACGACAACGACCGTTTTCAAGTCCTCGGACAAATCCGAGGAGGTGGCAAGGATTCCGACCTCCACATTCGACTCATGGGATTTTAGATCTGGATGGTGGGTGAACATTTCAACACGCTGGGGTGCTTCGGTTAATGTGAAGTCTTGAGTCTCTAGAGTAGGCAATACATCGAGAAGGGTTGGATCGCCAGATGAGGCTTCCGTCGAGCCTTTTTGACCACACAACGGGGCCTGCATGGGCCACCAATGTCGGTGCTAAAACCGGCAGATCTCTCGTAGGGGGCCCCGAGCTGGTGGTCTTGGATCGATGGTAACACGATGAATGGGGACATGGTGCTTTACGCAGGTTCGGGCCCTCTGGAGGAGGTAAAACCCTACGTCCTGCTCTTGTTTATATTGATCATGATGGGGTACAGAGTATAGTATGATCTACCTCGAGATGGTATGAAGGAGTTCTAAGCTCTAAACCTTGCAATCATGTCTCTACGGACTAAACCCCAATTCTTATATAGGCACGGGGGTATCTAGGGTTTAGACATGGTCGGTTACAGTCTAGAGATAAGTATGCCGATCTTTCAAGTATGCCTTGAAGTGCACGCCAACTCTTCGGAGATGTTCATCTTGATTACGCTGAGGGCAAGCCTATACACGGCCCATTCATTTATCATCGACAGGGCCCGGCCCATGGATGATGGACCGACGTGGTGTGCACCCCCTAGTTCAGGACTCCGTCAATAAGGCCCACCACTAAGGCCTCATTTGGTTTATAGGATATAAAAATTATAGGAATAGAAAAATTGTAGAAACTAAGATGACATGTATCTCAATTCTTATAGGGAATGGGATCTCACTTGATGCATAGGGTATGAATTTTTTTATTGAGTCTAGGCTAATATATATATTCCTTTAAAATGTGAAGGATTGGTTCCTATAGGAATCTAATATCCCTATGAATTAAAGGGCTCTAAAGAAAATTTTCCTTTGAAAATCCTATCTTAGAGAATTTCTATAAATTCCGGCAAACTAAAGGAGGCCTAAACGGGGTTTAGGGGCAACCGGGTGTCCTACAGTAGCGGAGGCAAAAACTCGGTCCGAAGCACTTGGACGAGACATTTCCTACCCATCTATACCAGGAAGCACGCCGGAGAGAGAGGAAAACACAATATGCAGCAAGCGCCTTGACCAGACATTTCCTGCCAAGTGCCAACTGGCAAGCAGTAGGAGGAAACACTTTTTTCCTTTCGCTTTGGGCTCCGGCCAACTGCCGAGGTTTGAAAGGAGAATAACTGTCCGGATTCAGGTGATAGGTGCGGCGATGTACGCAGTAGAGCATGGTTAATAGCATAATCAACTGCTGGCTATATGATATTGTTATGTCATATAAAGCCATCATTTATAGTCACGCATACTAGATATAAGGCTGGCTATAAAAGTATTATATTTTTCTTGTCTTCTCTTTATCTATTTCTTATATTTATTGTATCGGTCTAGCTTGGCTCTTGCATGGGAGCTTACTCCCTTCATTTTTGTATGTCTCTCTTCTTTACATAGACAAAATTGCTATTTAAACAGGCCATAAGCCGGAAATCCAACTCGGTGCCAAGGTTCATCTGCTCTCGCTCAGAACAAAAATCAAAACAAATACTAAAAAAATTAAAAAAAATCCAATTTTTTGTGTGTGGTAGATAATTTGATGCATGGGGTTCGTTCCAAATTTCAACTCATTTGGACATCTGAGCAACTCTCGGCAAAAAAGACAATTCGGGTCAGAACATTGCATGAACAACAACAAAAATTACAGACCCTGATTTTGTCTTTTTTGCCGAGAGATGCTCAAATGTCAAAATGAGTTGAAATTTGAAGCTGACCTCACGCATCAAATTATCTACCACACAAAATTTTCTTGTATTTGTTTTTTTAGCATCGGTGCAGATGAGCCCGGTAGTAGAAACTCCACATCCGCTATAAGCCTGCTATTATACCTGATCGTAGTAGTGCACACCGGAGCATCCACCATGAAGTGACATTTTGTTTGCGCGCGACGGGCGTGCTCTGCCGCACCATGGGGCACACATTAATGGAGAATCTTCGGCTTTCTTGACGCCCTAGAAATCATCAGCTTCGCCTCAAAAAGAAAATATTCAGCTTTCTCAGGAGTCGGACCGCGCGCACATGCAAGAGATCGCGAGGTTTAGGTTCCATTTAGGCCCTGTTTGGTTCCAATAAGGGCCTGTTTGGTTTCAATAAGTCACCTGACTTATAAGTCAGGTGAATTAAAACCAGTGACTTATAAGTCACGTTCGTTTGGTTGTCACCTGACTTATAAGCCACCTGACCACACATTTACACCTTGTTTTTTTATGTAAAGATGGTGGGACCCATGCAAAAGAGGGTGACTTATAAGTTTTAAGTTGGGGTGGAGCAACTTATGACTTTATAACTTGGGGTGACTTATAAGTTGGGTCTGTTTGGCAAAATAAGTCACTTTTTTTCACTTTTTGACTTATAAGTTGGTGACTTATTTGGAACCAAACATGCCTAAGTTGGTGACTTATAAGTCAAAAAGTGAAAAAAGTGACTTATTTTGCCAAACAGACCTAACTTATAAGTCACCCCAACTTATAAGTCATAAGTTGCTCCACCCCAACTTAAAACTTATAAGTCACCCCCTTTTGCGTGGGTCCCACCACCTTTTTGGCTTCAGGTTCGCCTTTTCGGAAAAAAAAACAGGGTGAGAAGGTGTGGTCAGATGACTTATAAGTCAGGTGACAACCAAACAGGCGTGACTTATAAGTCACTGGTTTTAAGTCACCTGACTTATAAGTCGGGTGATTTATTGGAACCAAACAGGCCCTAAGTCACCTGACTTATAAGTCAGGTGACTTAAAACAAATGACTTATAAGTCACGTCCGTTTGGTTGTCACCTGACTTATAAGTCACCTAATCACACCTTCCCACCTTGTTTTTTTATGTAAAGGTGGTGGGAGTGAGACCCACGCAAAAGGGGTGACTTATAAGTTTTAAGTTGGGGTGGAGCAACTTATGACTTGGCCTCCTTTGGTTCATAGGATAGGGAAATCATAGGAATAGAAAAGTCATAGGAAATGAGATGACATGCATCTTAAATCCTATGAGTAGGATAGGAAAGAAGATGTCCTTTGATTCACTTCGTAGGATTTTTTCCATTGAGTCTAGGCTAATGTTTATTTTCCTATGAAATGTGGAGGATAGGAAGAATTCCTCCATAGGAATAGGATTCCATTCCTACAAACCAAAAGACTCTAAAGGAATTTTTCCTGCAAAAATCCTATCCTATGAAATTCCTACAAAAATCCTCCAAACCAAAGGAGGCTGATGACTTATAAGTTGGGTCTGTTTGGTAAAATAAGTCACTTTTTTTACTTTTCGACTTATAAGTTGGTGACTTAATTAAAACCAAACAGGGCCTTACCTTCCAAATCTCTTACTTGTTTAATTGCATATAGACAAAGTGCGCTCTCTAGACATGCACTTTCTTGGCGTGTTACAAGTACATGCATGCAGTGGGGACTCACGCGCATATTCTTACATGCATGCATTAAAATGTCTGCACGTATTCTTCCATGCATGAAAATGCCTGCAACGCAAGTGTGACCATGCATATTGCACTGAGTAATGTTGCAAAGAATTAAGGGGAAACAAGAAAGATAGTGCAACCAGCCTTTGTAGAAGCGAAACCAAAGGAGCTATGGACCGACCATATAGCGCGCGCGCGCGTGCTCTGACTAGCTTTTGTGTCGCTCCTGCCTAGACTAGACTTATGAGGACTGCCTTTGAGAAAATGGACGACGGACTAGACCTTGAGTAGATGGCTGCCCATGAAGACTGCCTGGCCTGACTTTGAAGGTTAGCAGGAAAGCTGCTAAGATTCCATTTAAGGGGACTGCTTGACCTGACTCACCACTCACTGAAAACAGCGCTTGTCAGGAACCTCTGCCCCTTTTCCACAGATGAATGTGGCATTCAAGTGATGTGTACTTGGCTGTACTTTTGCGTGAACTAGTAAATGTGCACGTGCAATGCAATGCACGTCTCTACCAAACTTGCACATGCAATGCACGATCTCTATTCTAATAACCACGACCCCTTCACTAAAGGGATTTACAAGGGCCAATGGTATGAACATACCGGCACCCAGCAATGTCACAAACCCTGGCGTGGCCTTATAGCACTACCAGCATGAATTGCTATCTCTCTACTCCCATCGCCACATAAGTCCATGGCGGAGTTGCGACTTTCTCCTTGCCATGCAGCCGATTTTGCCATGTAATAGTAATGGGATGTGCTTCTTCTCAAACCTGAGGGGCATAGACAGTTAAATCGCCACATACAACTTATTAAAATGAAGTAAATTCAGAAGGCTTGAACAACTTATTAAAATGAAGTAAATTCAGAAGGCTTGAACAACTTATTAAAATGTTCAAGCGCAAAAAAAAAAAATCTACCATCAAAAGATGAAATGCATAGTAAGGCATTAAAATCATAATAAAATAGCATGAATTCAACTACCTTCGGGATTCCATATAAAGGTTGTGGAATGGACATGATGCAACAGAAAAACGACAAGCAAACAATAGTAGTTCGTATGGAAATGGTCACCATAAGGAAATAACAATTTTCACAAAAAGGAGCTTCTTTGCACTTTACTGAAAGATAAAAAAGGACAACACTGCAATAAACACCTGAGTAGAGAATAACCAAAGATGGAGTGCTTCATTTTCCTACATGACCTTACTTTCTAGAAATATCATAGGGTGCTTTATAAAGTACAAAATAACATCTACTATCTTTAGGGTGTTTAGAGAGCAGAGCTCACAAGCATATGCATTTGAATGTACAGCTAGCATTGATGATAGAAACTCCTCCTTTGGGTTCTAAATCAATTCCAAGAGGAAAGGCTTGTGCTTCAGCTCAAATCTCTAGTAGCTAGACTATTTTCCTGCAAGCACGAACAGAAAACAAGACAAGCATATAAATAAATGTGTTCTTGTTCTCAAAAGGATGTGTGTGATAGCTACCTGATGCTCCAGTTTAGCTGGATAGAAAGTTCCAGGAAATAACTAATGATAAGTATGTTCATAGGGTCATTTTGCTTAAAAAGACTACTGTCACAAAATTGTGCTGTGCATATAAAGGTCCTTGTCTGAGCTGCAAAGTACATTGGCCAACACAATTTGTGACACCGTATGATCCAAGTTATCTGCTTCCCCGTGTATTTCCTAGTCATTTTAATTACCGTCGAGGTAGTAGAAAACTCACGGGTCTTGCATTCTTATCTATAATAATGATGAGAATAGTAACTGTTAGAGTTATAATATAAGTCATGTACCCCTTTGTATTTATCCCGTTGTATAAGGGGTTTCCTGCATATGTTCCACACCTGTACATGTATATATATCGGCCTATGGCCTCATGGGAATACTTGTTGCATATTTCCTAACATGGTATTAGAGCCCTAGGGTTTTTTTTTCACACGCCGCAACTCATGCTTGATCCCGTCGTGCACGGCCGTTTCCGTTTCCTTCTCTCCGGACGGCCGCTGCTGCTTCCTCTCTATTCTGCTCCGGTGGAATCTTACCCATCCATCCACGCCAGGTCCTGATCCGCCGCCCCGGCCTGAAGCATCCACGCCCGCCGGCCTCCTCAGCACGCGCTGGGGCGCTGCTTCTTCTTCTGGACGCCACAGCCGCCACGTGGTCTGCAAGGTCGGGCAGACTAATCCGGCCGCTCGCTGTTGGCCTGTGACGGCCCGCCTGAACCTGACGTGTGCATGTACAAGTCTCATCCCAATGTGTGCTTGTTCACATGCGGCTGCTGCACCATCTTCCTTCCCGTGAAGGCCCGTGACGTGGTGCACTAGCCTCCCCCACTTGATTCTGCTCCGCCGCCGCCTACTGATTCCGATCTGATTTGCTCGGCCGCTGTGTTGGCTGTTTGACTGGTTGCCTTCCGACAAAAATAAAAAAAAGAAAAAAAAGAAAAAAGAAGAAAAAAAGAGGAAGCATCATGTCGTCGGGTACAATTTCCTCTCCACACTGTCCGCTGATTTTGGAAAGCGTACCCTACACTGATCCTGTCTCGCATATGCGCTTTTCCTCGGTGCTTGGTGCTCGTCAGCCTGTGACGTCGTCCGCTACGGCATCTTCCGCCTGTTGTGTTGGTCACTCCTCCGCGACTCTTCTCCCGACCTCTGCACATGGTGACCGTCGCTCTACGTCGACTCCTCTCGCGACTTTCACTGGTAGTGCTGGTGCATATGGTTCCGTCGACTCCGCCTCGCACAGGCGTCTTCCATTGACGATTGGCGCTTGTCTACATACGGCCTCGTCTCCTCCACCGGCCTGTGTGGATACTACTGGTCATGCTACACCGCCACATCTAGCGGCTTCCACAGGTGGTGGTGGCCGCTTCTCTCCCGGTGCTCCCGGTGCTACTGCGTCGACTACTTCAGCTGTGTACTTCACTGAGGAGGAGATTGCGCGACTTCGCGCCCTGCTGATTGCCTCAGACTCTCTATTGTCGGGCGCATCTACGTCGACCTCTTCAGTTGCGCCCCTGACCGAGCAGGAGATTGTGCGAGTTCGATGCCTGCTAGCTCCATCCTCCGGTTCTCCATCGACAGGTTCTGCTGGTTCTGCTGCTGACTCTTCTGGCATTGTGAGACCACCTTCTACACAAGCAGGTACATCTCTGTGGATTCTTGATACTGGAGCATCTTTTCATATGACTCATGATTCATCCACTCTGTCCTCTACTCGACCTCTCGATTCTCCTGTTCATGTTCTTACTGCTGATGGTACCTCTCTCCCGGTTATTGGCCGAGGCATTCTTAGCACTTCTTCTTTTCATGTTCCTGATGTTGTTCATGTTCCCCGACTTACCATGCAGCTCATTTCTGGTGGACAAATTGTTGACTCTGGTTGTCGTGTCATTCTCGACTTTGACTCTTGTTCCGTTCTGGACCGCCATACTGGTACTCTCCTTGGTGCCGGTCCTCGACGTCGTGACTCTCAGGGTCTCTGGGAGCTTGACTGGCTTCATCTTCCGTCCACTGCTGCTGTCGCCAGTCTCTCCTCCTCTGTTGCCTTGTCTACCAGCTCTTTTCAGCAGTGGCATCATCGCCTTGGTCACCTATGTGGCTCTCGTCTCTCATCCTTAGTTCGACGTGGTCTTCTTGGATCCGTCTCCGGCGGTGTGTCTTTAGACTGTCAGGGCTGTCGGCTTGGTAAACAGGTCCAGTTACCTTATCCTCACAGCGACACTGTGTCTCAGCGTCCTTTTGACCTTGTTCACTCTGATGTCTGGGGTCCAGCTCCCTTTTCCTCGAAGGGAGGTCATCGCTACTATATTATCTTCATAGATAATTTCTCTCGGCACACATGGATATATTTTATGTCTTCTCGTAGTGAGGTCTTATCTATCTATAAGCATTTTGCTGCCATGGTCCACACTCAGTTCTCTACGCCTATTCGTGTGTTCCGTGCTGACTCTGCTGGAGAGTATATCTCCAAGATGTTGCGTGGAGTTCTTGCCGAGCAAGGTACTCTTGCTCAGTTCTCTTGTCCTGGTGCTCATGCTCAGAATGGCGTGGCTGAGCGCAAGCATCATCACCTTCTTGAGACGGCTCGTGCGTTGATGATCGCCGCCTCTCTTCCACCTCATTTTTGGGCCGAGGCTGTTTCCACTTCCACCTATCTCATCAACCTTCAGCCTTCCACTGCTTTGCAGGGTGGCGTTCCTTTCGAGCGTCTCTTTGATCGTTCTCCTAATTACTCGGTGCTTCGTTTGTTTGGTTGTGTTTGCTATGTTCTTCTAGCCCCTCGTGAACGCACCAAACTGTCCGCTCAGTCTGTTGAGTGTGTCTTCTTAGGCTATAATGATGAGCATAAGGGCTATCGTTGTTGGGATCCTATCGGTCGTCGGATGCGTATTTCTCGGGATGTAACTTTTGATGAGTCTCGTCCTTTCTACCCGCGTCCATCTTCCTCAACCTTTTCAGTGGAGGATATCTCTTTCCTCACTTTTCCTGACACACCTCCCTCTGTGCCCAATATTCCTATTCCTCGTCCTGCTGTTGCAGATCCGACGCCATCCTCTCCTACAGATTCTTCTCCACCTTCATCACCGCCACATTTCCCATCTCCACCTTCATCACCGATACCTTCCCCTTCTCCACCTTCGTCCTCGCTACATTCCCCATCTCCACCTCCAGTGATTCCACCTCTTCCCTCCTTTCCTTTTCATTATACTCGTCGTCCACATGTTCTAGATAAATCCACTGACGTGCCATCTACTTCTGGTGCGTCGTCCTCCTCATCCCAGCCGCCTTATGGTCTTCGGGCTCGGCCTCGCCCTCCCCCTGACCGCTATTCTCCTAGTCGATATGCTCTTTCGGCTATACTCGAGCCTACGTCTTATCGCGATGCTCTTGTTCATCCTGAATGGAAGTTTGCGATGGCAGAGGAGCTTGCTGCTCTTGAGCGTACCGGCACGTGGGATCTTGTTTCTCTTCCTCCCGGTGTTTGTCCCATCACTTGTAAGTGGGTCTACAAGGTTAAGACTCGCTCTGATGGTTCTCTTGAGCGTTACAAAGCTCGTCTTGTGGCTCGTGGTTTTCAGCAGGAGCATGGTCGTGACTACGATGAGACATTTGCTCCTGTGGCCCATATGACCACTATCCGCACACTTCTCGCTGTGGCCTCTATTCGTCATTGGTCTGTTTCTCAGCTTGATGTTAAGAATGCCTTTCTTAATGGTGAGCTGCGTGAGGAGGTATACATGCAGCCCCCACCTGGGTATTCTGTTCCTGATGGCATGGTCTGTCGTCTTCGTCGCTCTCTCTATGGCCTTAAGCAAGCCCCTCGTGCCTGGTTTGAGCGTTTTGCCTCTGTGGTGACTGCCGCTAGTTTTTCAGCGAGTGATCATGATCCAGCGTTGTTTGTCCACATTTCCACTCGTGGTCGGACTCTTCTTCTTCTCTATGTTGATGACATGATCATCACTGGCGACGACCCTGAGTATATTGCCTTTGTAAAGGCTCGTCTTAGTGAGCAGTTTCTTATGTCTGATCTTGGACCTCTTCGCTACTTTCTTGGGATTGAAGTCTCTTCTACCTCTGATGGCTTTTTTATATCCCAGGAAAAGTATATCCAGGATCTTCTTGCTCGTGCTGCTCTTACTGACGAGCGCATTGTTGAGACTCCTATGGAGCTCAATCTTCACCTCCGTGCTACTGATGGTGATCCTCTCCCTGACCCGACGCGTTATCATCATCTTGTTGGCAGTCTTGTCTATCTAGCTGTCACTCGTCCAGACATCTCTTATCCGGTTCATATTCTGAGTCAGTTCGTCTCTGCTCCCACATCGGTTCACTATAGCCATCTCCTTCGTGTTCTTCGATATCTTCGGGGCACGATCTCTCACCGTCTATTCTTTCCTCGCTCCAGTTCTTTACAGCTTCAGGCCTATTCGGATGCTACTTGGGCTAGTGATCCCTCAGATCGCCGTTCACTTTCTGCTTACTGTGTTTTTCTTGGTGGTTCTCTCATTGCCTGGAAGACGAAGAAACAGATTGCAGTCTCCCTTTCGAGTGCCGAGGCTGAGTTGCGAGCAATGGCTCTTTTGACGACAGAGGTGACTTGGTTACGGTGGTTACTTCAGGATTTTGGTGTTTCTGTCACTACACCGACTCTGCTCTTATCTGACAGTACAGGTGCTATTAGCATTGCGCGCGATCCTGTGAAGCATGAGCTCACCAAGCATATTGGTGTTGATGCTTTCTATGTGCGCGCTGGTGTGTAGGATTAGGTTATTGCTCTTCAGTATGTGCCTTCTGAGTTACAGTTGGCGGATTTCCTGACGAAGGCCCAGACTAGAGCACAACATGGCTTTTATCTCTCCAAACTCAGTGTTGTTCATCCACCATGAGTTTGAGGGGGGGGGGTGTTAGAGTTATAATATAAGTCATGTACCCCTTTGTATTTATCCCGTTGTATAAAGGGTTTCCTGCATATGTTCCACACATGTACATGTATATATATCGGCCTATGGTCCCATGGGAATACTTGTTGCATATTTCCTAACAGTAACGAGCGATCATCAAATTGTTAGAACTTAAGAAATCAGAGGCGCCTGCAATATAAACCTTTGTTCGCCACCATGTTTTTGAAATCTGCCATCTTCACCAACATGAGGTACAGTACCTTTGAATGGTTTGGTGTGAACTAATTGTACCAATGGTTCAGAAATATTAATGTTTCTCATTCTGAATCAAAGCAACAATGACTACTTGTCTAGTATAATCAATATTCTCAGTCTAGTGGGAAATAAACATAAAATCATAGAAAAATAAATCTATGCTTTGCACTATTAATACAAAAAGTTTTAAATAAATATGACGTAAAATATTTATTTCAGTTCTCAATATAATATTAAATTATTAATGCATACAAAGAAAATACCCAAAGCTATTTGTGGTTCCTAAAATATGCAGTTGAATTATTGGCCAATGGAGAAATCACAGATCTATCTGTGGTTCTTTCATCGTTAATAATTCCTTGTGTTTCTAAATCTCTGTAGTAATACTGAGAGGCAAGAGAAACTTAGCAAAACTATTGTTGGCAAAGAATAATTCTGTACAACACAGAGTCTGGAACTCTCGATCCTCTTTTATTTGACCACTATTAGCAAAAGTAGATCCTCTGTTAGGTTGCAAGTGTTAACAAAAATACTTTTAAGACACAAATGGAAAAGGGTTAATTGGTTAACAAGTGTGGACACATGCCACAAGCTGAATTAACTACTCTTTCTCCTCAAACTGAATCAAGATGCACTCATACTGGGCATATCTTTCCCCGTCTGACAGGTTCAAATTATCATCAGTGCTAACCAAAAAGCAGAAAAAACAAAACTTTTCTGATTGTGCTAAAAACCTGAAATACAGCTGCAAATAAGGGTGCGAGCATGGTATCATACATGATTTATCCAGTAACGATTGTTGTAAGAACTTACTCTGAACTCTCTAAGACCCAAAGAGCTATTAAGAACAAATTATTCTGATCTAGAAACCACGAACAGTCTGAAAGGAGATAATCAGAAGAAAATAGCACATGTATGCTTTCCAATCCATGTATGATATACAAGGTTTCTAACACACATTTTCAATAATTCATGCTAAAATATGAAAGATTGTAGAAGATACGGTACAATAGATGATTGGAGATAAATTCGACGTCTATAACTAAATTTTCAAAGTGAGCATAAATTGCACAGAACACTACTCAAATGGTTAGGAGGGAAAACGCGCATATTATCTTCTTTTGAATGGGCTCCAGCGTCACTGGAGCAACAACCTCTACATCTTCGGCATCCTACCCCAGTCCGCAACAATAAATAAAAATATCAGGCAAGAAATAATGCAACTGGCCCGATATCCGTATAGTGACTGCCACCGTCGCGGTGCCTTCGACGCGCCCTGAATTAGTGAGAGCGAACCGCTGAATCTTCACGGCGATTACAGCCCTGTGGGTGCTCCCATGAATTAGAGAGAATCACTCCCACCATTTTCTATTATCTATGTGAGAATGCTTGCACTTCCATTATTAATTACAAACAGCTACATGCCTTGGTGATCGGCTGGTCTAGATAAACAGGAGAAAAAGGAAAAAAAGGTATCTCATGTTCATCCATCTACCTACCTATATGTAGTTCTGAACTCAGCCTCGGTGGTGAGCTTCTCCTGCTCACTGGCCAGCGGCTGCGCGTGCTCGGTCACCTTGCTGGGGGCCGCCGAGCTTGTGCTTGAAGGCATCTGTAACTCCGAGAGTTAGTGTACAGAAACTACTCAGAAATTGCAGCTCGGTGAGGTCGGCAGGACTGTGAAGGAAGCTGCTAGCTGAGCTGTAATTTCAGGTGTAGTAACACACTAACAGTACCATCTGGGCATCTAACAGTTGATCCGGTGACTGAACCACACAAGTTTATCTTCTTACTCATCACATGAATACACTCCCCCGCTTCTCTTCTGAATTCGTGAGCAGACAATGGTTTGTTTGGGGATTACCTGGATCATCGTGTTGCTTCCAGTGAAGTTGGCGGCAACAGTCAGGGGTGAGTCGAAGGTGCTCGAAGGGAGAGATGGTCGCGTGCGGACGCCTCATTCTCGGCTCTGATCCTGGCCTGCTACTGAAGGTGCCGAGGCGGCGGGGAGACGCCGGTGCGGGAGAAGCACGAGGATGATGAGGGCCGGAGGGGCAGCAAGGCAGGGCGAGGGAGGTCCGCCCGCGTCCTACGCTCGTCGTTGGCTCGGCCGCCTCCAGCGGCATCCTCCATCCAGCGACGGGATGGGGAGTCTGTGCCAACGGCGTGGGGCGGTGACATCCAGGGACGGAATCTGATGGCCGCATATTCGCCTGAATAATCGGCGGAGTTAGTGGGGAAGATGCGGCGTGCATGGGCGTGAGACGAAGGATTGCCGCGCGGGATTAGCGGTTTGTTGGGGTGATCCATCCGGCCCGGTCAGATTGATGGTCGTCTGCCCTGGCAGAACATCGAATCTGAATCGTTTGATTCTCTGGCACACCATCAAATTACTATGGACTCTTAGATTTGAGTTATTGGATTGGATCTAAGGGTTCTAATTGTCCTGTGTACATTTGTTTGGGTGGTTTTAGGAGAGTTCATGTTTGCTCTTTTAATAGTAGTATAGAAAAACACAAAACTAACCCTTTGTGCAAAGTTTAACACAAAATGAACCTGATTTAAAATAATGTCGTAAAATGTTCCTTTTGCATGACGCCCGGCCATGCTAGACAGCATGACGTCCTGGTCAAGGGCACCATGAGGTCAGAGTTGAATGCCACATCGGACCGGCCTGAGCCGCATGGTGCCCTAGGTCAGGGCGCCATGATCAACCGCACTAGAGTATCTACATCCTCGGTAACCAAATTTGACACCCCCCTCCATATGCTCGCGGACGCATCCGGACACGTCCACTGAAGGTGACCGGGCGGATCTCATTTCTTTCGTTCCACAGCCGCATCCTTCATATGTCTTACCCCAAATTTATACAAAACCATGCAAACGGTGTTTCTACGTACTTGAGCATAGAACATAGCAATCCGACATAGATAACATAGTCCGATACTCCGATGCAAAAGATGTCGGCCGAGTTCATCACTTACAGTACTAAAAATCAACTAAAACCGCCAGGAGAGGGGATTTCACCACTTCCTCCATGCCGGACGCTTCCTCTTGGGGTCTCGGCGGCTGCTCCAGGCGCGTCGCCATCGTCGTCGCTGTCTGAAGCTGAGGAGGAGGAGGACGAGATGATGATGGCCGCCATGCGACGGGCTTTGCGGTACTGCTCCTCCTAGAGCCATGTGGCTCTCTCCGCCGCTATCGCCCACTGCCTCATCAACCTCTCCGACTCCTGCAGCACCACGCGGAGCGCCTTCGCATCTTTGCGGCGACAACGGCGGGCGTCCGTCTCCGCAGACGTGTAGGAGCGGTGGATGGCGATGCGAAGGTCCTCGTCGTCGTCGCTGGCTGGGGAAAGTGGTTGTGGCACAGATATGCTCGATCCTCCCTTGGATCCGCGCCTGTTAGCCACCTCTGCCGCCCACTTCTTTGCGAGCTGATACGCGCGGCCCACAGACTCCGACTATGGTTCTGCCGGCAACAGCACCCAGCGGCACCCCGGAGGGGCAGGTGCGAGCGGTGCTGGGTGCCGCCTGGCAGGGGTCGGAAGGGAGCGCGTCGGACGAGCGCAGGTCACCGCAGAGCTATTGCTCCTCATCCGGCCAGTCGTCGACGCCCCGGAAGAGGAGCTACGGCCCCGATCCAGCAGCAACCGGCAGAGGGCAATGCAGATCACTAACTCCTGCTCGTTGGGCGTCGACGAGCCATCCGAATCCCCGACGACCTTGAGCCTACTCCGGTAGGTCGGATTCACTGTCAGACATGGTAGGCGGGGGGAGACGAAGTGGATTTGAGGGAGAAATGAAGAGGTCTAGTGAGTACGAACTGAGTTTGACTAGGATTTGCTCGTCGGCTGCCATATATTTATGGTGCTGGAGTCGGGTCGTTACGGGCCAGGCCGACGTGGCGGGCATGCCTGGGCGCGTATGGATGCCCCCATATCTGTTTCATATTTGAGCCAGATATAAGAGGTATCGGTCAGCCCAAATGCTTAAGGCTCAATTAAGACGTTCATCTGAAATAATTTTTTATGACCGGTCAGTGATTTGAGCCGCCGGGCTGTAGATGCTGTGACGCCCAACCCGGACGCCATGCACGCACTATGATTCGCTGTGACGGAAGACAAAGCAGGCATACCTTAATTGATTGCTTCTCAATCGATGGCACATGCACATATTGCCGTACGCGCAGCTTGCCCTGAACCTCCTGACTTGGACTAATTTTGCTGGATTTATTCACGTATGCGAGAAGAGATACCGAACGGTTCGATCTGTCTACTTCGACGCTCGGCGGAAAGTAGCTACTCGTAACTTCCCGATGGAAGAAACGAAAATGCATATATGCATGTGCTAGTAAAAGCATTTATAGTCAGACTTGACAAATCTGACCTCTCAAATGTTTATGGACGCGCCTGGCGCGTCCGCGGACAGTGATCGGCCACCTCTCAATAAATGCATTTGACATCCAGATACCTCAAATTAGAAAACACAAATCCATATTATTACATGCAACATGAAAATTAATCTACACGGAGCTCGTCCGGTTCCGCTCCCTGCTCGCCCGGCTCCGCCCTGGCCATGGTCGGCGGCCGGCTGCACTCCTCAGAGTGTTGGGTCGGTCGCTGACAAGGTAGGATAGGGCATGGGACACGAGCTGGCTCACACTAGTAGAAAAATGATCATCTGTCCCGGTTGGTAAGGGTCTTTTGTCCCGATTTGTGAACCGAAACTAAAGGGTCGTTACTAATGCCCTAGCCCTTTAGTCCCGGTTTTTACACGAACTGGGATAGATGGGCCTCCACGTGGCCGGTGCGCCGAGCCCAGGCAGGAGGGCCTTTGGTCCCGGTTGGTGGCACCAACCGGGACCAATAGGCATCCACGCGTCAGCATTTCAGGGGGTGGGGGTGGTGTTTTTTTTTTTTTTTTTGGGGGGGGGGGGGGGGGGTTGGGGGGTTTTGGGGGTTTAATTTAGGTGTTTCATATATTGTGTTAGCTAGCTAATTAATAGAGAGAAGTGTCCTCTCTTATGTCCGTGCTTGGTCGACGCTATATATACGTATATATAGAGAGGACTAGACACGCTAGCTAGTAAGCAAATGAAGGAAACAGAAAATCGTCATGAACATATGCATACAGAGAGAAGTGATATCGACCACCTCTCCTTCTCCGAGAGATTGGTCGAACAACAAGTTCTCGTATATCTATCCAACACTACCGGCTACATATATATACAATAATTATCTCTTATAATATAATCTCCTAATTATATATGAACACATGGTCCACATAGTATTCTTCGTCTTCAGCGATCACGTGGTCAAGGAAGAATGCCGCCAATTCCTCTTGAATTGCTCGCATACGATCTGGTGCTAGGAGTTCATCCCGCATCCGAAACATCTAATTTGAACAAGGGGGTCAATACATACATACATATATATATATATATATATATGAATAAATGAAACTCAACACAAATGATGGTAATAAAATAAAATTGTGAATATTATTGCTTACGCACTTCATATTGTTCATCAGAGTATCCCCGTTCACAGGTCATGTGGCGGATGGACTCGCAAACGTAGTATCCACAGAAATCATTCCCTTGTTCCTGCCACAACCACTTTACAAGAAATAGAGGTCAATCAAACTGATAAGCAGACATGCCAAATGGTATTGATGAAACTAGCGCTTGAATCACTAGGAGATGCGCGGAACATGTTACTATAGTACTTACTTTCGGGTGTCTAAATTGCAGCTTCTTCGGCAGTCCCAGAGCTTTTTTGGTGAATTTTCTCCAAACCCTGCCAGGCAAAGAAAACAATTACTTGATATCAGGAAATGAACAAAGTTACTGATATGGTGGATAATGATCGATTTAACTTACTTCTGGAGCATTTGAGTCATGTCCACATAGTCCTGGTGATCTTTTCATCTCGAGTCCAAGACGGTTACTAGTCCCTGCTCAAGCTTAATCTCTAGGAGAATATAGTGGAAGCTGCGCACGCATGCATAACTCATCAATTACATTACTATAACCTGGACTAATAAGGGAAATCGAATATGCACAAGACAGTAACACTCACTTGAAGTTGTAAGGAAAGAGTATTATATCTTTGTTTTCATTTATTACCAACAATTGTAGCAAGTTGGCCTCGGTATCTTTGGCATGATATTTAACCTCAGTTGCATCTATGAGATTTGTGTTAATGAACTCAATATCATCGATTTGTCTTTTATTCAATTCGGCGATCTTCAATCTGCATAATATAGTAAGGATAATTATAAATACATGCAATGAAAGAGCTGACCTATATAGAGAGACTTAATGACAGAAGTAGTACTACTTACAGACAGTAGCAAGTGACCGTTGCTTTATCGAGGGCCTTTTGATTGAAAAACTGGAAGAACTCCTCAAATGGAACATTCAACAGTTCAATTCCAACGAGGTCATGCTCCTCTCTAACTCTCAGCGTCAAAGTATTCCTCCCCACAGACTCTCTGCAGGTTTTCATGTACCAATCATGGAATCTTTGCATCATCGTTGTTAGAGATCTTTCATATTTGATGAGAGGCTTCCCGTACTCGTATTTGTGTTCCTCCACCTCCAAGAAATCATAATGTACATCGTCGGGAAGATAATCTCCAAGATTGCTATAACCGGGCACCATTCTCGGATCATTAGCGACGATGTCGCTAGACACCTTGAGCGGGGGGCACGATTGGTTCGCTTGTTCGCCGAGCTGGGCAATTTTTTTCCCAGCTTGTCGTTCTTTTATCCTTTGATCACGGACAGTACTTCCCAACGCTCCGCTTCGACAAATGTATTTGCAATAATGCCCTCATTGTTGCCTTTCAGCGGAGACTTTGCTGGTTTTTCCAGGGCAGCCAGAGTGCGCTTCGCTTTCACCGGATCTACCTTCTCCTCCGGAGGTGGATGTTTCTTTGCTTTCACCCCTTCAAAGAAGTTCGTCACTTCGGCTCGCGCGATCTTCGCATTCTCCTCCGGGGTCCTCTCGTATGGTAACTTCTCTGGAGTCTTCAGAGAAGGACCGAATCTGCATTGCCTCTCGCCTCTGGCTGTACTGCTAGACGCCTGCAGAGCAGACGGAGTGGCTGCGGCTGTCTTCTTTCCTTGCTTACGAGGCGGAGGAAAAGGACTACGACGCGCCGGAGCAGCCGGAGCGGCGGTGGGTCTCTTCCGCCCTTGCTGACGAGGTGGAGAAGGAGGAGGATGGCTGCTCGGGTGCGCCGGCGCAGGCAGAGAAGGAGGCGGAGTGCCGCCACGCGCCGGAGAAGGAGGCTGAGTGCCCTGATCACTTGCCGGAGGAGGAGACGGAGTGCCCTGACTCGCCGGAGGAGGAGGAGGAGGCGGAGGCGTCCAGTTCAGAAGGTTGATGAGTTCCTTCTGCCATAGGCATGGAGTCAATAGACAAGAACCCAGCCGAGTCTCCCCTTCACCGGTAGGGTAGTCAAGCTGGAGGTCCTCAAATCCCTCTGTTATTTCGTCCACCGTCACCCTGGCATATCCTTCTGGAATCGGACGACAGTGAAAAGTTGCGCCGAGTTCAGGAGGTCGAACAGAGCCGACATCCACCTTGACTTTGAAGTTCTGCCATTGCGTCATAAGGTGGCAATGTAGAGACTCCGTGATAGCATCCACGGGTAGCTAGCAGGAGTTGTCACATGCTCCGGCTGAAGCAGCTCGGTGGAAGCCACGCTGCTTCTCCGCTGAGATGGCGGGGTAGCTTCGAGGGTAGTTTCGGCAGGTCGCTTGCTGCGAGCTACTTCTCGCTCCTCTAGCGCTTGAACCCTTTCGTGCAGCGTCTGAATTTGGGCATGCTCCACTTTTTTCCTCCTCTCATGGCATTTGTAACTTCCTGCGTCCGGAAAACTAGCCTTCCATGCGGAGGCTGGCGTGCCTCGTGTCCGTCCAGGGTGCTCAGGATTCCCGAGGGACATTGTGAGATCGTCGTTCTCTCTGTCTGGAACGAATGTCCCCTGCTGCGCTGCATCGATATAGTGCTTAAGCCTCTTGACTGGTATGCTCATTTGCTCGTCCGTCCGAACATACTTCCCTGATACAGGGTCCAAGGTTCCGCCAGCCCCGAAGAACCAAGTCCGGCAATGGTCTGGCCAGTTCATTGTATCTGGTTCGACCCCTTTATCAAGCAGATCATTCTCAGCCTTCGCCCACTTAGGCCGGGCTTTGAGGTAGCCACCTGACCCCGTGCGATGGTGAAGCTTCTTCTTCGCAGCATTTTTCTTGTTTGTCACCGACATCTTCTTACTCTTTTCCGATGTCTTGTGGGCCACAAATGCGGGCCAGTGATCTCCGATCTTCTCATATTTGCCGATGAATTTTGGTGTCTCTTCTTTGTCTACAAACGTTTTCAGCTCATTCTTCCACCTCCTGAATAGGTGCATCTTCTTAAGAGCATGAGACTTGATTAATTGCTTTTTAACTGGCTTCTCCGGATCCTCCTCTAGCGGTAGGGTGAAATTTGCCTTCAGCTCAGTCCAACGATCATCTTTCTGCATATCATTGACATAAGACACCTCAGGGTCTTCGTTCTTAGGCTTATACCATTGGTGGATGTTGATCGGGATCTTGTCCCTAACAAGAACCCCGCACTGAGCAGCAAATGCTTCCTTTGTCCGGATGGGTTCAATCGGCATGCCATCGCGCGCGATTGCTGTGATCTCAAACCTTTCATCCGAGCGCAACTTTTTCTTCGGGCCTCGTCTCTTTATCGAAGTTGTGCTCGATCCGAAGGGCTAGAAAAAAGAAGAAAGATGAGAGTTAATTAATATGTGTACATACCAAAACAATGAATGCATCAATTAGCTAGTCATCACAGGCTTAACTAATATATTTACCTGGCCGAACTCTGTTCGGTCACCGGAGCCGTCACCACGGGCTCCTTCTTGCACCAGCATTGGGTCACCGGAGCCATCATAATCATGTCTTTCCTCCTCCATTCTTCGATCACCGTAGCCTGCTTCTTCTTCACCCTGTTCTTCCAGACCATCATTGTCATTTAGATACGACAAGACATCACCTCCGGCTAAGATTATGTCCCCCAACACCTCTTCTGCTTCCTCGTCTCGCCCGTGCTCCATTGTTTCTGGAAATATTACAACATGGCAATTATTACTCAAACATGACAGCAGGTGGATATATTAGTGGCAAACGTAGACCTAGCTTATTCCGGGTTCGGGGTGGCCTCGGCAACGCTTCAAGGGTAGGGGCGCAGTGGGAGGGGGTAGGAGACCGACATCGTTTTTTTCTAGGGTTTGGGTGTCCTCGAGAGTTTTGATCGAGCGAGAGGGCCGGGGGGTGCTCCCGTGGTATAAGTTATCACGGTCGAAGTTATCCGGAAGGGGGTTATATCAACAACGACGACATACATACATGGGAAAGTAATGTTATCGGGGAGGGGGTAGGTCGACCCCCCCCCTTCGTGTTGAAGTTATCGGGACACGGGGTATATCGACAACGACATATCCGATAAAAAAAATAAGAAGACGAATAAGAAATAAAAAGAGGAGAAGAAGATATTAATAGAGGAGAAGATTGAAGAAAAAAGAAAAAAAAAGGAGAATAATATTCTATTTTCTCTTCTTCTCCTCTATTCCTTTCTTCTTCTCCTCTTTTTTTCTTTTTATTTATTTCTCCTCTTCTTCCTCTCCTCTTCTTCTCCTTTCTTCCTCTTCTTATTTTCCTTTTTCCTCTCATTCTTTTTCTTCTTCTTCCTTTCCTAGCTAGATATATAAAACTTTTCTAAAAATGTAACTTTTGCATACATACATGGGAAAATAATGTTATCGGGGAGGGGGTAGGTCGAACCCGCCCCCCCCCCTTTGTGTTGAAGTTATCGGGACACGGGGTATATCGACAACGACATATCCGATAACAAATAAGAAGACGAAGAAGAAATAAAAAGAGGAGAAGAAGATATTAATAGAGGAGAAGATTGAAGAAAAAAAAGAAGAAAAAAAGAGGAGAAGAAGAAAGGCATAGAGGAGAAGAAGAGAAAATAGAATATTCTATTTTGTCTTCTTCTCCTCTATTCCTTTCTTCTTCTTCTCCTCTTCTTTTTTCTTCTTCTTATTTATTTCTCCTCTTCTTCCTCTCCTCTTCTTCTCCTTTCTTCCTCTTCTTATTTTCCTTTTTCCTCTCATTCTTTTTCTTCTTCTTCCTTTCCTAGCTAGATATATAAAACTTTTCTAAAAATGTAACTTTTGCATACATACATGGGAAAATAATGTTATCGGGGAGGGGGTAGGTCGAACCCGCCCCCCCCCCTTTGTGTTGAAGTTATCGGGACACGGGGTATATCGACAACGACATATCCGATAACAAATAAGAAGACGAAGAAGAAATAAAAAGAGGAGAAGAAGATATTAATAGAGGAGAAGATTGAAGAAAAAAAAGAAGAAAAAAAGAGGAGAAGAAGAAAGGCATAGAGGAGAAGAAGAGAAAATAGAATATTCTATTTTGTCTTCTTCTCCTCTATTCCTTTCTTCTTCTTCTCCTCTTCTTTTTTCTTCTTCTTATTTATTTCTCCTCTTCTTCCTCTCCTCTTCTTCTCCTTTCTTCCTCTTCTTATTTTCCTTTTTCCTCTCATTCTTTTTCTTCTTCTTCCTTTCCTAGCTAGATATATAACACTTTTCTAAAAATGTAACTTTTGCATATATATATATATATATGGAAAAAAATGTTATCGGTGAGGGGGTATATCGACCCCCCCCTCGACCCTCTTTTCCTTCTTCTTCCTTCTTCCTCTTTCCTTCTCCAACACAAAACACATCTCATCTCATCTCATTTCATCCAAAAATAATTCTTTGCATATGAACATACATATATTTACTTTTTTTTCTTAAATGTTACATATGAACATTTTCTTAAATGAGCATATGAACATTTTCTTAAAATTTTAACGAGCATATGAACATCCATATATCACCAAAAAATAGACATTTTTCTTGGTAACAAAAAAAATGCAAAAACGAGCATTATACAGCATATACAGAGCATTATACAGTGAACATACATACATACATACATACATACATACATACATACATACAGTGAGCATATACAGAGAGCATTATACGGCGACGGTGACGATGGTTGGCCGTGGCGCACGCTTACGGATGGTGTGCGGGGACGGCAATGAGAAGGAAAGGGGAGGAGACAAGGGCTCACAGCGCGGGGAGGGGTCAAGGACGCCGGCCGGAATCGGTGCGGTGGCAGACGAACGGCCTCGGGGATGAACGGGTCGCGGGAGCCGGCATGGTGCTTCCCCGTAGCGACGGCGACGACGGGTGCGGGCGACGACGACGGCGTCGGCGGGCGGCGTCGGGGCAGCCTGGCGGCGACGGGGCAGGGGCGACGACGGGGGCGCGCGGACGGCGTCGGGGCGGCGCGCGGACAGCGTCTGGGCGGCGCGCGGTGTCGGGGCGGGGCAACTGATGCAGAGATGAGTGTGAAAAACGCAAAGTGTTTTTTTATATACCAAGGGCATTGGTACCGGTTTGTGGCACCAACCGGGACCAATGCCCCCCTTTAGCCCCGGTTGGTGCCACCAACCGGGACCAAAGGTCTCTTTTCAGCAGTGCACCCCTTTAGTCCCGATTGGTGGCACCAACCGGGACCAAAGGCCTTGTGCTGCCCCACGTGAAAAGTTTAGTACCATCTCGCTAGCTAAGAGAGCTTGAGAGTGGTTTATAAGCGCTGCTGCGCCCACCCTCTCGAGCTCCTCTCAATTGTAGGCTTTCGGGCCTAACCGTACGCTGTGTGCCTGTGGGCCTATTGGGCCTCATGTGGGCCTGAATCCTGGCCCATGGTAGGGTTTCTAGTCGTATTCACGCCGTGGAGGCCCAGTAGGTGGCACTTTTTTTGTTTTCTTTGTTGCTTTATTTATTTTATTTTGTTTATACTTACAACAAAATACTTATTGTTGCTATTTTTATTTATTTTATTAAAGTTTATTTTTAATTATTTTTCTTTTAGGTCAAAAAATTATGAACTTTCTCTTAATGCCATTAGTTTTCAAATTTGTTTTTTTGTTTTCTTTGTTGCTTTATTTATTTTGTTTTGTTTCTACTTACAAAAAAATACTTATTGTTGCTATTTTTATTTATTTTATTAAAGTTTATTTTAATTATTTTCTTTTAGGTCACAAAAATTATAAACTTCTGTTAGTGCCATTAGTTTTCAAATTTGAATAGTTAAAATTTGAATTCTTTGATATTTGTGTGAATCACAAGTTTGTGACTAACTTTACTATAAAAATAGTTTTTTCCAGTTTTTTTGTTTTGTTTTTTGCATTATTTATTTTCTTTTATTTTTGCTTTATTTTTTAATTCTTTTTGCTTTTAGGTCAAAAAAATTATAAACTTTCTGTTAGTGCCATTAGTTTTAGAAAAATTATAAACTTTCTGTTAGTGCCATTAGTTTTCAAATTTGAGTAATTAAAATTTGAATTCTTTGAAATTTGTGTGAATCATAAGTTTGTGATTAACTTTACTATAAAAATAGTTTTTTTTTCAATTTTTTGTTTTGTTTTTTGCATTATTTATTTTCTTTTGTTTTTTGCTTTATTTTTTAATTCTTTTTGTTTTTAGGTCAGAAAAATTATAAACTTTCTGTTAGTGTCATTAGTTTTAAAAAAATTATAAACTTTCTGTTAGTGTCAGTCGTTTTCAAATTTGAATAGTTAAAATTTAAATAATGGTATTACGAGGGCTTGGTATCATATTTTCATCACATAGCATGTGCATGTACAAAACGGACAATGGTATCATACTCGTCTGTTACAAAGTTGGCATTGTATCATCATAATAGTTGTGGGAGAAAGTCTTCACTTTTTTTTCGCTTGTGTCATTTGCTTATTGCGTCGTAACCATGGATAATCTTCATCGTTTATCAGGATGCTTGGGTCAGCCTTGACTTTGTAGGGAGTAATTTCATGAAACTTTTCATAATCTTCAGACATGTTTGTCTAGCCCTCCACTCCCACGATGTCCCTTTTTCCTGAAAGAACTATATGGCGCTTTGGCTCATCGTATAATGTATTCGCTTCCTTATCTTTTATTTTTCTCGATTTGGTAGACATGTCCTTCACATAGATAACCTGTGCCACATCATTGGCTAGGACGAACGGTTCGTCAGTGTACCCAAGATTTTTCAGATCCACTGTTGTCATTCCGTACTGTGGGTCTACCTGTACCCTGCCTCCTGGCAGATTGACCCATTGGCACTTAAACAAAGGGACCTTAAAATCATGCCCGTAGTCAAGTTCCCATATGTCCACTATGTAACCATAATATGTGTCATTTCCCCTCTCAGTTGCTGCATCAAAGCGGACACCGCTGTTTTGGTTGGTACTCTTTTGATTTTGGGCGATCGTGTAAAATGTATTCCCATTTATCTCGTATCCTTTGTAAGTCAATATAGTCAAAGATGGTCCCCTGGACAACAAGTACAGCTCATCACAAACAGTGTTGTCACCTATGAGACGTGTTTCCAACCAACTGCCGAAAGTCCTGATGTGTTCACATGTAATCCAGTCGTCGCACTGCTCCGGGTGTTTGGAGCGCAGACTGTTCTTGTGTTCATCGACATACGGGGTTAGCAAGGTAGAGTTTTGTAGAACTGTGTAGTGTGCTTGAGACCAAGAATATCTGTCCCTGCATATTATTGAGTCCCCTCCAAGCATGCCTTTTCCAGTCAGTCTCCCCTCATACCGCGATTTAGGGAGACCTATCTTCTTAAGGCCAGGAATGAAGTCAACACAAAACCCAATGACATCCTCTGTTTGATGGCCCATGGAGATGCTTCCTTCTGGCCTAGCGCGGTTACAGACATATTTGTTTAGAACTCCCATGAACCTCTCAAAGGGGAACATATTGTGTAGAAATACGGGCCCCAGAATGACAATCTCGTCGACTAGATGAACTAGGACGTGCGTCATGATATTGAAGAAGGATGGTGGGAACACCAGCTCGACACTGACAAGACATTGCGCCACATCACTCCTTAGCCTTGGTACGATTTCTGGATCAATCACCTTCTGAGAGATTGCATTGAGAAATGCACATAGCTTCACAATGGCTAATCAGACGTTTACCGGTAGAAGCCCCCTCAATGCAACCGGAAGCAGTTGCGTCATAATCACGTGGTAGTCATGAGACTTTAGGTTCTGGAACTTTTTCTCTGGCATATTTATTATTCCCTTTATATTCGACGAGAAGCCAGTCGGGACCTTCATACTGAGCAGGCATTCAAAGAAGATTTCTTTCTCTTCTTCCGTAAGAGCGTAGCTGGCAGGACCTTCATACTGCTTCGGAGGCATGCCGTCTTTTTCGTGCAAACATTGCAGGTCCTCCCGTGCCTCAGGTGTATCTTTTGTCTTCCCATACACGCCCAAGAAGCCTAGCAGGTTCACGCAAAGGTTCTTCGTCACGTGCATCACGTCGATTGAAGAGCGGACCTCTAGGTCTTTCCAGTAGGGTAGGTCCCAAAATATAGATTTCTTCTTCCGCATGGGTGCATGTCCCTCAGCGTCATTTGGAACAGCTAGTCCGCCGGGACCCTTTCCAAAGATTACGTGTAAATCATTGACCATAGCAAGTACATGATAACCGGTACACACGGTGGGCTTCATCCGGTGATCTGCCTCGCCTTTGAAATGATTGGCTTTCTTTTGACATTGATGGTTGGTCGGAAGAAATCGATGATGGCCCAGGTACACATTCTTCCTACATTTGTCCAGGTATATAGTTTCAGTTTCATCTGAACAGTGCGTGCATGCGTGGTATCCCTTATTTGTCTGTCCTGAAAGGTTACTGAGAGCGGGCCAATCATTGATGGTTACAAACAGCAACGCGTCCAGGTTAAATTCCTCCTGTTTGTGCTCATCCCACGTACGTACACCGTTTCCATTTCACAGCTATAAAAGTTCTTCAACTAATGGCCCTAGGAACACATCAATGTCGTTGTCGGGTTGCTTAGGGCCTTGGATGAGAACTGGCATCATAATGAACTTCCGCTTCATGCACATCCAAGGAGGAAGGTTATACATACATAGAGTCATGGGCCAGGTGTTGTGATTGTTGATGTGCTCCTCGAAAGGATTAATGCCATCCGCGCTTAAACGAAACCATATGTTCCTTGGGTCACTTGCAAACTCAGGCCAATACTTTATCTCGATTTTTCTACATTGTGACCCGTCAGCGGGTGCCCTCAACTTCCCGTCTTTCTTACGGTCCTCACTATGCCATCGCATCAACTTGGCATGCTCTTCGTTTCTGAACAGACGTTTCAACCGTGGTATTATAAGATCATACCACATCACCTTCGCAGGAACCCTCTTCCTGGGGGGCTCGTCGTCAACATCACCAGGGTCATCTCGTCTGATCTTATACCGCAATGCACTGCATACCGGGCATGCGTTCAGATCCTTGTACGCACCGCGGTAGAGGATGCAGTCATTAGGGCATGCATGTATCTTCAGCACCTCCAATCCTAGAGGGCATACGACCTTCTTTGCTGCGTATGTACTGTCGGGCAATTCGTTATCCTTTGGAAGCTTCTTCTTCAATATTTTCAGTAGCTTCTCAAATCCTTTGTCAGGCACATCATTCTTTGCCTTCCACTGCAGCAATTCTAGTACGGTACCGAGATTTGTGTTGCCATCTTCGCAATTGGGGTACAACCCTTTTTTGTGATCATCTAACATGCGATCGAACTTCAGCTTCTCCTTTTGATTTTCGCATTGCGTCCTTGCATCGACAATGACCCGGCGGAGATCATCATCATCGGACACATCGTCTGGTTCCTCTTGATCTTCAGCAGCTTCCCCCGTTGCAGCATCATTGGGCACATCGTCTGGTTTCTCTTGATCTTCAGCAGCTTCCCCCGTTGCAGCATCACCGTATTCAGGGGGCACATAGTTGTCATCGTCCTCTTCTTCTTCGCCGTCTTCCATCATAACCCCTATTTCTCCGTGCCTCGTCCAAACATTATAGTGTGGCATGAAACCATTGTAAAGCAGGTGGGTGTGAAGGATTTTCCGGTCAGAGTAAGACTTCGTATTCCCACATTTAGGGCATGGACAACACATAAAACCATTCTGCTTGTTTGCCTCAGCCACTTCGAGAAAATCAAGCACGCCCTTAATGTACTCGGAGGTGCGTCTGTCACCGTACATCCATTGCCGGTTCATTTGCGTGCATTATATATAATTAAGTGTGTCAAAAACCATTACAGAACATCATGAATAGATAATTAAGTGACCAAATTAATAGAAGTTCATCATCACATTAAAACCAAAGTACATACATAGTTCTCATCTAACAACATATAGCTCTTCAGAGCATCTAATTAATTAAACCATACATTGAAACTATGTAAAACATTTCAATGCGAAAACAAATGCGATCATAATCGCAACCAAGGTAACAGTTGATCCAACGGCATAGTGATACCAAGCCTCGGTATGAATGGCATATTTTCTAATCTTTCTAATCTTCAAGCGCATTGCATCCATCTTGATCTTGTGATCATCTACGACATCCGCAACATGCAACTCCAATATCATCTTCTCCTCCTCAAATTTTTTATTTTTTCCTTCAAGTAATTGTTTTCTTCTTCAACTAAATATAACCTCTCGACAATAAGGTCGGTTGGAATTTCCGGTTCAACTACCTCCTGCATAAATAAAATCTATGTCACGTTGGTTGGCATAATTGTCATAAACAATAAATGAACCAAATAGTTATAAAAAGACAATATATACCACATCCGAATCATAGACAGGACAAGGGCCGATGGGGGCGGATACCAAAACCATCGCACTATATAATAGTAAGAAAATTAGACAAGTATCTATCTAAAGTAAGAATCTTTTTCTTTCAAAAAGAAGATAAGAACAAGAGGCTCACCACGGTGGTGCCCGCGACGAGATCGGCGCGGGCGATCAACGGCGGTGAAGACAGGAATGGGACATGACGGGCCGCTAAACCTAGACAAATCTCAAGGAAAATGGAGCTTTGAGGTCGAGCTTCGACAGGAGAAAGCTTAACTAGTGTGGCTCCGACATTTCATCGAACACCTCATGTGCATAGG
Organism: Triticum urartu; assembly: GCF_003073215.2. Classification (NCBI taxonomy): domain Eukaryota; kingdom Viridiplantae; phylum Streptophyta; class Magnoliopsida; order Poales; family Poaceae; genus Triticum; species Triticum urartu. The sequence goes on along the minus strand of NC_053026.1, from coordinate 534,324,306 downwards.
AGGTGAGCTAGAGCACCACAAAGCCCTCCCCTCGTCGGCCAGAGAAAAACAGAGCACTGGAGCGCTCTGCTCGCGGGCGAGGGGTATATATAGGCACCTCATTGGTCCCGGTTCATGGCATGAACCGGGACTAAAGGGAAGCCTGTGGTCCTGGTTCAAGCCACCAACCGGGACCAATGGTGGTGGGCCAGGAGCGAGATCCATTGGTCCCGGTTCGTCCCACCAACCGGGACCAAAGGGGCCAGACGAACCGGGACCAATGCCCCCACGAGGCCCGGCAGGCCCGTGGCCTCACGAACCGGGACCAATGCCCCCATGGGTCCTGGTTCTGGACTGAACCGGGACTAATGGGCTGGCGGCCTGAACCAAAGCCCTCTTTTCTATTAGTGTCACGGGACTCAAGGCTCCACCATTTCCTATGCCCTACTCTTTCTCGTCGGAGACCAGAACCCGAACGGTGCCGGTGGACGTCAGATCGATGATGGATCTGTCACGGAACGAGCCACCGGCGTCCACCACCATGAGGTTGCGGCACCCGGACTGATGCGCCATACGGGGCGCTGGAGAATGCGACTCCGCCTCGCCGACGTCCGCCGCCGTGAGGGCTGCCGCCGCCTCCCGCGCCCGCTGCCTTGCACGGCGTGCACGCCGTGCCATGGCCTTGTCCCCAATATCGGCGCGCCAACGGAGGGGTTGCGCGTCCGCCAGCGCGTCCGGATGCCAGACGGACTGCACGACCTCCATTTGGGCGGACGCAATGGATTCCTGACGGATGGAGTCCGAGCGCAGCCATCCACGGGCCTCATCCCGGGCGTGGCGGAGCGCAAGCCGGACGGCCATCTCCTTCTCGGGGCCACGCGGTATGTGCTCGGGGTCGACGAATTTGTAGGTGAAGGACTCGGATCCACTGCCTGACATGCCGGAGAGGACCGGATGATGGAGGAGATGAGTTTGGGTGGCAGAGGGGAGGAGAGTGAAGTGGCTAGAGTTTGGTCCGGCGAGTGGCTAGGGAGGATTTTATGTGGGTCGGGTGGGCCTGCTTGGGCCGGGTCCGACATGGCGTGCGTGCTCGGGCACCCGCATATCCGCCTTATATTTAGGCTGGATATGAGAGGGGTATTGGTCAGTCCGGGCGTTTGAGGACCGTTTGAAGGGCCCGTCTGGGTCAAAAAATCATGACCGAGCGACCCGTTCGAGCGTATGAGACGGGTTTGAGAGATCTGGTTGTAGATGCTCTAAGGCCTAATAATCCACGCTGAAGCAAGGTCAAATAATGCATGAATGTGCTAGTACATCGTGGAAGTTAGCTTGCTACCCTTTCAAACAGAAAAGCCAACTCACTGTTCAACTAGTGTACGAATAATATGAGCCTGCGTATTTCTCTTTTTTTATGAAACGGGCCTTTGTATTTCTAAAACACGTGCGTCTATAATCTGCATTTAAAATCATTGAAGATCCAAAATAATCTATGTGAACAGAATCAATACAACAAAAACTCATCGAACAGTATAATTCCAGGGATACAACAATTTTGACAGCCGCCCCTCCTCCTCTCAACCCTAGCCGCCCCTCCTCCTCACCCCCTCCCTCTTCCCTTCCTCGCCGCCGCCTGAGGCAGCCGTCAGGCAAGCCCGGGGCGCCAAGGATAGTGGCGGCGGGGCCTCGGTTGCCCTGCCTCTGCGTGGGGAACCCCAGATCTGAAGCGGTGGCTCCATTGGCAAGGCACGACCGGCTAGGAGCCGTGCGGGCGGTGGATCTGGCGTCCCGGCCGCGCGGGTGGCGGGATCCGGTGGTCATTGGCGGCCGGCGGTGGCTTCTGCGGCGGTCGGTACGCGCGATATCTGGCGCCTCCCCTCCTCCCCTGTTCGGCGTGCGGGCCAGCCTGGTCGGGCTGCGCTTCCTCTTGGTGGCCGGTTCTATACAGGAGGCGCTACTGGTGGCGGGGATCTAGTTCAGGCGAAATCCCTGGCCGTCCATGACCGGCCGCGCCGAAGGCGACGCCTGAGGGCATCTTTCCCCTCCTTGGATGCATCGGTATGGACTGATCTCCTCACTTCCCCTTCCCCTAGATCTCCCGAGCGAAATCCCTAACTTTGTTGGGTAGCGGCAGCGCTCACGGCGCCGTTTCTTTCTTGAAGGCGCCGCTTTGGGAACCTTGGGATTGGGTGGCACTTGTGGGTGATGGGCGATGGCGGTGGTGCGGCCCTATCCTAGCATGAATTTACGTCTGTTGCTTGGAGATGGACTCAAGTAGGTGGAGGTCTTCATCTGGCCTCATGGTGGCGTCAATGGCGGAGGACCTGCCAAGGCTTGCGTAGGTGGAGGTCGTCTTTTGGCGGCGTGGTGGCGTTAATGACGGAGGACCTGCCAAGGTTGTCACCTCAATCTGCTCTGAAAATGGACCAGTGAAAGGACAACGACGACACATGTGAGTGCGTCGGACCGGTTTAAGCCCCGGACCCGGCAGACAGCTTGGTCGGGGCCTCCGGCTTTAGATGTTAGGCTTAGGCGGAGGGGCAGAGCTAGGTTAATGCAAGGGTATGCAATGCATACCCAATGATTTTTGCAAAAGTTTTTCAGTATATAAGCTCCTATATGCATGTATATAAGCGTATGGCAGCCTAATTTTTTTTATGGCACGTATGGTAGCCTAATTATACGTAGAGGACGTGGGAAACGAGGAAAATAACGTTTCAGCGCCACACTGATGCTCAAAAAAACGATTCAGCGCCACACGGACCTGTATTGGGCTGCTACGTTGCTAGCACATTACTACTGGGCCTTATTTTGAGGCTTATCGCTGGCCAAAAAGAAAGGCGCATCCATAGCCTGCGATTCCGCTGATTCAACACATCGTGGCGGCGCATTCGCCCATCGGCCATGGCAAGCAACCACTGCATCATCTGATATGTCGGCCGTTGCGGATCGCCACCTCTCGCCGCTCGGTCTCCTTCGCCTGCCCGCTTATTTTGCAGTACACACTCGGCAGTGTTGTAGCCTGCACCGGCGGATGTCGCATCTAGGATCTAGAAGAAAGGTCGCCAACAACAGCGTGCGCAATTAGCCCATTCTCTGGTTGTACTCTGTGAGCATTTAATCTTGATTTCTCCGACCTGTTTGTGAAGAATAGAGGATTATCTTCGTTCCCTAATTTTTTCCATTCATCTATTGCAGCATCCAGTCAATTTTGATGGCGGTTTGCATTGGCTCGGTACTATAAAACTTGTGAAGAACTGCAAGAAAAACAAGGCGAAGTTTATACACCTAAATTTCTGAAATATGAACATTCGAATTTGTAGGACGGTCCACCATGCCATCATCACTATCCAACATGTACTTTTTTATGTGTATAGGCGTGAATAAAATCCATTCTTCGAAAAATAGGTGTGAATAATGAAGAACAAGTACGATGATTTGAAGCGTTTGTGGGAGAAAGCTTCAAAAGCGCCGAACATAAGTTTAACATCAACTCCAATACTGGTATCCATCGACGTTGAAAACCAAATCCAGGATCAAAATAAGAGCAACCACCTTCCAACAAGCTACAGTTGGCACTAGTATAGCCAGGTAAACAACCATGTAATAATTTATAGTTTTGTTGTTATTATTATGAACATTTTTATGTATTACATTGTTGTGCAAAAAAACTTTTTTTACTCCACATACTCATGTTGGAAATCCTGGCTCCGCCACTGCTTAGGTGAGAGGTCTGGGTATGTGGCCTGGCTTGCACCCCTTCATCATTTGGATAGGAGTAGTGGCAGATGTTGCCCAAATAGCAGATTCAGACATACTGTTGTTCTACTTAAGAACCTCGAGAACAATCAATAAAATGGCTGCATGCATCTTCCAGATGAAGAGGTCGCGGATCATCTTCTTTAAAAAGACATTCATCGAACACTCATGAAACATTTCTGACAAAAAAGAAAAAAAACCATTAATTGAGAATCGCCGCCACAACAACAGTAGAAGGGACCGACTCCGCGGCGACCCATCGTTGATAAGTAGTGGACAATCCTACGTTCGAAATGCATGCATGGCAAAGCTAGCTGCCCACGAGGCCCAAATATACTAGCACATGCATGAATCATGTCTTGCTGCAGCTAACGTGCGCGTATACGTCTCGACCGGGTCGTCAACCTCACTAGTAGAAAACAAGGCTTTGGTTCAGGCATGGCAAACCCATTAGTCCCGGTTTAGTCATGAACCAGGACCAATGTGGGCATTCGTCCCGGTTCGTGAGCCCAGGGGGCCGGTCGGGGCCTCGTAGGCATTGGTTCCGGTTCGTATGGACACATTTGTCCCGGTTGTAGGCACGAATCGGGACCAATGGGTCTCGCTACTGGCCCACAACCATTGGTCCCGGTTCTTGGCTTGAACCGGGACAAATGAGTTGCCTATATGTACCCTATCATCGCAGCAGAGCACTCCACAGTGCTCTGTTTTTTCTGACCGGCGAGGAGAGGGCATTTGGGTGCTCTAGCTCACCTCTTATGCACATGAGATGTTCGAGGAAATGTCCGAGCCACACTAGTTAAGCTTTCTCCTCTCGAAGCTCGACCTCCAAGCTCCATTTTCCCCAAGATTTGCATAGGTTTAGCGGTCCATCCCGTCCCGTCCTCGTCTTCACCGCCGTCGATCACCCGCGCCGATCTCGTCGTCGGCACCACCGTGGTGAGCCTCTTGTTCTTATCTTCTTTTTGAAAGAAAATAATTCTTACTTTAGATAGATACTTGTCTAATTTTCTAAAATTTTTATTGCTTGTTATTATATAGTGCGATGGTTTTGGTATCCGCCCCGCCGGCCCTCGTCTTTTCTATGATTCAGATGTGGTATATATTGCCTTTTTATAACTATTTGGTTCATTTATTTTTTATGAAAATTATGCCGACCAATGTGACATAGATTTTATTTATGTAGGAGGTAGTTGAATCGGAAATTCCAACCGACCCTATTGTCGAGAGGTTAAATTTAGTTGAAGAAGAAAGCAATTACTTGAAGGAAAAAATAAAATAAAAATTGAGGAGGAGAAGATGATATTGGAGTTGCATGTTGCGGATGTCGTCGATGATCACAAGATCAAATTGGATGCAATGCGGTTGAAGATTAGAAAAATTAGAAAATATGCCATTCATACCGAGACTTGGTATCATTATGCCGTTGGATCAATTTTTATCTTGGTTGTGATTATGATCGTATTTGTTGTTGCATTGAAATGTTTTACATAGTTTCAATGTATGATTTAAGTAGATGCTCTAGAGAGCTATATGTTGTTCAATGAGAACTATGTATGTACTTTGTTTTTAACGTAACCCTCTCTACTTTCTTGCACATGTGATGTGGATGAAATGATGATACCATACCAACTTTCAACCTTTTCAGAGTTCATTTGAAATGTTTTTCAATTTCAGGGTCTTATAGCTCAAAATAATTAGTAAATGCATGAAAAATAACAAATGAAGTCAGAAAAGGTTGAAAATTGATGATGTGACTTTGAATGGTGCATTTTGAACACAGAAAAACTATGGAGTTCAAATAAGTTAAAAAATGAAATCCCTTTGTAACAGACGAGTTTCTGTATGAAACCCTGATACTTCGAAAGATAATGACTATTTTGTACACGAAGTGCATCCAATTTTTGCTGTAACCCTATCTATTTTCTTGCACATGCTATGTGGATGAAATGATGATACCATGCCAACTTTCAACCTTTTCAGAGTTCATCTGAAATGCTTTTCAATTTCAGGGTCTTATAACTCAAAATAATCAGTAAATGCATGAAGAATAACAAATGATGTCAGAAAGGGTTGAATATTGATGATGTGGCTTTGAATGATGCATTTTGAACACAGAAAAACTATGGAGTTCAAATAAGTTAAAAAAATGAAATCCCTTTTTAACAGACGAGTTTCCGTATGAAAGCCTGATACTTCGAAAGAGATTGTCCGTTTTGTACACAAAATAAAATAAAACAAATTTTAATAAAATAAATAAGTAGAAACAAAATAAAATAAATTTAAATAAGTAGAAACAAAATAAAATAAATTTAAATTTAATACAATAAATAAGTAAAACAAAATAAAGTAAAATAAACTTCAATAAAATAAAGAAGTAGAAATAAAATAAACTTTATAAAAGTAAAATAAATAAACTTTAATAAAATAAATAAAAATAGCAACAGTAAATTTTTTGTTGTAAGCAGAAATGAAATAAAATAAATAAAGCACCAAAAAAATAAAAAAGTGCCAACTACTAGGCCACTACAGCCTGAATACGACTAGAAACCCTACCATGGGCCAGGATTCAGGCCCGCAGAAGGCTCAGTAGGCCCATCAGGCATAGCAGTGACAATTAGGCCCGTAAGCCTGCAATCGGGAGGAGCTCGAAGGGGTGCGGCAGTAGGGCTTATAAACCACTACGCGCCCCTCTCAACTAGCGAGGTGGGACTAAAGTTTTGGCCACGGGCAGCACGATGCCTTTGGTCCCGGTTGGTGGCACCAACCGGGACCAAAGGCGGCCGCTTCCCGCCCTTTGGGCTGCTGAAAAGAGACCTTTGGTCCCGGTTGGTGGCACGAACCGGGACCAAAGGGGGGTATTGGTCCCGATTGGTGCTACGAACCGGGACGAAAGGTGTGACTATATAAGCCAACACTTAGAAATTTTTTCCCAACTGCTCCCATTCTCCCCCGACGCCGCCAGGCCGCTCCTCTCGTCACCGTCGCCGACGCCGCACCCTGCCCCGACACCGCCCACCGCCTGTCCTCCGCCTCGACGCCGCCCAACGTCACTGCCGCCGACGCCCTCGACGCCAACTGCCCTGACGCCGGTCGTCGTGCCCTGCCACCCCTGTGAGCACACCTGCCGCTCCCCGCGCCCTTGCGTGCGCCCACCCCTGCCCTGCCCCGCCGGCGCCGCCGCCGCCATGCCCCTCTTCCCGGCCGGCCCCTAGAGCTTTCCTTTATATTTTTTGTTATATATATAAACACTATTTTGATCACGGGATCAGCGGGATCAGAATAATATTCTGATCACAACATGAACTTCCCGAGTAACGCGCCTGACCTTCCCCGAGTACTAGGTTGAACTTCAGCTAAAAGGTGTCCAAATGGGGCTTGCGATATACCGTTGGAAAGCTATGGACATCAGTATCATGACCCAAGTTAAATTTTTGGCAAAATGTAAGCGGTTTAAGAGCAGTTTTGAAAACCGTTTTTTCTTCATACAAAAAAGTGAATCGTATTTTCGATCGCATTTTTAAACCGTTTATCAGAATGAGGCAAATAATATGGCGTTGGAAAGCTGCTGCAAAACCGCTCCTTCCACATGTTGAAAGTTTTCTCTAATTCCCTACGGTTAAAGAGTAATTCGGAAAATCATAGAATTTCGCAAACTGAACACCCAAGTTTGTATTTTCAATGCCATTTCTAAACGGCCAATCCAATTGAGGCAAATAATATGGCGTTGGAAAGCTTATGAAAATGCGCTACTTTTTTATGTTCAAAGTTTTTTCTAATTTTGAACGGTTTAAAAGTAATTTAGAAAACGGTACAAGTTCCACCGAGTTCGTATTTTCGAGCTAATTTTTTATTCGTACGTCAAATGCAGCAAATGATTTGGCGTTGGAAAGCTTGAAGAAATGCAAAACTTTTTTGTATATATTGTTTCTCCTAATTCATTACGGTTTTATGTCAGTTTTGAAAATGGCTAAAAACGTATTTTTGCCATAATTTCTACAAACTTTATCAGAATGGGGCAAATAATATACCGCTGAAAAGCTACGGAAAATTCGAAACTTTTTCATGTTGATGGTTTTGTCTGAATCGTAATCATTTTCAAGTAATTTCGAAAACGGCGAGATCATGCATTCTGCCTTTATCGCGAAACAGATTCTTCAAATATACACCACGTGAAGAACTTGAACTTCTCAGCGTGTGTGCTTGAACTTCACTCTGTTTTTCACGTGTTTTTTTCTTGTAGATCTCCATCCACTGCAAGTAGCTCTCCATCCATTCACCGGAATTGAGCAGGTGATATACCGATGGAAATCTGCTGTAAACACGCAAATTTCCCGTATTGATCATCTTTTCATACTTGCGACGATTTTAAAAGTTTTTTCATCTAAAATTCATTCAGCGTAGTAGTTGAACTTCCTGCTGTTTTCACGTTGAACTTCTGTGACATATTTTCGTTTGTAATTTTCTCATTCATTCGTTAGTGTTACACAAATAATATTCCTTCTGTACAAACCTCTCTAATAATATTTTTTTAACTTTCTTCGATCGAGGACTTGAACTTATAACAACAAAAAATTTAGTATTTGCTTTTTTATTCTTTTTTAATACCGAATGCACATCGTGTTGTACGTGGACTTCTCACAGTTATCAATCCGAACTTCTCTCGGTTACGCGAAAATATTTTGTTTTTTATGAATATTAATCTGAATTTCCTAATTTTTTTATGAATTTTGCGCTCTATTTTTCAAAGTTGAACTTCTTGTTATTTTGTTTTTGAATTTCTTGTTTCTATTCTTTAATAACGAGGAAAATCTGAGTTTTTCTATAATGATCGAACTTTTCCATCTTTTTAATATGGACTTCCTGGTTTATTTCTTAATCCTTTTTTATGAATTTTGAAGTGCTCTATTTTCAAAAGTTGAACTTCTTGCTATTTTATTTTTGAACTTCTTGTTTCCATTCTTTAATAACAAGGAAAATTTGAGTTTTCTATAATCATCGAACTTCTCCATCTTTTTAATATGGACTTCCTGGTATTATTTCTTAATCTTTTTTATAAAATTTTGAAGCGCTGTATTTTTAAAAATTGAACTTCTTTGTTTTTTATTTTTGAACCTCTTGTTTCCAGTCTTTAATAACGAGGAAAATCTGAGTTTTCCATAATCGTCGAACTTTTGCATCTTTTTAATTTGGACTTCCTAGTTTTATATCTTAATTTTTTCTATGAAATTTTGAAGCGCTCTATTTTTAAAAGTTGAACTTCTTGTTATTTTATTTTTGAACTTCATGTTTCCATTCTTTAATAACGAGGGAAATCTGAGTTTTCTATAATCATCGAACTTCTGCATCTTTTTAATTTGGACTTCCTCGTTATATTTCTTAATCTTTTTCTATGAAAGTTTTGATTCTTACATAAATGCTAAATCACCCTGTTAGTTTAACTTGAACTTCTGTTGCACATTTTCCAACACCTAAAAAATGAACGTAGTGAGAAATAACAAGACAAATATGTCAATGTCTCCAATGATCATTTTATGTGCAGAATGAATTTAAAAAACCAACAATATCCTGGTGTATCATATGTTGGATTTGTTTATCTTGTTTGAAACCAACATTTTTTCCACAAACAACAGGTTTGAACTTCCCGGGCCATGACCCCATTAACACGATGAGCAAATAATATGTTTGAAGCACTACGCAAAGAAAGCTATTACTTAGCTTTTCTCACGTATAGTTTTTTGAATTTCACAATCTTGAGAACATGAACTTCAAACCACACGCCATAACATAAATCAATCAAAAACACTGATTCATCTGATTAAACATTTTTCACATTGTTCATGGGCACCTTTCCTACCAGCATTTTATGCACATGGGAATCTCAGACCTAGTAGATTTTACCAAAGTGGCTTTCAATAAACATCGAACCGCCATTTTTATTCATTTTGAACTTCTATATAAACAAAGAAAGGATCTCTATCCATCACCATGAAATGCATGTAGAAACCTGTCGGGAAATACAAACGCATATAGTGATAATTATGCATCCGATAGCACATCAAAAAATTGCATCATGATGTGTTGGAACTCCAGGGGCACTAGGCAGAACTTTTCCTCTGCTCGCTGCTCGCGCTCACTTGCCTGGGCTGGGGAGGATGACCAGGGGGTGCCTATGACCAGGGGCTCGCGAACTTTTTTTATGGATGTTTTTTTCTAAATGCATTTGTTCATCAGTAAGATGCATTCTTCCCAACATCCAATTATTTAACTCTCTAAACAATTATCTTTGAACTTCCAGATTACTTTACTTCTTTAGGTGTATGTAAACTCGGGTTTACACTAACTTCCTTCCATTCAAATCACGTGAAGTACATGCATGAACAGAAAAGGGGAAGGAGTTACAAGGTCCATAGCACACTTTTTTGGGCATCTTTGTGGAGCCTCCGCACAATAAACTTAACAAGTTACAAATCGAAGCTACGAAATGAAATAAACAAATATGAGCTAGAGGCTGCAGTAACACGGTGCACATTAGTTTGAGTAGAACCAGGGCGATAGCATAGGGTTCATGCAGGTTTCTCAAGAAAGCAGTGAGGTGCTTTGAGGAGGTGGATGGCGACTAGCAGCTTGAGTATTCTGTACTCAGTTTTGTGGTGATAACACGAACAGAAGGTGTCATGGCTGGGGACACCTTGGTGTAGCGGCAGGTAAACACACTGCACAACAACTCCATATGCCTTTTCTCTGGATTTCATATGTTTCTTGTTTTGTCTCTGAATTTCTGAAATGACCTTCTTTTCTCTGCCTGCTACCTCAGAGAGCAGTGCTTGCTGCATCTACAGAAAAAATGGAACATGGCCAAAGAATTAGGGAGAAAATCATGCATGTGCTTTGCCTGTAGAAGTCCGAGGCTAGTGGAGAGAAAAAACTGCATGAGCACATACTGTTTGTTGGTATTGCATATAATAATGTTCTTTTTTTGTAGAGTGGACACTTATAAGACGTGGAGCATCTGGAAAAAAATGCCGATGGTTAGTGGCAGCTTGAAATACAACAAGAAACATACATGGGGATGAATATACACGAGATACCTTTTAATATGTTCAGTACATGGAGGTCCCAGTATACATAAATCTTTTTCACATAAATAGCAACTGGTGACATGTGGAGACCAAAACAAAGTCGCGGCTGAATGCATGCCACCTTGGTAGCCAGATACACAGGCTAGCTGAACCTGAAGTAGCTAACAAATTAGAACTTCGAACGGAAAAAAGTTAAGAGGGAATTGCTCTGACAAGGAGTCTCCCTTTATCGAATTCAGCAGAAGTTGAACTGGATGGTGGGCAGCAAGATCCGGGGTGCTATGTTCATGAACAGCCGGCAGCTCCCTCGTTGAACGGCTTAGGGTCGAGGCAAACGGACCAGGACAGCATAGTTGAACGGCTCGGGGTTGCGTTGGGAGGACTCGGGGGCGGTGCTGTAGATTGGATCAGGGTGAGGGTGCTTTCCACTGCCCCTGAAGAAAATGATATGAAGGACAAAACACACACACAAGAACAACTACACATTAGGATTCTGAATGGTCATCTGTTTGTTGAGGTAAAGAAGTTCAGAAAGATCCTCGGACACACACACACACACCAGTGCATGAACACACGCATTATCACATACATCTCAATTCCTCACATCATGGTTAATTCTTTTTTTAACAACATATGAAATGAATTATCAAATCAATACTCATAAAGGGGATCTCTTTTATGCAGATACATACCCAATCATTCATGATTCTTTTTTTAGCATACTAAGATGAACAGCAGAGAAGCATCCATAACAACAATATTGGAGAAACAAAGATCAGAGTTACCTGTACCTTGAACGAGTAGAGCTGGTTCGGAAGCAGTGGTGCACAGGTTCAAGCAAGAGACACCAGGAAGGTCGATCATAGGCGCCAGAGAAGGTCACCCGCGGGGATGCCAAGGAAGGAGGTGCAGAGGCGAGAGTTAAGGAGCATGGTGCATTCTACTAGAGACCCTGCCGACGGCGTAACTCCCCTCGCCGGCGGCTTCGGGGAACAAGGGCGTTGGTGAAGGGGGCGGTGGATCATGAGGAGCAGGGCGGCAGAACCGGTGGGGGAGTAGCAGCGGCATCTTGGAGATCTGGCGGGCCGCGAGCCGACGCATGGTGGCAGGATTGGTCCCGGGGGCGGCGGCAACGAGCGCGGATGTCGGGTCTCGGCGGCGCGCGGGATTCCGGGGATCTGGCAGTGCGCGATGGTGCTGGGAACAACGAGGGCGATCCAGAGCCTGGCGGCGGCACGCAGGATCCATGACCGGTGGTGCGCGCGGGATCCTCGATCGGCGGTGGCGCGTGAGGCCTATGGGCGGCGGCGCGGTGCGCTTGTCTAGTAGGTGGCGACGGGGGTTAGCCGGGGTCGGGGGGTGGGGGGTTGGTCGGGGATCGGTTTTGGGGCGACGTGGTTGGGTGGTTTTTTTCTTCTGAAGTATGTGTTCGAGTTCGGGAACAACTCCTCTGCGCCCTATATAGGCGTGACGTGATCCAAATAGCTATTCTAATCCTGGTATTAGAATAGTGTTGTCCTATATATATATGCTATTTGTTTAGATGTTTTTAGATGTTCTTATATGTTGTTTTCAAATGTTTTTAGTTGTTCATAAAAGAAATTTAGACGTTAAAAATGTTTTTTATGTTCATATATAGAAAGTTTTTATAAAAATGTATATATGTATGTATGTTCTCTGTGTATATATGTTCATATATGCAAAAGTTAGATTTTTAGAAAAGTCTTATCTATATATGTTCTCTGATTTAGTACATTAATTTTAGGTTAGTTTCATTTTTAGAAAAGTTTTTATATATTTAGCAAGAAGGAAGAGAAGGAAGAAGGAAGAAGAAAAAAAGTTTTATATATGCAAAAGTTACATTTTTAGAAAAGTTTTATATATCTAGCTAGGAAAGGAACAAGAAGAAAAAGAATGATAGGAAAAAGGGAAATAAGAAGAGGAAAAAGGAGAAGAAGAGGAGAGGAAGAAGAGGAGAAATAAATAAAAAGAGAAAAAAGAAGAAAAAGAAGAGGAGAAGAAGAGAAAATAGAAAATATTCTATTTTCTGTTCTTCTCCTCTTTTTTTCTGCGATCTTCTCCTCTATTTCTTTCTTCTTCTCCTCTTTTTATTTCTTGTTCTTCTTATTATTTTTTATCGGGTATGTCGTTGTCTATATACCTCGTCCCGATAACTTCGTTTAGTTTTAGGATTATTTTAGTTTTATGTTTAGTTTAGGAAGAAGGAAAAGAAAAAGGAGAAGAAAATGAGAGGAAGAAGAGGAGAAATAAATAAGAAGACGAAAAAAGGAAAAAAAAGAAGAAGAAAGGAATAGAGGAGAAGATCGAAGAAATATTCTATTTCTTCGATCTTCTCCTCTATTCCTTTCTTCTTCTCCTCCTTTTATTTCTTCTTCGTCTTCTTATTTTTTATCGGGTATGTCGTTGTCGATATACCCCGTCCCGATAACTTCGTTTAGTTTTAGGATTATTTTAGTTTATGTTTAGTTTAGGAAGAAGGAAAAGAAAAAGGAGAAGAAGAGGAGAGGAAGAAGAGGAGAAATAAATAAGAAGAGGAAAAAAGGAAAAAAAAGAGAAGAAGAAGAAAAAATAGAAAAAAATTCTATTTTTTCTTCTTCTCTTCTTTTTTTTTTCTTCGCTCTTCTCCTCTTTTTATTTCTTACCCCCCGGCCCTCTCGCTCGACCAAAACTCTCGAGGACACCCAAACCCTAGAAAAAAATGATGTCGGTCTCCTACCCCCTCCCGCCGCGCCCCTACCCGACAAATTCTCTCGAGGCCACCCAAATTTACCAAGTTAAAAGAGTGTTGTCGTCGAGGCCACCCCAAACCCTTGAAGCGTTGTCGAGGCCACCCCAAACCCTTGAAGCATTACCGAGGCCACCCCAAACCCTAGAGAAGCGTCGAGGCCACTAATATGATTCCTTATTGTGATTAGCTAGCTAGTTCTATGTTTGTCACTAATGCATCCATCTGTCATATTTGAATAATAATTGCCATGCTATAAATATTTGCAGAAACTATGGAGCACCCCCAAGATGAAGCAACAGAAGCGGTGTTGGGGGACATAATCGCAGCCGGAAGTGATGTCGTCATGTCGTTTCTCAACGAAATTGATGGTCTGGAAGGACAGGGTGAAGAAGCAGGCTACAGTGATCGAATAATGGAGGAGGAAGGACATGATTATGATGGCTCCGGTGACCGAATGCCGGTGGAAGAAGGACACCATGATGACGGCTCCGGTGACCGAACGGAGTCCGACCAGGTATATATATTAATTAAGCATGTGCTGACTATAGCTAATTGATACATTAATTGTTTTGGTATGTACACATATTAATTAATAAATCTCATCTTTCTTCTTTTTTCTAGCTCTCCGGATCAAGCACAACTTCGGTAAAGAAACGAGGCCCGAAGAAAAAGTTGCGTTCGGATGAAAGGTTTGAGATCACAGCAATCGCGCGCGATGGCCGACCGATTGAACCCATCCGAACAAAGGAACCATTTGCTGCTCAATGCGGGGTTCTTGTTAGGGACAAGATCCTGATCAGCATCCACCAATGGTATAAGCCGGCTAAAGATGACCCTGAGGTGTCTTATGTCAACGATATGCAGAAAGATGATCTTTGGACCGCGGTGAAGGAAAATTTCACCCTACCGCCAGAGGAGGATTCGGAGAAGCCAGTTATAGAGCAATTGATCAAGTCTCATGCTTTTAAGAAGATGGGAGAACTATTCAGGAGGTGGAAGAATGAGCTGAAAACAACATTTGTCGACAAAGAAGAGACACCAGAATTCACCGGCCGGTATGAGAAGATCAAAGATCAGTGGGACGACTTTGTGGCCCACAAGACATCGGACAAGAGTAAGAAGATGTCAGCGACAAACAAGAAAAATGTTGCGAAGAAGAAGCTTCACCATCGCACGGGTTCAGGTGGCTATCTCAAAGCCCGGCCGTTGTGGGCTAAGGCTGAGCATGACCTGGAAGATAAAGGAGTCGAACCCGAGACATTGAACTGGCCAGACCGTTGCCGAACTTGGTTCTTCGGGGTTGGCGGAACCTTGGACCCTGTATCAGGGAAGTGCCGTTGGACGAACGAGCAACCGCAAATACCCGTCACGAAGTTTCACCAGTATATCGATGCAGCGCAGCAAGGGACTTTCGTTCCATACAGAGAGAATGACGAGCTCACAATGGCCCTCGGGAATCCTGAGCACCCTGGACAGACATGAGGCACGCCAGGCTCCATTCCGTGGAAGGTTGGGTTTCCGGACGCAGGCGGTTACAAATGCCAGGAGAGGAGGAAGAAAGTGGAGCAGATCCAAATTCAGGCGTTGCACGCAAGCGTACAAGCGGTAGAGCAACAAGAAGCAGATCGCAGCAAGCGACCTGCCGAAGCTTCCCCCGAAGCTACCCCGCCATCTCAGCGGAGAAGCAGCGTGGCTTCCATCGAGCTGCAACAGCTGGAGCCTGTCTTCACGGCTCCTGCTAGCTACCCCGTGGACTTAATCACGGAGTCTCAAAATTTCCTCCTTATGACGCAATGGAAGAAATTTGAAGTCAAGGCGGCTATTGGCTCTGTTGCACCTCCTGAACCTGGCGCAACTTTTCACTACCAGCCGATTCCAGAAGGATATGCTAGGGTGATGGTGGATGAAATAACAGACGGATTTGAGGACCTCGAGCTTCACCACCCTACGGGTGAAGGGGAGACTCGGCTGGGTTCTTATCTGTTGACTCCATGCCTATGGCGGAAGGAGCTCATCAACCTTTCGAACTGGACGCCTCCGCCTCCTCCTCCTCTGGCGAGTGATCAGGGCACTCAGCCTTCTTCTCCGGCGCGTGGCGGCACTCCGCCTCCTTCTCCGCCTGCGCCGGCGCGCCCGAGCAGCCAGCCTCCTTCTCCGGCGCGTGGCAGCACTCCGCCTCGTCAGCAAGGGCGGAAGAGACCCGTCGCCGCTCCGGCTGCTCCGGCGTGTCGTAGTCCTCCTCCTCCGCCTCGTAACAAAGGAAAGAAGACAGCCGCAGTCGCTCTGTCTGCTCCGGCGTCTAGCAGTAAAGCCAGAGGCGGGAGGCAATACAGATCCGGCGTCTAGCAGTACAGCCAGAGGCGGGAGGAAATACAGATTCGGTCCTTCTCTGAAGACTCCAGAGAAGTTACCATATGAGAGGACCCCGGAGGAAAACGAGAAGATCGTGCGAGACGAAGTGAGGAACTTCTTTGAAGGGGTGAAAGCAAAGAAACATCCACCTCCGGAGGAGAAGATAGATCCGGTGAAAGCGAAGCGCACTGTGGAAGCCCTGAGGAAACCACCAAAGTCTCCGCCGAAAGGAAACTATGAGCGCATTATTGAAAGGTCATTTATCGAAGTGGAGCGGTCAGAAAGTACTGCTAGTGATCAAAGGTTAGCGGAACGACGAGCTGGGAAAAAAATTGCCCAGCTCAACGAACAAGCGAACCAATCGTGCCCCCCGCTCAAGGTGTCTAGCGATATCATCGCTAATGATTCGAGGATGATGCCCGGTTATAACAATCTTGGAGATTACTTCCCCGACAATGTACATTATAAATTCTTGGAGGTGGACGAACACAGATACGAGTACGGGAAGCCTCTCGTCAAAGATGAAAGATCTCTAACAACGATGGTGCGAAGATTCCATGGTTGGTACATGAAAACCTGCAGAGAGTCTGGGGGGAGGAATATTTTGACGCTGAGAGTTAAAGAGGAGCATGACCTCGTTGGAACTGATCTGTTGATTGTTCCATTTGAGGAGTCCTTCTAGTTTTTCAATCAGAAGGCCCTCGATAAATTAACGGTCACTTGCTACTGTCTGTAAGTACTACTTCTGTCATTAAGTCTCTATATATAGGTCAGCTCTTTCATTGCATGTATTTATAATTATCCTCACTATATTATGCAGATTGAAGATCGCCGAATTGAAGAAAAAACAAATTAGTGATATTGGGTTCATTAACACAAATATCTTAGATGCATATCCGGTTGAAAGTCAGGAAAAATATACCGAGGCCAACTTGCTACGATCGTTGGTATTAAATCAAAACAAAGCTATAATACTTTTTCCTTACAACTTCAAGTGAGTGTTACTTTCTTGTGCATATTCGGTTTCCCTTATTAGTCAAGGTTATAGTAATGTAATTGATGAGTTATGCATGCGTGCGCAGGTTCCACTATATTCTCCTAGAGATTAAGCATGAGCATGGACTAGTAACCGTCTTAGATTTGAGACGAAAAGATCCCTAGGAGTATGCGTACATGACTCAAATGCTCGAGAAGTAAGTTAAATCGATCATTATCGCACCATATCGACAACTTTGTTCACTTCCTGATATCAAGTAATTGTTTTCTTTGTCTGGCAGGGTTTGGAAAAAATTCACCTCAAAAGCTCCGGGACTGCCGAAGAAGCTGCAATTTGAACACACGAAAGTAAGTACTACTAGCATGTTGATTGACCTCTATTTCTTGTAAAGTGGTTGTGGCAGGAAGCCGGGAATAATTACTATGGATACTACGTTTGCGAGTCCATCCGCCACATGACCTGTGAGCGGGGTTACAGTAAAAAACTATATGAAGTGTGTAAGCAATAATATTTAGAATTTTATTTTATTACCATCATTTGTGCGGAGTTTCATTCATTCATATATATGTATTGACCCCTTTATTTAAATTAGATGTTTCGGATGCGGGATGAACTCCTAGCACCAGATCGCATGCGAGCAATTCAAGAAGAATTGGCGGTATTCTTTCTTGACCACGTGATCGATAAAGACGGAGAATACCATGTGGACTCTGAGTTCATATATAATTAGGGGATTATATTGTAAGAGATCTTATATTGTATATTTGTAGCCAGTAGCGTCGGATAGATATAAGAAAACTTGTTGTTCGACCAATATTTCGGAGAAGGAGAGGTCGATATCACTTCTCTATGTATGCGTATGTTCATGACGATCTTCTATTTCCTTCATTTTTGCTTACTAGCTAGCGCGTCGAGTCCTCTCTATACGTATAGTACGTAGTGTCGACCAAGCACGGAGATAAGAGAGGACACTTCTCTCTCTTAATTAGCTAACTAACTTGTAAGAGATCTTATATTGTATATTTGTAGCCAGTAGCGTCAGATAGATATAAGAAAACTTGTTGTTCAACCAATATTTCGAAGAAGGAGAGGTCGATATCACTTCTCTATGTATGCATATGTTCATGACGATCTTCTATTTCCTTCATTTTTGCTTACTAGCTAGCGTGTCGAGTCCTCTCTATACGTACAGTACGTAGTGTCGACCAAGCACGGAGATAAGAGAGGACACTTCTCTCTCTTAATTAGCTAACTAACACAACTAGTAGAAGGCCCGTGCGTTGCCATGTGCCTTTAAATCTTTTTGTTGGTTGCATATGTAAATGTAATGCATTTCAAATTGCACATGTATAGAAAAAATATTATAGTAACAATCGAAAAAGGAACTTGATGCAATGTACTTCCAGTATCCCACTTTACTTGCATCTTCATCATTTTCAATCCAGTTGCAATGTATTTTTTTCATTAAAAATGTAATTTGGCGACATATACACAGAGAGGCAATGATCCAACTATGATTTGTTATATGTTAAATCTACTTGATGCCGCTTAAGATAATTCCATATAGTGTCAGGAATATTGTTCTTCGGCTTTATGTAGATATTCCTATAGTTTAAATGTTTTTTGTTGGTTGCTTATGTAAATGTAATGCATTCAAATTCACATGTATAGAAAAAATATATAGTAACAATCGAAAAAGGAAACTTGATGCAATGTACTTCTCCATTATCCCACTTCACTTGCATCTTCATCATTTTCAATTCAGTTGCAATGTATTTTCATTAAAAATGTAATTTGGCGACATATACATAGAGAGCAATGATCCAACTAATGATTTGTTACATGTTAAGATCTACTTGATGCGCTTAAGATAATTCCCTATAGTGTCAGTAATATTGTCTTCGGCTTCATTCGTGTAGTACTTGGACAATTATAGTGAAAAAATCTTCGTTGACTCGTAACCATCCTGCACGAGCACTACATGTAGTTAGCATGAATATTTCACATGAAAATGTAAGAATATGTAATAGAGTACTCACCTTGTAAATTGGATGAACCAATTTTTTTGGCATTCCTGAAAATTGTTTTCACATGGTGCTTTTTGTTCTTTTGTAGCATCTGTGGAAATATTTATTTTCCTTAAAACCATAAATACCCAACAACAGGAACTGCCATCTGTGGAGATGCTTAGGAATGCTACAAAAGAACGGAAAGCATAGGCAGCTAAACGTTGTGAAGCTTATAAAGCAGAGAAGACCTAACAAAAACAACGTTCATGGGTATTCTATAATCCCATAATGGTAGATGGGAAAATTTGAGCACACTTTGGAATTAGGGGCTTATTTGAGTAGTGGGATCTAGTTAAGGGAACAAATCTAATTGACCCTTTCTTCTTCCAATGGTAAATGTGGAGAGAAAAGAGTTTGAGTACTCATCTGTCAAACATAACGCTAAACATTTCTGAATGAAAACTTGTATTGTGGCACTGTTCTGCAGAAAGAGGGGTATTCTCGAAAAGTACAACACTTCCAAGAGTCCAAGACCATATACAAGCATATATATATATATATATATATATATATATATATATATATATATAGTACTATTTCAGTTATGGTTATTAAATTTATTGAAGTTCTATAATTTGATGCAAAAAAACCACATTCATATGCACCGGCAGATATGGGTGATATACAACTTTTCTCCCTGGAGATCCCTATTAATACTACAAGCTATTTCTTGGCACAAATTTCTTTGGAACATGAAAAAACACTGAGCAAGAGTGTTGTCATCTATGAGATGGTTAGCATCTGCAGTATGAAACTTTTAGGAAGAAATGTGTCATTGAAACAAACCAAGATTTGTGATTGAGGTGGCTGGCAAAAAAAGATGTGGTGATTCCATTGTTCTGAAAATAGTGTCCTTGAAGTTGTGGTAGACTGTATGAATAGTCATTTACTCCAAAAGCTTATTCTTTCAGTGTCAGTATAAGATGATTTTCTTCCTGAAACACAAATTTCAGCACACTTCACAATAACATCTCATATGTCCTCTCAAGTTTCTCCAGGTCCACATCAACCCAGTCAACAGACTTGCCTAAATAAAAACATGGTGATATTTCATATTAAGGCTAATAAAAATAAGAAAGAAAATTCACAACAATATCAGAGTACTATCTGCCATTTTTTGGTAAGATGCCATATACGAATAGCTGAACACCAAATGAAAATTCCTGGTCAACAATTTTCTATACATGAATGTGCCTTCATGTTCAATTTCAAGGTTTCAATCCATCCAATTTCGTTGCTGCAAGATACGAATTTTAGTTCCCAAACCTACAAACCAAATCCAATCATAACCAGATATTGAAAATCACATCTCATCATGAAACTGAATCTCCATGTTGCTCACGTCGCTGCCCCACCGTTCAGGCTGGACGTGGCGAGCGGGCCTTTGGCCCGGCTTGCGGCCTGCTAAGGACCGGACCGAACGGTCCTAGCCTGGTAAAATAATTAGTTGTTCCGAGCTCAAGAATCAGGCCCGTCAAAGCTTCGGTCATGTCCTGTTTTTGACCGAGCAGACCGACAATCCAAGTGACGACCTGCACGAAAGGAGTAGTGGAGGAGCAGTGTAGGGAGCGCTGTACCTGCCCGCCGTCGACCGTCGCCGTCTTCACCTACCCGTAGTAGACTACCTCCTCCACGTCTGGCCGCCGTCGACCATGCCAGTTTACAAGTGCCGTCGAAGTTTCACAAAATACAGTTTCGTCAGATGTAGCCGTAAGCTATTAGAATAATTCAGTTTCGTCAGACAATACAATTTTCTTTAGTTTCATCAGAAAATACAATTTTCTTGGAAGAGCTGCCATGGCAGCCGTTTCAGCACAGCACGCACGATCAGCCGTGATTTTCGCATCCAACACAATCAGGCAAGTATTTTTTGAAATGCAAGGAGTAGATATAATAGCGCCCACTTCCTATAATCATCGGCCATCACCCCGGTTCAGTTTCCTTTTAATCAGTCGAGCAGGAAACCAAAAATACGAGGGAAACACGGTTTGATCCGAAAATCATGGCGCCATTTGAGGAAGAACTCGACGTCAGCTTTGATCCTCTAATCACGGCAAGGCCCACATAACATAAAATCGTGGCCTCATACGCGTGCTACAGTGCAATAGGAAAAACTGCTAATGAACAAATATGTGCAGGTTCATGGATAACAGGTGCGCCGCCCAGCGCACACGTCGCCCACCTTGCCGCCGGTGCTCTCACATGTCGCCCACCTTGCCGCCGGTGCTGCGCAAGTCACACACCTCGCCGCTGCACCCGTGCAAGTGCCAGTGGTTGTTTGCCAGTCCACTCGGTCCGGCCCAGGCTTGGCCGCCGCCGGTCTGGTCCCTGAAATCAGGACCGTCATGATGCTCAGTCCGGTTCCGTCCGGACCGCCGACGGCCGGTCCAAACAACGGCTCGGACTGGGACCGTGTCCACCCTGACCCACCATATACCCCCCGAGGCGTGTCTCTAGAAGGCCTCTAAAGGCGTCGTTGGACACCCCGGCGGTCTCTTCCACGCTGAGGGGAGGCAGTGTCGTCGCCGCCACCACACATCATGGGAGAAGGAACTGGGTCGAGCTCGAACTCAAGGGAGCGTCGGACATTGTGAGGTTGGCACGGAGGCTAGTCAGTTCTCACCGCACCAGGCTCTAACACAACAGAGTAGCACAAATGTAGCAGAATTTCACCAACCAAAATGGAGTAGCATAGGTGGAGTGGTTCTGACCGCACCGGGCTAAAAAAACGAGAAAGACTAAAACCCAAGAATTTGGTAACCAAATCAACCAAGAACAAACAAACCACCGAATGCAACACAACCATGGGCAAGCCACTGAACGCAACCCAACGACGGTCAAACCATACAAGAAGGTCGAAGTGCACTTGCCTCAAGCCATAAATACGCTCATCAAAGAATTTCTCTTAGCATTGAAAGCTCCGAAACCTGAGGAAAAAACACTCTTAATAATATCTTAACAAGCGAGGTCACTACAAGCTAAAGCTTTGAAACCTGAAGAAAAAAACACTCATAATACCCAATTTGGCTGAGGAAGCACACTGCACCGAACTTGAGATGCCACGGGTTGTAGATTTTTCTAGTTTTGATTGTTTCGGCCAGCAGCAAAACACTTGTTCCGGATCTAGATGAAGCTTAGTACTTGACATTAGTAAGGTTTCCATTCTCTTGATTGTTTCAAAGCTTGACGTAAACGTTGGCTGGACCTGATCGATTTAGCAGCAGAACAAGAATACCTGCATGAACCTCCAATCGTGGAGATAGCTTGTTTGGCACGTCCTCGATGCCATCTTCGTCATGAAGCACATGGTGTTGGCGTCGCTGGCGGCAAGGCAGGCAACTACAAGACAAGATCATGAACATGTGAACCTTTCTCGTGCTAACGTCCTCACCCGTAGTTACGGCAGCGGGGATCGTCGGCGAGATGCGGCGGATCCTCGTCCAGGATGCGGCGTTGCTCTCCTCTGCCCCTCTCTCTCTTTATGGATGAAGTCAATCCGTCGAGTCAATTAGGATTGTGTTCAAATTTTCTTGGGATATACGTGTTGTTATTAGGGAAAGGGGTATAGCATTCTGATTTTTCCATCAGGATATACTTTGGGATATACTTGGTTAAAACTTGGAAGGAGAGGAAACGGTGGACAGGAGACGTAATTGGAAGGAGCGTAATTGGTGGGATCCATTGATAATGAAGAAGCGCTACGGGCAATTTTTTGACGCCATAAACCGGGTGGATGCAAGTTGCGTGCGGTTTTTGGAAGAAAATCTGTGGGAGGGAAACAATCGATGTGTAGGCAAATCCTTCGATCGGTGTGGGAGGGAGGTAACGAACGAACGAACGACGTACGAAGTCCTCTATTAGAAGTAGAGATATATATGAAACACCTAAATTAACCCCCCAAAACCCACCCTTTAAAAAAAACAAAAAACTCAACTCCTGCGAGCTGCTGACGCGTGGATGCATATTGGTCCTAGTTGGTGCCACCAACCGAAACCAAAGGGCCTCCTGCCTGGGCTCGCCTCACCGGCCACGTGGAGACTCATCTGTCCCGGTTCGTGTAAGAACAAGACTAAAGGCATAGGCCTTTAGTAACGACTCTTTAATCCCGGTTCAACAATCGAAACAAATGGCCTTTACAAATCGGAACAAATGGCTCTTTTTCTACTAGTGCCTATACATACATAAGCACACGTACGCTCGTCGGCATGGACACATATATATCTGGAGACCCGATCGATGCCTGTCCTACACAGGCTACACTGCGTGGTTGGTCATGCCCCCCTAATGAAATCACCACGGCAAGCTAGTCCAAGTCAGGAGGTTCACGGTAAGCTGCGGCAATACGTGCATGTGACACTGATTGAGAACAAATCAATTAAGGTGCCTGCCTGTGTGCTTCCGTGATAGCCTTGCTTGCGGCGAAGCATAGTGCGTGCATGGCGCCCCGATTTGGGGGCGTGATGCATTTAGCTCTGACTCCATGGCGCCTTGGACCAGGGCGTCATGTTGGCGCCTTGAGACCGGGCGTCAATGCCAAAGGGCCATTTTATGAAATTATTTCAAATTGGATCATTTTGTGTTAAACTTTATAAAAAGAGTCAGTTTTGTCGTTTTGCATTGTGAGACGTGCGAACTGTGCTGGCGATAGAGAGCGAGGTGGGTGGGAAGTGGCGTTCAGTACCTGCCGCGACAGATGTGCTGTTACTAGCAAATGGGCCCATGCGTTACAACGAAAGAAAAAAAAACCATAATCTCCAACGACCATGATCACATTTTGTTGCATCATGAAAATACACTATCGCTCTTAATTTCCTCAAATTTTGAAAAACAATTAAACTCCTAAAGTTTTTTGAAATCATGAACATTTTTCAAATTCATGATCACTTTTACAAACTTTTGAACATTTTCTAAAATCAAGAACATCTTTTCAATTCATGAAATTTTTGTATTATATGCAAAAAAAATTAACAAATTTCTACCATAGGCGACCATTTCTAGAATCGACAAACATTGTTTTGAAAATTGGTGGAACAACTTTTGAAATTCACGAACATTTTTTTGGTTTAACAAACATTTTTTGAAATGCATGATCATTTTTTGAATCAGCGCACGTTTTGTGAATCATTAAACTATTTGTAAGTCACCAACAATTTTTATATTTTTAGGATATTTTTCAATTCATGAACATTTTTGAATAGGCGACATTTTGTTCAATTAACATTTTTTAGTACGCGAACTTAATAAAAAAGGATGAACATGTTTTGATTTCCTGAAATTTTGTTTTCAAAATTCCGTATATTTTCTGAATAAGCAAAATTTGTATAAAATCTTGAACATGTTTTGAATCCACAAATATTTTATGATTTATTAAACATTTCATTTCAATATTCTCATTTTTTTAAATTTCGGAACTTTTTTGAAGTCCAAATATATTTAAATAAAGTAATCAAAACGAAAACAAAAAAGGAAAACAGAAAATAGATTTGTTTTACAAAAAAACAGGCAGCCCAGACATGGGCCGGCCCAAACGGGTGGGCTATGTCTTCTCCCAGCGCTCAGAGCGCAGTATAGGAGGTTCCTACAGCATGGGCCAGCCTAGGCGAGGATTCTCTTGTGTGAAACGTCTTCTATCACTTATAGGTGGCATCGGTGGGTAATATTTTACAACTTTGAAGTCAATTTCGGTGACGTACCACAAGAAGCAATAGCCCCTTTTCTAGCTAAACATGCCCGTGCGTTGCAATGAAAAAAAAAATCATCCCTCATACTCACACCTGACAACATCGGTGAATTCGTTGAAATCTTTCACGATGCCACACGACAAACAACATGATAAGTGGTGTTGCGCAAAAAGCATAAGGTTTGATGATTTTTGAAGTGTACTCAAGATGTTTGCAATTTATTTGACAACAGAAATATCAACGTTAAGCTGGCATTTTCAAAATACCCCATTTAAAAATATATTAATTAAGCTTGGATCGTAAATGGAATTTTAGAAATGATCACTATAATAGCATATTTGAAATCTACACATCTTTTTAAGGGATTTCCATATATAACATGTTAGATTTGGAGTTAGGGTTTGAAAGTTATGTTTTATTAACTTTTGAATTTGTCCTAGAAAGAATAAAAATAGAACAGCTGGGCTGAAACTGAAACATTGTGCAGCCCATCTGCTAAGTGACTTTTGGGCGAGGCAGTAATATCCTACGCCTACCAGCATTAGTGACATTAGGAGAAAAAGAGAGAAACGGGAATACCACTGCGCCTCTCACGCACTTGTGATGTATTACAGGGGATTACTATTAATAAACTGAAGCCGTCTGCAATTTTAATGACCTTTTTTTCACTTATCGATGACATGGTGGGTAATTATTTACAACTCCAGGGGTATTTTTAATGATGGACGGGCAAAAGTAGTTCCCATTTTATTAATATAGCACATCTGTCCGTGCGTCTCAACGGGGGAGAATACGATTGATTATGCACAGCTTAACGAATTTGATACAAAGAAATGTTATTTGTCCCATCCAACAATGCAATATCCGGCACGAGGCACACGGCTATTTGGTTTAAAAAATGAGCAATTCCTTCACAGGCTTGGACCATGATACATGTACAATTTTCATAGACAATTTTCTTCTATTTTTTGGACAATTATCCTCACATCTCCTCTGCAGCTTGCTATTTTGAGCTAAAGTGCAATTTAGACACATGGAACATCATGTGGTCTATTCACGAATTTTAATTAAAAAATATTTTCAAATAAAACGGTGCCTCAGCTCATGTGAAAAGGGAAATATCTAGAAACATAACTTCATATTATAGTGTTATAATATAAAAGGTACATCCCAATATATTCTTAAAACACACAACTTTTTTCGATAAAGGATGCTTTTATTAACTCAAAATGTAGCATCTAGTGCTTACAAAGCATAAGAAGGACACCCGGCCTATGCATAGCTAAAATGCACACGGTCATCACATGAACAATCTGACAAAGAATGTAAAAAATGAGAAAGTGGCAACAGTAAAGCCATATGAGACCGAAACTATGCCTATGTCGACGGAGAAGGTGATCTGATTCGGAGATTGTGCTGCCAACCCCCCTGGCCACCCCACTCCAACCGCATACACACCGCCTTGAATAGCGATTTGTACTCATTCCGTGCATAATAGACCACTTACGAAGCCGGTGCGTACAACGGTAAATAACCTGCATAGAAGAATATATTTTGCCATTAAAAACACAATCATTTCTACCTAGCCAAAGCGACCATAGTAAGGCTGACCCTCCCACCTGTATTAGCATGCTAAACGTATTTGGTATTCCATCAAGCCAGTGGCCATATTATTGGAAACACTTGTTGGTGGATACAAATTTGATGCTTTTTAGATGACTAACAATGTAGAGCGCGCAAACTTGCATTAAAAGAAGAGGTGTTTGATTGCCTCGTCATTAGTACAAAAACTACACTTCTTACTTCCTTTCCAGTTGCATCGAGCGAGGTGGAAATATCATATCGTTCTTTTTAGGAAGATGGTCCTTACACAACGACTTCATGTCGATCTTCAGGATCTCCTCCAATGAGATCGTCTTCCTACACATATTCACCATGAGCAAGTTTGCACACAAAATCAGTATGTTGTTTTGTTGAGGAGACATGCACCCAAAAATAACACTAAATCCGTTATGATCAAGCAAGGCTGATATCCGAAGTTAGTTTAATGCTTTGTAAGAACTGTCCAAATCAACAAGATAAGACAGAACTATTTGAATGAACCAACAATGATGTTGTACAGCTAATAATCTAGCATTAGAATAGATCATGAACAATTCTGGTTGTCGCTACAATCTACCCGGGGCTATTGTTTCTGGTCGTCCGTCTAAAAAATAACCCTAAATTTTGCTATAAATTACCCACTATGCCACGTATAAGTGAAGAAAACGATTCGTTTTTATTTCCAAAGTGGCTGTCACAGTTCGTATTTTATAGATGCGATACCTCTAGATAAAACAAAAGCACAACTAGCCAAGTGTCTACGGCCTTGCACTTCTAGACAGGTGACCAGGGTTCGGTCCCCACCATCCTCACTTTTTCCCAATGGTTGCACAACATTCATAAGTCAAAATTCAAAAAAAGAAATACCATTTCGGCCTAACATAAGCGAAAGAGCGCAGCCATGCAGCTTCGGCTTCCCGTTCACGCGAAAAGGTGGGCCCCAGGGACTTTTCGGCCTACTGCTGATCAAAGAGTACTTTTCGGCCATCTTAGACACTGAAAAGATACATTTTCGCGCAACCCTTTCCCTCAATATTTTCCCTCCATATTTTCCCGTCACCCATTTCCCGTCATAAGTTCCCGCCAACCCTTTCCTTCCATACCGCAGTCGTTCTTTCCCGCCATTTTCTCCTCTCTACCTATAAAACGCCCTTCACACAGAGGTGGATACGCAATGAAGTTTAGTGTAGTCGAGATGTCCAGTTATTCTTTTGATCGTAGTTTTCACCCTGGGATGAGAAAATTAAAGGAAACATGCCCTAGATGCAATAATAAAGTTGTTATTTATATTTCCTTATATCATGATAAATGTTTATTATTCATTCTAGAATTGTATTAACCGAAAACTTAGTACATGTGTGAATACATAGACAAACATAGTGTCCCTAGTATGCCTCTACTTGACTAGCTCGTTAATCAAAGATTGTTACGTTTCCTAACCATAGACATGTGTTGCCATTTGATGAACGGGATCACATCATTAGAGAATGATGTGATGGACATGCCCATCCGTTAGCTTAGCATAAACGATCATTTAGTTTTGTTGCTATTGCTTTCATCATGACTTATACATGTTCCTCTGACTATGAGATTATGCAACTCCCGAATGCCGAAGGAATACCTTGTGTGCTATCAAACATCACAATGTAATGGTGTGATTATAAAGATGCTTTACATGTGTCTCTGATGGTGTTTGTTGAGTTGGCATAGATTGAGATTAGGATTTGTCATTCCGTGTATCGAAAAGGTATCTCTGGGCCCTCTCGGTAATGCTCATCACTATAAGTCTTGCAAGCAATGTGACTAATGAGTTAGTTGCGGGATGATGCATTACAGAACGAGTAAAGACTTGCCGGTAACGATATTGAACTAGGTATGATGATACTGATGATCGTATCTAGGGCAAGTAACATACCAATGACAAAGGGAACAACGTATGTTGTTATGCGGTTTGACCGATAAAGATCTTCGTAGAATATATAGGAGCCAATATGAGCATCCAGGTTCCGCTATTGGTTATTGACCGAAGATGTGTCTCAGTCATGTCTAAATAGTTCTCAAACCCGTAGGGTCCGCACGCTTAACGTTCGATGACGATTTGTATTATGAGTTATGTGATTTGATGTACCGAAGTTTGTTCGGAGTCCTGGATGAGATCACGGACATGACGAGTCTCGAAATGGTCGAGAGGTAAAAATTCATATATTGGAAGGCTATATTCGGACACCGGAAGTGTTCTGGGTGATACCGGGTCACCGGAAGGGGTTCCGGGCAAACCCCGACAAAGATACGGGCTTAATGGGCCAAGTAAGGAAACACACCAGCCCACAAGAGGCTGGTGGCGCCTCCTATAGGGCCAGCCACGTGGGGAGAAAGGAAAAGGAGAGGAGGAAAAGGAATGTATGAAGTAGGACTCCTACTTCCTTCCCCTCCCCCTCCTTCCTTTTCCCCCTTGTCCAAATATGGTAAGGGGGGCGGATTGGACTAGGGGCCCAAGTAGGATTCCTCCTACTTGGGCGCGCCCTAGGCTGCCTCCCTCCCTCTCCCTCCTTTATATACGTGGGGAGGGCACCCCTAGAACAAACATCAATTGTTCCTAGCCGTGTGTGACGTCCCCCCTCCACAGTTAACACCTCGGTCATATCGTCATAGTGCTTAGGCGAAGCTCTGCGCCGGTAACATCATCATCACCGTCACCACGCCATCGTGCTGACGAAACTCTCCCTCGGCCTCAACTGGATCAAGAGTTCGAGGGACGTCACTAAGCTGAACATGTGCACATCACGGAGGTGCCGTGCGTTCGGTACTTGGATTGGTTTGATCGCGAAGATGTTCGACTACATCAACCGCGTTACTAAACGCTTTCGCTTTCGGTCTACGAGGGTACGTGGACACACTCTCCCCGCTTGTTGCTATGCTTCTCCTAGATAGATCTTGCGTGATCGTAGGATTTTTTTGGAAATACTACATTCCCTAACAGTGGCATCCGAGCCAGGTCTATGCGTAGATGTTATATGCACGAGTAGAACACAAAGAGTTGTGGGCGATAATAGGCATATTGCTTACCAACAATGTCTTACTTTGATTCAACGGTATTGTTGGATGAAGTGGGCCGGACCGACATTACATGACTGCGTTCATGAGACTGGTTCTACCAATGTGCTTTGCACATAGGTGGCTGGCGGGTGTCTGTTTCTCCAACTTTAGTTGAATCGAGTTTGACTACGCCCGGTCCTTGTTGAAGGTTAAAACAACACACTTGACGAAAAATCGTTGTGATGCGTAGGTAAGAAAGGTTCTTGCTGGAAGCCCGTAGCAGCCACGTAAAACTTGCAACAACAAAGTAGAGGACGTCTAACTTGTTTTTGCAGGGCATGTTGTGATGTGATATGGTCAAGATGTGATGAGATATAAATTGTTGTATGAGATAATCATGTTTTGTTAAAGTTATCGACAACCGGCAGGAGCCTTATGGTTGTCTCTTTATTGCATAAGATGCAAGCACCATACAATTGCTTTACTTTATCGCTATGCGATAGCAATAGTTGCAAAAGCAATATTTGGCGATACAACCATGTGACGACATGTTGATAAAGATCAAGATGATGGAGATCATGGTGTCATGCCGGTGACGATGGAGATCATGGCGGTACTTTGGAGATGGAGATCAAAGGCACAAGATGACGATGGCCATATCATGTCACATATTTTGATTGCATGTGATGTTTATCTTTTATGCATCTTATTTTAAGGAAATATGCCCTAGAGGCAATAATAAAGTTATTATTTATTTCCTTATATCATGATAAATGTTTATTATTCATGCTAGAATTGTATTAACCGGAAACATAATACATGTGTGAATACATAGACAAACAGTATGTCACTAATATGCCTCTACTTGACTAGCTCGTTGATCAAAGATGGTTAAGTTTCCTAGCCATTGACATGGATTGTCATTTGATTAACGGGATCACATCATTAGGAGAATGATGTGATTGACTTGACCCATTCCGTTAGCTTAGCACCCGATCGTTTAGTATGTTCCTATTGCTTTCTTCATGACTTATACATGTTCCTATGACTATGAGATTATGCAACTCCCGTTTACTGGAGGAACACTTTGTGTGCTACCAAACGTCACAACGTAACTGGGTGATTATAAAGGTGCTCTACAGGTGTCTCCGAAGGTACTTGTTGGGTTGGCGTATTTCGAGATTAGGATTTGTCACTCCGATTGTCGGAGAGGTATCTCTGGGCCCTCTCGGTAATGCACATCACTTAAGCCTTGCAAGCATTGCAACTAATGAGTTAGTTGCGGGATGATGTATTACGAAACGAGTAAAGAGACTTGCTGGTAACGAGATTGAACTAGGTATTGAGATACTGACGATCGAATCTCGGGCAAGTAACATACTGATGACAAAGGGAACAACGTATGTTGCTATGCGGTCTGACTGATAAAGATCTTCATAGAATATGTGGGAGCCAATATGAGCATCTAGGTTCCGCTATTGGTTATTGACCGGAGACGTGTCTCGGTCATGTCTACATAGTTCTCGAACCCATAGGGTCCACACGCTTAACGTTTCGATGACAATTATATTATGAGTTTATATGTTTTGATGTACCGAAGGTTGTTCGGAGTCCCGGACGTGATCACGGACATGACGAGGAGTTTCGAAATGGATGAGACATGAAGATTGATATATTGGAAGCCTATGTTTGGATATCGGAAGTGTTCCGGGTGAAATCGGGATTTTACCGGAGTACCGCGAGGTTACCGGAACCCCCCGGGAAGTTAATGGGCCATAGTGGGCCTTAGTGGAAGAGAGGAGAGGCAGCCAGGGCAAGGGTCACGCGCCCCTCCCCCCTAGTCCGAATAGGACAAGGAGAGGGGGCGGCTCCCCCCTTTCCTTCTTCTCCTCCACTTTCCCCCCAAGTCCTAATCCAACTAGGAAAAAGGGAGGGAGTCCTAGCCGGCTGCACCCCCCTTGCTCCTTTATATACGGGGGCAGGGGGCACCCTAGAGACACAACAATTGATCAGTTGATCTTTTAGCCATGTGCGGTGCCCCCCTCCACCATAGTCCACCTCGATAATACTGTAGCGGTGCTTAGGCGAAGCCCTGCGTCGGTAGAACATCATCATCGTCACCACACCATCGTGCTGACGAAACTATCCCTCAACACTCGGCTGGATCGGAGTTCGAGGGACATCATCGGGCTGAACGTGTGTTGAACTCGGAGGTGCCGTGTGTTCGGTACTTGATCGGTCGGATCGTGAAGACGTACGACTACATCAACCGCGTTGTTCTAACGCTTCCGCTTTCGGTCTACGAGGGTACGTGGAGACACTCTCCCCTCTCGTTGCTATGCATCACCATGATCTTGCGTGTGCGTAGGAATTTTTTTTTTGAAATTACTACGTTCCCCAACAGTGGCATCCGAGCCAGGTTTTATGTGTTGATGTAATATGCACGAGTAGAACACAAGTGAGTTCTGGGTGATATAAGTCATACTGCTTACCAGCATGTTACACTTAGGTTTGGCGGTATTGTTGGATGAAGCGGCCCGGACCGACATTACGCGTACGCTTACGTGAGACTGGTTTTACCGCCGTGCTATGCACACAGGTGACTAGCGGGTGTCAGTTTCTCCAACTTTAGTTGAACCGAGTGTGGCTATGCCTGGTCCTTGAGAAGGTTAAAACAACACTAACTTGACAAACTACCATTGTGGTTTTGATGCGTAGGTAAGAACGGTTCTTGCTCAGCCCGTAGCAACCAAGTAAAACTTGCAACAACAAACTAGAGGACGTCTAACTTGTTTTTGCAGAGCATGTTGTGATGTGATATGGTCAAGACGTGATGAGATATAAGTTTTTGTATAAGATGATCATGTTTTGTTGAAGTTATCGGCAACTGGCAGAAGACTTATGGTTGTCTCTTTATTGCATAAGATGCAAGCGCCAAATAATTGCTTTACTTTATCGCTATGCGATAGCAATAGTTGCAAGAGCAATAGTTGGCGAGACGACCATGTGACGACACATTGATATAGATCAAGATGACGGAGATCATGGTGTCATGCTGGTGACGATGGAAATCATGACGATGCTTTGGAGATGGAGATCAAAAGCACAAGATGATAATGGCCATATCATGTCACATATTTTGATTGCATGTGATGTTTATCTTTTATACATCTTATTTTGCTTAGTTTGACTGTAGCTTTATAAGATGATCTCTCACTAATTATCAAGGTACAAGTGTTCTCCCCGAGTATGCACCGTTGCGAAAGTTCTTCATGCTGAGACACCACGTGATGATCGGGTGTGATAGGCTCTACGTTCAAATACAACGGGTGCAAAACAGTTGCACACGCGGAATACTCAGGTTAAACTTGACGAGCCTAGCATATAACAAATATGGCCTCGGAACACTGAGACCGAAAGGTCGGGCGTGAATCATATAGTAGATATGATCAACATAGCGATGTTCACCATTGAAACTACTCCATCTCACGTGATGATCGGACATGGTTTAGTTGATATGGATCACGTGATCACTTAGAGGATTAGAGGGATGTCTATCTAAGTGGGAGTTCTTAAGTAATATGATTAATTGAACTTAAATTTATCATGAACTTACTCCTGGTAGTATTAGCATATCTATGTTGTAGCTCAATAGCTCGCGTTTAGCTCCCCTGTTTTATTTTTGATATGTTCCTAGAGAAAACTAAGTTGAAAGATGTTAGTAGCAATGATGCGGATTGGATCCGTGATCTGAGGTTTATCCTCATTGCTGCACAGAAGAATTATGTCCTTGATGCACCGCTAGGTGACAAACCTATTGCAGGAGCAGATGCAGATGTTATGAACGTTTGGCTAGCTCAATATGATGACTATTTGATAGTTTAGTGCACCATGCTTAAACGGCTTAGAATCGGGACTTCAAAGACGTTTTAAACGTCATGGACCATATGAGATGTTCCAGGAGTTGAAGTTAATATTTCAAGCAAATACCCGAGTTGAGAGATATGAAGTCTCCAACAAGTTCTATAGCTAAAAGATGGAGGAGAATAGCTCAAGCAGTGAGCATGTGCTCAGATTGTCTGGGTACTACCAATCGCTTGAATCAAGTGGGAGTTAATTTTCCAGATAAAATAGTGATTGACAGAATTCTCTAGTCATCATCACCAAGTTAGTAGAACTTCGTGATGAACTATAATATGCAAGGGATAACGGAAACGATTCCCAAGCTCTTCGTGATGCTAAAATCGACGAAGGTAGAAATCAAGAAAAGCATCAAGTGTTGATGGTAAACAAAACCACTAGTTTCAAGTATATTGACAATGGGAAGAAAGGGGAACTTCAAGAAGAACGGCAAGCTAGTTGCTGCTCAAGTGAAAAAACCCAAGTCTGGACCTAAGACTGAAACAGAGTGCTTCTATTGCAAAGGGACTGGTCACTGGAAGTGGAACTACCCCAAGTAATTGGCGGATAAGAAGGATGGCAAAGTGAACATAGGTATATTTGATATACATGTTATTGATGTGTAATTTACTAGTGTTTATAGCAACCCCTTAGTATTTGATACTAGTTAAGTTGCTAAGAATAGTAGCTCGAAACAGGAGTTGCAGAATGAACAGAGACTAGTTAAGGGTGAAGTGACGATGTGTATTGGAAATGGTTCCAAGATTGATATGATCATCATCACACACTCCCTATGCTTTCGGGATTAGTGTTAAACCTAAAATAAATGTTATTTAGTGTTTGCGTTGAGCATAAATATGATTGGATCATGTTTATTGCAATATGGTTATTCATGTAAGTTAGAGAATAATTGTTGTTCTGTTTACATGAATAAAACCTCCTATGGTCATACACCCAATGAAAATGGTTTGTTGGATCTCGATCGTGGTGATACACATTTTCATAATATTGAAGCCAAAAGATGCAAAGTTAATAATGATAGTGCAACTTATTTGTGGCACTGCCGTTTAGGTAATATTGGTGTAAAGCGCATGAAGAAAATCCATGCTGATGGGCTTTTGGAATCACTTGATTATGAAATAGTTGATGCTTGCGAACCATGCCTCATGGGCAAGATGACTAAGACTCTGTTCTCCGGAACAATGGAGCGAGCAACAGATTTATTGGAAATCATACATACTGTTGTATGTGGTCCAATGAATATTGAGGCTCGCGGCAGGTATCATTATTTTCTGATCTTCACATATGATTTGAGCAGATATGAGTATATCTACTTGATGAAACACAAGTCTGAAACATTTGAAAAGTTCAAAAAAATTCAGAGTGAAGTGGAGAATCATCATAACAAAAATAAAAGTTTCTACGATATGATCGCAAAAGTAAAATATTTGAGTTACGAGTTTGGCCTTCAGTTAAAACAATGTGAAATAGTTTCACTACTCACGCCACCTGGAACACCACAGTGTAATGGTGTGTCCGAACGTCGTAACCGTACTTTATTAGATATGGTGCGATCTATGATGTCTCTTACCAATTTACCACTATCGTTTTGGGGTTATGTATTAGAGACAACTACATTCACGTTAAATAGGGCACCATCTAATGAAGGAAATATGCCCTAGAGGCAATAATAAAGTTATTATTTATTTCCTTATATCATGATAAATGTTTATTATTCATGCTAGAATTGTATTAACCGGAAACATAATACATGTGTGAATACATAGACAAACAGAGTGTCACTAGTATGCCTCTACTTGACTAGCTCGTTAATCGAAGATGGTTATGTTTCCTAACCATAAACAAAAGAGTTGTTATTTGATTAACGGGATCACATCATTAGGAGAATGATGTGATTGACATGACCCATTCCATTAGCTTAGCACTCGATCGTTTAGTATGTTGCTATTGCTTTCTTCATGACTTATACATGTTCCTATGACTATGAGATTATGCAACTCCCGTTTGCCGGAGGAACACTTTGTGTGCTACCAAACGTCACAATGTAACTGGGTGATTATAAAGGAGCTCTACAGGTGTCTCCAAAGGTACATGTTGGGTTGGCGTATTTCGAGATTAGGATTTGTCACTCCGATTGTCGGAGAGGTATCTCTGGGCCCTCTCGGTAATGCACATCACATAAGCCTTGCAAGCATTGCAACTAATGAGTTAGTTGTGAGATGATGTATTACGGAACGAGTAAAGAGACTTGCCGGTAACGAGATTGAACTAGGTATTGAGATACCGACAATCGAATCTCGGGCAAGTAACATACCAATGACAAAGGGAACAACGTATGTTGTTATGCGGTCTGACCGATAAAAGATCTTCGTAGAATATGTAGGAGCCAATATGAGCATCCAGGTTCCGCTATTGGTTATTGACCGGAGACGTGTCTCGGTCATGTCTACATTGTTCTCGAACCCGTAGGGTCCGCATGCTTAAGGTTTTGATGACAGTTATATTATGAGTTTATGCATTTTGATGTACCGAAGTTTGTTCGGAGTCCTGGATGTGATCACGGACATGACGAGGAGTCTTGAAATGGTCGAGACATAAGGATTGATATATTGGAAGCCTATATTTGGATATCGGAAGTGTTCCGGGTGAAATCGGGATTTTACCGGAGTACCGGGAGGTTATCGGAACCCCCCGGGAGGTATATGGGCCTTAGTGGGCTTTAGTGGAAGAGAGGAGAGGTGGCCAGGGCTGGGCCGCGCGCCCCTCCCCCCTAGTCCGAATAGGACAAGGAGAGGGGGCCGGCGCCCCCCTTCCTTCTCTCTCTCCTCTTTCCCCCCCTCCCGAATCCTATTCCAACTAGGAAAGGGGGGAATCCTACTCCCGAAGGGAGTAGGACTCCTCCTGGCGCGCCCTCTCCTGGCCGGCCGCACCCCCCCCCTTTGATCCTTTATATACGGAGGCAGGGAGCACCCCTAGAGACACAAGTTGATCCACGTGATCATATTCTTAGCCGTGTGCGGTGCCCCCTTCCATCATAGTCCTCGATAATATTGTAGCGGTACTTAGGCGAAGCCCTGCGACGGTAGTACATCAAGATCGTCACCACGCCGTCGTGCTGACGGAACTCTTCCCCGACACTTTGCTGGATCAGAGTTCGGGGATCGTCATCGAGCTGAACGTGTGCTAGAACTCGGAGGTGCCGTAGTTTCGGTGCTTGATCGGTCGGGCCGTGAAGACGTACGACTACATCAACCACGTTGTGCTAACGCTTCCGTTGTCGATCTACAAGGGTACGTAGATCACACTCTCCCCTCTCGTTGCTATGCATCACCATGATCTTGCGTGTGCGTAGGAAATTTTTTGAAATTACTACGTTACCCAACAGTGGCATCCGAGCCTAGGTTTTATGTGTTGATGTTATATGCACAAGTAGAACACAAGTGAGTTGTGGGCGATATAAGTCATACTGCTTACCAACATGTCATACTTTGGTTCGATGGTATTGTTGGACGAAGCGGCCCGGACCGACATTACGCGTACGCTTACACGAGACCGGTTCTCCCGACTTGCTTTGCACAAAGGTGGCTAGTGGGTGATAGTTCCTCCAAGTTTAGTTGAACCGAGTGTGGCTACGCCGGGTCCTGCGAAGGTTAAAACAGCACCAACTTGACAAACTATCGTTGTGGTTTTGATGTGTAGGTAAGATTGGTTCTTGCTTAAGCCCGTAGCAGCCACGTAAAACTTGCAACAACAAAGTAGAGGACGTCTAACTTGTTTTTGTAGGGCATGTTGTGATGTGATATGGTCAAGACATGATGCTAAATTTTATTGTATGAGATGATCATGTTTTGTAACCGAGTTATCGGCAACTGGCAGGAGCCATATGGTTGTCGCTTTATTGTATGCAATGCAATCGTGCTGTAATGCTTTACTTTATCACTAAGCGGTAGCGATAGTCGTGGAAGCATAAGATTGGCGAGACGACAACGATGCTACGATGGAGATCAAGGTGTCGCGCCGGTAACGATGGTGATCATGACGGTGCTTCGAAGATGGAGATCACAAGCACAAGATGATGGTGGCCATATCATATCACTTATATTGATTGCATGTGATGTTTATCTTTTATGCATCTTATCTTGCTTTGATTGACGGTAGCATTATAAGATGATCTCTCACTAATTATCAAGAAGTGTTCTCCCTGAGTATGCACCGTTGCGAAAGTTCTTCGTGCTGAGACACCACGTGATGATCGGGTGTGATAGGCTCTACGTTCAAATACAACGGGTGCAAAACAGTTGCACACGCGGAATACTCAGGTTATACTTGACGAGCCAAGCATATACAGATATGGCCTCGGAACACGGAGACCGAAAGGTAGAGCGTGAATCATATAGTAGATATGATCAACATAGTGATGTTCACCATTGAAACTACTCCATCTCACGTGATGATCGGACATGGTTTAGTTGATTTGGATCACGTGATCACTTAGAAGATTAGAGGGATGTCTTTCTAAGTGGGAGTTCTTAAGTAATATGATTAATTGAACTTTAAATTTATCATGAACTTATTCCTGGTAGTATTTTGCAAATTATGTTGTAGATCAATGGCTCGCGTTTTTGCTTCCCTGTGTTTATTTTGATATGTTCCTAGAGAAAATTGTGTTGAAAGATGTTAGTAGCAATGATGCGGATTGGATCCGTGATCTGAGGTTTATCCTCATTGCTGCACAGAAGAATTATGTCCTTGATGCACCGCTAGGTGACAGACCTATTGCAGGAGCAGATGCAGACGTTATGAACGTTTGGCTAGCTCAATATGATGACTACTTGATAGTTTAGTGCACCATGCTTAATGGCTTAGAATCGGGACTTCAAAGACGTTTTGAACGTCATGGATCATATGAGATGTTCCAGGAGTTGAAATTAATATTTCAAGCAAATACCCGAGTTGAGAGATATGAAGTCTCCAACAAGTTCTATAGCTAAAAGATGGAGGAGAATAGCTCAACCAGTGAGCATGTGCTCAGAATGTCTGAGTACTACAATTAGTTGAATCAAGTGGGAGTTAATCTTCCAGATAAGATAATGATTGATAGAGTTCTCTAGTCACTATCACCAAGTTACTAGAACTTCATGATGAACTATAATATGCAAGGGATGACGAAAATGATTCCCGAGCTCTTCGCAATGATAAAATCATCGAAGGTAGAAATCAAGAAAGAGCATCAAGTGTTGATGGTTAACAAGACCACTAGTTTCAAGAAAAGGGGCAAAGGAAAAGAAAGGGAACTTCAAGAAAGAATGGCAAGCAAGTTTCCACTCCCGTGACGAAACCCAAAGCTAGACCTAAGCCTGGAACTGAGTGCTTCTGCTGCAAAGGGAATGGTCACTGGAAGCGGAATTACCCCAAATACTTGGTGGATAAGAAGGATGGCAAAGTGAATAAATGTATATTTGATATACATGTTATTGATGTGTATTTTACTACTGTTTATAGCAACCTCTCAGTATTTGATACTGGTTCAGTTGCTAAGAGTGGTAACTCGAAACAAGAGTTGCAAAATAAATAGAGACTAGTTAAGGGCGAGGTGACGATGTGTGTTGGAAATGATTCCAAGGATGATAAGATCACCACCGCACACTCCCCTTTACCTTCGAGATTAGTGTTGAACCTAAAATAAATGTTATTTGGTGTTTGCCTTGAGCATGAATATGATTGGATCATGTTTATTGCAATAGGGTTATTCATTTAAGTCAAAGAATAATTGTTGTTCTATTTACATGAATAAAACCTTCTATGGTCATACACTCAAAATAAATGGTTTATTGAATCTCGATCGTAGTGATACACATATTCATAATATTGATGCCAAAAGATGCAAAGTTGATAATGATAGTGCAACATATTTGTGGCACTGCCATTTAGGTCATATTGGTGTAAAGAGCATGAAGAAACTCTATGCTGATGGGTTTTTGGAATCACTTGATGCTTGCGAACCATGCCTCATGGGCAAGATGACTAAAACTCCGTTCTCTGAAACAATGGAGCGAGCCACTAACTTATCGAAAATAATACATACCGATGTATGCGGTCCGATGAGTGTTAAGGCTTGCGGGGGTATCATTATTTTCTGACCTTCACAGATGATTTAAGCAGATATGGGTATATCTACTTGACGAAACACAAGTCTGAAACATTTGAAAAGTTCAAAGAATTTCAAAGTGAAGTAGAGAATCATTGTAACAAGAAAATAAAGCTTCTATGATCTGATTGCAGAGGCGAATATTTGAGTTATGAG
This sequence comes from Triticum urartu, assembly GCF_003073215.2. Taxonomy (NCBI): domain Eukaryota; kingdom Viridiplantae; phylum Streptophyta; class Magnoliopsida; order Poales; family Poaceae; genus Triticum; species Triticum urartu. Next base: position 534,284,778 of record NC_053026.1, on the reverse strand, counting down.
TTTGGCCTTCAATTAAAACAATGTGGAATAGTTTCACAAACTCATGCCACCTGGAACACCACAGCATAATGGTGTGTTCGAACGTCATAACCATACTTTATTAGATATGGTGTGATCTATGATGTCTCTTACCGAATTACTACTATCGTTTTGGGGTTATGCATTAGAGACAGCAGCATTCACGTTAAATAGGGCACCATCCAAATCCGTTGAGACGACACCATATGAATTGTGGTTTGGCAAGAAAGCTAAGCTGTCGTTTCTTAAAGTTTGGGGTTGTGATGCTTGTGTGAAAAAGTTTCAACCTGATAAGCTCGAATCCAAATCGGAGAAATGCGTCTTCATAGGATACCCAAAGGAGACTGTTGGGTACACCTTCTATCACAGATCTGAAGGCAAGTTATCTGTTGCTAAGTATGGATCCTTTCTAGAGAAGGAGTTTCTCTCGAAAGAAGTGAGTGGGAGGAAAGTAGAACTTGATGAGGTAGTTGTACCTTCTCCCGAATTGGAAAATGGTTCATCACAAAAATCAGTTCCAGTGATGCCTACACCAATTAGTGAGGAAGTTAATGATGATGATCATGAAATTTCAGATCAAGTTACTACCGAACCTCGTAGGTCAACTAGAGTACGTTACGCACCAGAGTGGTACAGTAATCCTATTCTAAAAGCCATGTTACTAGACCATGACAAACCTACGAACTATGAGGAAGCGATGATGAGCCCAGATTCCGCGAAATGGCTCGAGGCCATGAAATCTGAGATGTGATCCATGTATGAGAACAAGGTATGGACTTTGATTGACTTGCCTGATGATCGGCGAGCCATTGGAATAAATGGATGTTCAAGAGGAAGATGGACGCTGATAGTAGTGTTATTATCTACAAAGACCGACTTGTCGAAAAGGGTTTTTACAAGTTCAAGATGTTGACTACGATGAGATTTTCTCACTCGTATCGATGCTTAAAGTCTGTCCGAATCATGTTAGCAATTGCCACATTTTATGAAATTTGGCAAATGGATGTCAAAACTGCATTCCTTAATGGATATCTTAAAGAAGAATTGTATATGATGCAACCAGAAGGTTTCGTCCATCCTAAAGGTGCTAACAAAATGTGCAAGCTCCAGCGATCCATCTATGGACTGGTGCAAGCATCTCGGAGTTGGAATTTACGGTTTGATAAGTTGATCAAAGCATATAGTTTTATACAGACTTGCGGTGAAGCCTGTATTTACAAGAAAGTGAGTGGGAGCACTACAGCCTTTCTGGTAAGTATATGTGAATGACATATTGTTGATCGGAAATAATGTAGAATTTTCTGGAAAGCATAAAGGAGTATTTGAAAGGAGTTTTTCAAAGAAAGACCTCGGTGAAGCTGCTTACATATTGAGCATCAAGATCTATAGAGATAGATCAAGACGCTTGATAAAGTTTTTCAATGAGTACATACCTTGACAAGTTTTTGAAGTAGTTCAGAATGGAACAGTCAAAGATGGAGTTCTTGCCTGTGTTGCAAGGTATGAAGTTGAGTAAAGACTCAAAACCCGACCATGGCAGAAAATAGAAAGAGAATGAAAAGTCATTCCCTATGTCTCAGTCATAGGTTCTATAAAGTATGCTATGTTGTGTACGAGGCCTATTATGTACCTCACCACGAGTTTAGCAAGAGGGTACAATAGTGATCCAGGAGTGGATCACTGTACATCGGTCAAAATTATCCTTAGTGGAATAAGGAAATGTTTCTCGGTTATGAAGGTGATAAAGAGTTCGTCGTAAAGAGTTATGTCGATGCAAGCTTTGACACTGATCTGGATGACTCTAAGTCTCGATCTAGATACATATTGAAAGTGGGAGAAATTAGCTAGAGTAGCTCAATGCAGAGCATTGTAGACATAGAAATTTGCAAAATACATTCGGATCTGAATATGGCAGACCCGTTGACTAAACTTCTCTCACAAGCAAAACATGATCACACCTTAATACTCTTTGGGTGTTAATCACATGGCGATGTGAACTAGATTATTGACTCTAGTAAACCCTTTGGGTATTGATCACATAGCGATGTGAACTATAGAGTGTTAAATCACATGATGATGTCAACTATTGGTGTTAAATCACATGACGATGTGAACTAGATTATTGACTCTAGTGCAAGTGGGGGACTGAAGAAAATATGCCCTAGAGGCAATAATAAAGTTGTTATTTATATTTCCTTATATCATGATAAATGTTTATTATTCATGCTAGAATTGTATTAACCGGAAACTTAGTACATGTGTGAATACATAGACAAACAGAATGTCCCTAGTATGCCTCTACTTGACTAGCTCGTTAATCGAAGATGGTTAAGTTTCCTAACCATAGACATGTGTTGTCATTTGATGAACATGATCACATCATTAGAGAATGATGTGATGGACATGATCCATCCTTTTAGCTTAGCATAAATGATCGTTTAGTTTTATTGCTATAGCTTTCATCTTGACTTATACATGTTCCTCTGACTGTGAGATTATGCAACTCCCGAATACCGGAGGAACACCTTGTGTGCTATCAAACGTCACAACGTAATGGGTGATTATAAAGATGCTCTACAGGTGTATCTGATGGTGTTTGTTGAGTTGGCATAGATCGAGATTAGAATTTGTTACTCAGTGTATCGGAGAGGTATCTCTGGGCCCTCTCGGTAATGCTCATCACTATAAGCCTTGCAAGCAATGTGACTAATGAGTTAGTTGTGGGATGATGCATTACGGAACGAGTAAAGAGACTTGCCGGTAACGAGATTGAACTAGGTATGATGATATCGATAATATAATCTTGGGCAAGTAGCATACCGATGACAAAGGGAACAACGTATGTTGTTATGCGGTTTGATCGATAAAGATCTTCGTAGAATATGTAGGAGCCAATATGAGCATCCAGGTTTCTCTATTGGTTATTGACCGGAGATGTGTCTCGGTCATGTCTACATAGTTCTTGAACCCGTAGGGTCCGCACGCTTAACGTTCAATGACAATTTGTATTATGAGTTATGTGATTTGATGTACCAAAGTTTGTTCAGAGTCCCGGATGAGATCACGGACATGACGAGGAGTCTAGAAATGGTCGAGAGGTAAATATACATATATTGGAATGCTATATTCGGATGCCGGAAGTATTCCGGGTGATACCGGGTCACCGGAAGGGGTTCCGGGCAAACCCCGGCAAAGATATGGGCTTAATGGGCCAAGTAAGGGAACACACCAGCCCACAAGGGGCTGGTGTGCCCCCTATAGGGCCAGCCACGTGGGGAGAAAGGAAAAGGAAAGTATGAAGTAGGACTCCTACTTCCTTCCCCTCCCCCCTCCTTCCTTCCCCCCTTGTCCAAATATGATAAGGGGGCCGAATTGGACTAGGGGCCCAAGTAGAATTCCTCCTACTTGGGCGCGCCCTAGGCAGCCTCCCTCCCTCTCCCTTCTTTATATACGTGGGGAGGGCACCCCTAGAACACACATCAATTCTTTCTAACCGTGTGCGGCGCCCCCCTCCACAGTTAATACCTCGGTCATATCGTCGTAGTGCTTAGGCGAAGCCCTGCGCCAGTAACATCATCATCACCGTCACCACACTGTCGTGCTGACGAAACTCTCCCTCGGCCTCAACTGGATAAAGAGTTCGAGGGACGTCACCGAGTTGAATGTGTGCAGATCGCGGAGGTGCCGTGCGTTCGGTACTTGGATCAGTTGGATCGCGAAGACGTTCGACTACATCAACCGTGTTACTAAACGCTTCCTCTTTCGGTCTACGAGGGTACGTGAACACACTCTCCCTGCTCGTTGCTATGCTTCTCCTAGATAGATTTTGTGTGATCGTAGGATTTTTTTTGAAATACTACGTTCCCCAACAAAAATGTCTTCTTAGGCTAGCCACCAATTTAAGGATGGATAATAGGATAGTTCCATGGGACGAACTCATCTGTAATGACACCATACTAATGAGTTGGCTCACGCATTATGTAGGTCTCGGTGGCCTGAAAGGACCTATGACGAGGTATGTAAAGAAATTCTTAGGTTGCATGGAAGGTGGAAGAAGGTAGTACAGACGAAGAGTGAAAACTTCATAAGGACTATAGCAGAGCATACATATTTATGGACTGTCGACAGAGAAGACGAAGACGATATCTTCATGGCGAGCACCAATGCCAAGAGTACCGCATCGTCGAAGGGCAAGAGTACCGCATCGTCGAAGGGCAAGAGTGCTGCGTCGACGAAGGGCAAGAGTACCGCATCATCGAAGGGCAAGAGTGCTGCGTCGACGGAGGGCAAGAGTACCGCATCGTCGAAGGGCAAGAGTGCTGCATCGACGGAGGATGACGATGATGCGTTAATGTTGTATGTAAGCTGTATTTTTAAGTTCATCCCTACCATTTAATTCAAATGTACTTGTATCTTAATTATTGGTTGCAGTCTTTTTGGAAATGTAGATTGAATAACAATGCGGATTAACAGTAATATGTCTCTCGCATACATAAAATAATATATGTCTCCTGATCAGATTCATAAGTCAAAATAAAAAAAACATTTCGGCCTAACATAAGCCGAAGAGCGCAGCCATGCAGCTTCCGCCTCCCGTTCACGCGAAAAGGTGGGCCCGGGGGACTTTCGGCCTACTGCTGACCAAAGAGTATTTTTTGGCCTACTGCTGACTAAAAATACCTTTTCGGTCCAGCTACGGATCTCTTCAGCCAATGCGTGACCAAAGAGTCCTTTTCGGCAAACCACCGACCGAAAACACCCTCTTCGGCCCACATGAGGCCGACGGGGTCATAGTTTTGATTTTTTTTTTTGCATTAGGTGCTATAGTTTTCGAATTTGCTATAAAAAACGTGATAGCTTTGAAAAAAAAATCCCTTTTTCTATCGCAAGTCCTCTCCCCAACCTTTGCGTTCATGGGCCAGATCATGTGTGTGGCTTTATTCCTCTATTTATTTGCCTTTTTTTGTCTTTTCTTTTCACATTCTGTTTTCTTCGTTCTTTAAACCAATTTGGGATTTCTAAATATTAAAAGTTGAGAGTTTTCAAAAACATGTTCGAGAAATCATAAAATGTATGTGAATTCAAAAAAAAGTTTAGGAAATCATAAATTTTTCGCCGAATCACAAAATGTTGGTGGTTTTGCAAAACTGTTCACAAATTATAAATAATATTTACTATTTAGAAATGATGGTCGTGAAATAAAATCATGCTCATGATTTTGAAAAAATGACCGTGTATTCAAAATATATTCGAGAATCTGAAAAAATGTCCATAAAATTTTAAAAAATCTTCACCGAAATTTTAGCCAGGTGAGCAGGGTTCGATCCCCACCATCCTCACTTTTTCCTCCCTTTTTCTATCGCAAGTCCTCTCCCCCACCCATGCGTTCATGGGCCAGACCATGTGCGTGGCTTCATTCCTCTATTTATTTGCATTTCTTTTTCTGTCTTTTCTTTTCACATTCTGGTTTCTTCTTTCTTTAAACCAATTCCGGATTTTGAAATGTTAAAAGTTGCGAGTTTTCAAAAACATGTAAGAGAAATCATAAAATGTATGTGAATTCAAAAAATGTTTAGGAAATCATAAATTTTTGGCGGAATAAAAAAATGTAGGTGGTTTTGCAAAACTGTTCGCAAATTATAAAAAGTATTTACTATTTGGAAAAATGGCCGGGAAATAAAATCATGTTCATGCTTTTGAAAAAATGATCGTGTATTCAAAATATATTCGAGTATCTGAAAAAATGTCCATAAAATTTTAGAAAATGTTCACGGAAATTTTAAAATGTGTCCCCTAATTTTAAATAAACCTCTTATATTAAAAAAATGTTTGTTGATTAAAACAATGTTCATGATTTCGAAAACTGTTCATGCATTTAAACAATGTTAGTAAAAAAATAATGTTCATGATTTTTTTGACAAAATCCAAATTTTCAAAAAAAATGTTGGTCGATTCAAAAAACTGGTCACTAATACAAAAGTCTTTTATGTCTAGGAATTGATTAGTTATTCGAAAATCTTTATAGGTCTAAGCGTTGGGAGTAGTTAGTGGTCGATGAAATTTGTTTCTAAAGTTTTAAACATTCCCTTGCGCAACATAATGACAAGTATTGCGTGCAGTGGCAAGCTCATAGCCTCGGGATTTACCATGTCCAATGCATTATGAGCACGTGGACATCGCAACCATCATCAGCGAGGGTGAGAAGAAATATAAGTGACAAAATGGTGAGCCACCGTGTTAAAATAAAGGACGATCAGATGTCAGAGTATTGAGTAATACTTATTTGGCTTGCGTATATTTTTTTTGTCTCCCATTGCAACGCACGGGCATATTCAAGAATGTGGTGGCTCTTGAATATGGATATTCATTGCGAAGAGACAATTCTAGATATAGCGAATGTGGTGGCTCTTAATATTGTAGAATGTGGTGGCTCTTGAATATTCATTGCGAAGAAACAATTCCGGATGTAGCGAATGCGTTAACTCACATCCTCCGAAATGTTACTTTACCACAGGCGATTCAGTTTTCTGCTTCCCATAATCTTACCCCATTAAAACATTCATCAGTTCTTGTACCAAGGTACGATGACAATGGCATACCTGCAGCAGCAATAATGTCAATTTCACTTGCCATATTTATTCGCAGTGACGAAGTATAAAGAATGCTTACACCAGAAGCTAGCCTCAGCATGACTCGGTAGAAGACAAAGCCAATTATTTATGTGCCCGGCACATCACAAAATCAAAATCATAGACGTCTTACCACCCAATTTTTGCAGCTTTATAACACCGTTATCCGTTATTTAATTAAAAGTAAACTGATAGCCCTAATTAGCACTTGTTATTGAAATTCTGGCACTTCATGCAAGCGGTTGTCCCTTTATGTTGGTACGTAGAAGTAAAACAATCAAGTCCTTTCTACAACACACCACTACATTTAAGAACTTCAGGCAACGACTATAATCCCAGTGCTTGAATGTACGCTGGAAGTATTATGAAAGATGCAAGCGGTGGTCCCTTTATGTTGGTACGTAGAAGTAAAACAATCGAGTCCTTTCTACAACACACCACTACATTTAAGAACTTCAGGCAACGACCATAATCCCAGTGCTTGAATGTACGCTGGAAGTATTATGAAAGATGCAAGTGGTGGTCCGTAATAAAAATGGATTCTGTAGGCAGAGTTGCCAGTAAACCTGGTAATACAATAGATAAATTTCTTTTAATCTAATCTAATAGGGCCCTGATAGGTGCCAGACATGTGGCACGAAGTAATTTCGCCCTGTCGTTTTTTGATGGCAAGTTTAGTTATCTGAGGATGACAACTTTAGTTGTGAAGCTTGGCAACTTTCTGTTTGGATGATAAGTTTCAGTTTTTGGGTTTTTTTTCGGATGGCAATTTTAGTTAGAAAAACTTCAGGGCGGTGTTACTTCGTGCCACACGTGTGGCACTTATCATTTGAGATCTAATATATCATGATAACTTAATCCCGCTACTTGATGTTCAAGATTATTTTCCTTTTATGCTACTAATACATGAATTTAAAAAGAGCATGTATAATAGATAGACGGACTTAACCAGATATAAAACGATGCAATCGTTTACCTTATAAGCACCAACATAGACCATACATGCATGTCAAACTTTTCGTTGTTAGCAGAAATTCAAAAACACAAAATTACAATCAACTATTACTCACTATACATGATAGAGCTTGTATGTAGAGTGCCATTTGACCTACATGTATATTAAAATAAATATAAATTCAAGCAAAATGTATATTCAGGTACTTATATAATTTTTCTAGCCCCATCTATAAAAATAAATTAAAAATTCAAAAGTTTGTTCTTGATAATGCCGAGTGTAACCGTCGACAACGCACTTGTTTGTGGAGTGTCAATTTTTTTTACCAAGTGTGACCACTCGCTTCTGGTTCCAATGCATATGGGCTTGATGGGTGGATTCTTTCTTATTGAAGTGGGCAAGGCAAATAGAGCCTTAGCTCAGTCGTTCGGCATGCGGGTGTGCAGCCTAACCATTCGGGTTTAATTTCTAGAATTGAAAGGGGATGCATATGGTTTTTCTTCATTTATTGAGAATCAAGCTTGGTGTGTGATGGGAGAACTCATCAAGATAATCCTGCTACTCATTAAAAAAGTCAATGTGGGCCATGCTTATCTTGGTACTCATACTACAAGGATGTGTGCATTCCTAGTTGGTGCAGAGGCCGGGAAGTGAAACTGTCTCCCAATTTTTAAGACATTATCCCCATAACAACTGTGGAAGGACACTACTAGAGAAAACCCTAGCAGTAGCGCATGTATTTTGCCTATCAGTAGCGCGGGATACCACGCTACTGATAAGGCGCTACAGCTAACATGTAGCAGTAACGCGTGTCATCCAACGCTACTGCTATACATGGCTAGCAGTAGCGAGCTTTAGTGCAAAACGCTGCTGCTAATATCTGCAGCGCTTTTCAGCAGTAAGCGCTACTGGTAAGGGACCGCTACTGTTAACTTTATTCCCCTCGCTACTGCTAGTTTTATAAGTTTTTGTTTTTTTCTGCATATTTGTTTTGTATTTGAACAGGCTTTATACAATAATCTTTAGCATATCATACACATACAAATGTAATCATAGCATATACATACAAATAGTCTCATCAAATCATGTCATCATCATAATCATCATCCAACACAAAGTGGTCTCTCATCATCATCTCGAAAATAGCGATACAAGTCTCGATTACTCGCAACTACATCGTCATCCATCTAAACAATGATATACGCGAGAAGAGCTATCACTATGAGTGAGAGTGGAACTATGCAGTACATGAGTTCGTATCCCTCTCTCGCATTAGCGTGAACCTAAACTAACTACTAGCTGTCGCTCGGAAACCGAAAACTGGTACACCTGGGCCTGACACTCCGGCCACTCGTCGTATACTCCTGGCGTAGCACTTCTTCGCCATCGATGATCTATGCACCTACATCGTCACATGAGTCGATGATATGCAACATATATAGTTGAGCAACAGAAAGAGACAGACTTGGCAAAAATACAAGCAACATATCATAAGCATAAATAGCAAAGTTCATCGTACCCAAAATGCCCTAACGAGAGTGATCTTCGCTAGTCGAGGAGGACAGTTTAATTACATCACAAATAAAGTTTCATCGTGTATAACTCAAAGTTTCGTCATATAGAAAGTATGGACTAAACGGACACATTGTCATATATCGACAATCACTCCAACATGTCGTGCCATCCATCCAAATCAGGGAGATAGTCCTCGAGCTTAGTGAAAGGCTTCGGGTCAAGACGCTGAGCGGCTACGCGTGTTCGGATGTCTTCCTGCGACATTTGTCCTTCTTCGTAGAACATCCCTATGTTTTGGACGACCTCCTTCATGATGATTTGGGCAAGTTCGCGCTGCATGTGATAGAACTCAGCTCGAAGTCGATGATCCTCAATATCTCCTAAGTTCTTTGCCCATTGCAGAATATGGGCATCGCCAGGTTTAGGTGACATGCAAAGGTTCTGGTGATCCCGTCTGTACTCCAGCATGTGGTGTAGGACATAGAATCCATCATTAAGAGAATCACTCGGTTGCTGGATGCAGCAGAAGTCGGTCTTATGACCGAAGGCGGGCTTGCTGTCCCTTTTCTTCTTGTTCTTGACCTCTCCATCCCGTGCGCCGTAGGAAAACATAGCACTGTCGAGAACAGACTTGGTATGGGTGTAATCCTTTTTGTTAATGTTCTTTGACGAATCCAAGTAAAGAGCGTGGGAGTATCGGGGGTAGAGGATGATGAGGACGGCACGCCCGCCGCTGCACAAAATAAGTACACCTCAAATTAATTAGCCTCCACCGTGCGAATAAATGATTGAAATCGAAGGAAGAATATCCGCGTGGATGACTTACAGGGGATGATAAGGCACGAGAATCGCCTCCTGGTCCTTATTGGCGAGCATGAAATTGACGATGTATTCTCTCACATATTCACGGTGCTTTACGTAGACTCCCAAGAAGCCCTCGTGCATGAAATACGGGTCAGCGACACAGATATGAGGTATCTTCTCAACCCCGATGAGGTAGTTCATGTGCAAGACATAAAGGCGGACAAACGTAAAATCCGGCTTCTTCAAGTGAAAAATGCCGAAGATGTAATCGAATCAAAGGAAGAACTTCTCCGAGGGGAATGTGTCGACGTATGACAATTGCCGCAGCACGTTAACCACGTAGATAGGGTATCCTGGATTTTTCGAGGTGATGAGGCCTTTCTCTATCCGCAGCACATCGTCATTAAGTCTCCTTAGATCGCCGAATCTGGCCCCTAACGCTGCTTTAATTAGGTAGGATTGGTTCACCGGGGATATGCCATTTTGCCGCACCGGGGATATCTATAAGGTCTTGAACCCGAGGCTGCTGCAGCGGCTGGATCATAGAAGCAACTTTGTTGCCTTTCCTCGGTCTCTTCCTAGGCTTCTTTGCTACCGAAAGGTCGTCTATAATAAGTTCAGCCTCCGGAGGCGGTAATTCAGGCACCGACTCATGACGCTCAAACCCTGAGTAGGCGTCAGTATTGAGATACTGTTGAGTGTTATTGTCGTCCTCATCTATGACGACGTCACTAGCAACTAATGGAGCCTCTTCCTCACCCCGTCTGCTATTACCCTGCACGACAGCCGACGCTAATTGGATAGGTGGGATGTTGATGTTCATACCTAATTGCGTGATCGTGGGTGTGCTCCCGGCCGTCTCCAGACGAAGCAGACTCTTTGACCACAACAGGACCCACCCATTGCAATCACCAAGTCAGGTAGACATAATCGCGATCATCAGAACCCTGTCCTTCATTGTTGCTAGCCATGTTTCCTACGATTAAATCTAGTCAATTAATTCTAGACCTAATAAAATGAATATGACATAAAAAGGCCTATGTTTTGCAGAAACGTTGACTCCTTCCCGGTGCGGCAAATCTCGGGCAATCGATATGTCCTAGTTCGTAGCACAAGTCATGCCGAAATTCACGGAAAATTTCGGCATGACCTTTTGCTAAAAAGTGGACAAATCGAGCACCTGAAATTTGCCGGAACGGAAATGAATCAACATTCCGGCAAAACATAGGCCACTCGGCTTCATTCCCTGGAAACACCAAAAGGCCACTTGGGTACAATCGAACCACTTCAATGAAAAGATATAACATAACCACTTCAATGAAAAGATATAATCAACAATAAAAGTCTAGGAAGGGATCATCTTTAAAATAAAACTTGCCTAAATTCTTTTCCTAGAAAAATAGTGGTTTTTTCAAAAATCAAAAACCTTTGCAAAATGATCTTACAAAACACTTCTCTACCTAGGACAGAACCCAAATTCTGTTCTAGCTATTCCTCTCTCTCTCTCTCACACACACACACACACCTTATTTTCTCTAACCCTTCTCTGCCTAGGACAGAACCCAATTAAATTGCAAAGGAACTCTATTTCTCTAACTCTTCTGACCTAATGCTCTAAAATAAATCTTTCCTCTAACCTAGCGAACCTAGTTAACCTAGCTTGTTAACCTAACGAACCTAATTAACCTAGCTTGTTAACCTAGTTTACCTAGATAATTAACCTAATTAAACTAGTTAACCTAGCTAGTTCTCTTTCAAAGCCCTAAATAAATTTTTTCTTAACCTAGATAATTAAGCTAATTAAACTAGTTAACCTAACTAGTTCTCTGTCAATGCCCTAACTAAATTTTTGCACTAACCTAGATAATTAACCTAATTAAACTAGTTAACCTAACTAGTTCTATGTCAAAGCCCTAACTAAATTTTTGCACTAACCTAGATAATTAACCTAATTAAACTTGTTAACCTAGATAGTTAGTATGTCCAATGTTTGTGCTATGCATGAGAGAGAGAGAGGAGGGGTGCTTACAAAGGATTGCTCCAGTAGTACCGAGGGAGGCAGTGGTGGCGAGGGAGGCAGGGGCGTCTCCGGTGACGGCGAGGGAGGCAGGGGCATCGTGGGTGGCTCCGGTGGCGTTGATGAGGCCGCGCGGCTCCGGTGGCGTTGGGGGTGGCTCTGGTGGCGTCGACGGCGCGCGGCTCTGGTGGCTACGGGGGCGTCGGCGGCGGCAGGAGACGGCGGCGTAGTGAGGCGACGGCGAATTGGGGACACGGCGGTGAAGTGGGGCGAGGGATTTGGGAGAGAAGTGATGGCCAGAGGGAGGGAAAACCGCTGGTTAAATCAAACATAGCGGTAGCGCGGTACTGAAAACGCGCTATAGCTAAGTTAGCTATAGCGCATTTCACAAAACGCGCTACTGCTAAGCCTTTCTTCTTTTTTCCTTTCTCATTTATTTTCTTTACATTTTATTTTTTCCTTTTTCCTTTTTCCTTTTTCTATTTCTTTCATTTTCATTAATTTTCTATTTGTTTTTTGATTTATTTTCTTTTCGTTAGTAGTAGCGCCTTTCTACGTAAACACGCTGCTACAATAAAATTAGTGGTAGCACGGTTTCTATATGAACACTACTACTATGTGTAGCCTATCGGCTTAGTGGTGAGAACTTTAGTAGTAGCGCATTTAAAGTTAGACACGCTACTGATGTGTTTGTATCTGTAGCGCGTTTATGCTGCACGCGCTACTGCTATTTAGCACGAGCGCCCTTTTTTAACAAGCGCTACTGGTAAAGTTCTGTGTATAAGATTTTCTCTAGTAGTGGGATGTCAGTTATCCCTTCTGGAAGGCAGTGCTATGGAAGAAACCGACATAGGCATATGTGTTACATCCATATCTTGTATTGGCTTGGCCGTAGTTGCTTTTATTGTGTACTTTGCTGATTGTTCTGGTCTCACTGCTTTACATCAACTTTAATAAAAATAGATGTGTGCATCACATTGATACAAATGCCGGAAGTTCCAACCTCCTTTTCAAAAGCGGCTCTAGCGAATAGATTGATTGGTGATACGTGATTTTCGAATAAAAGCTACCCTACTCGGGCCTGTTCTTGTTTTAAAGCTTTGTCACCAGTACACTCGACAAACAACTTGCTTGTCAAATGCTCGATGACACACACTCGGCAAACCCGATACTAGGCATGCAACATTTTTCCTATAATGACTTGCCGAAGACTTTATTTTCCATTTTCACTCAACATTGAAAATGAACAACCACAATAACCAAAGGCCACACGTGCAATTCACCGACCCAAAGAAGAAGATGTTAGAGCGGGCCTAGAGAATACCCTAGATCTCGCCAAAAGGAGCACAAACTCCTCGACTAAACCGGCACTAACCAATCTACGCCAGTTAGTTGGAGCCCTGCCGGTCACCGGAGCCGGAAGAGCAATATCCGCAGCCACGCTGTCCGTTCCATAGAACAACGCCACCGAGACAGACATGCACAAGCAAAACCAGATCCATAGAACCAGATCTGAGGACACACCACCCTCTACACGCCGCCTCTCGGTGACACAAGGAGAGGAGGCGATGATATGATTTAGTCCACGTCAAAGGCAACATCATCGTCTCGCCATCGACGACCAGAGACCAGACCATAAACTTATTCCTACTCCTACCAAGGTCCCCTCCCTCTTGGTTGCCGGATCAACGGACGGAGGGGGCCAGGGCGATGTTCTCGCCGGCAATGAGCAAAAAAAAAAAAAAACCGGGTGCAAACAATCCAACAGCATGATCACTATAGCGTGGTCAAGGAACGCACGCCTGTACCGATCTACTCTGCCGGCGTCGGCGTGACCGTGACTACGACGTCAGTGAACCACCGGGAGCACGTGTAGACGGAGCAGAAGGCCTGCAAGGTGGTGAGCAGCAGCATGCTGATGGTGGCGAGGAAGGTGAGCATCTTCCATGAGCTGAGCACGTACTTACGCATGAACCGCTTCGCCTTGACGCTCCACCGGCGGCCGTAGTAGCGGTTCACGTCGTCGATGACCGCGTCCAGGTCCTGCACCTTGGAGTGCTGCACCGAGCGGCTCATGCCGTTCCACAGCTTGGCGGCCTCGCCGTCGCTCTTCTTCATGCGGTTGATCACCACGCCGCGCTTGCGGAGATGCGTGACGTCGTCGTCGGTGTCGATGATGCCGTTCATCAGCTCCGTGTATCGGGTGAACACCAGCGGGCCCGACGCGGCGGATGACTCGTAGGCGACCAGGTTCCGGAGCACCACCTCCGTGTTGCAGTCGAGGGTCACCGCCGGGAGGTGCAGCGTCGCCGTCTTGCGGTTGAAGGTGATGGTGGACAGGTTGCCGTTGGTCGGCTTAAACCGAACGCCGCTGCTGGCCAGTTCGGTCACCGATGGGATCGCGATCTCCTGGCTCATGTCTGCGTCCGCGTGCATGGACAAGCCTGAGATGCCGGGTATGCCGGCGAGCATCTTCCACGGCGCCTTGGCCGCAAACTCGATCGGCTTCATCACGTGGCCCAGGCGGCCGCCCTTGAGCCTCGACGCCATGCTCAAAATGACGGCGAGCAGTTGCATCACGTACTCGTTGCCGGTGCCGGCGGGAGGGCCTTCGCCTTCTTGTTCTTGGCCGCCATCGCCGTCCGGTCGCTGCTCCTCGATATCATCCTCGACGGGGCCAGACCACGCCGGGGCGGAGTTCTCAGAGGCAGAGGGCTTGGGCCTGGGCACGAGCAGGTGGTACAGCAGCTCGAGCAGGTGCGCGTGCTTGGCGATGTCCCTCTCGATCTGCTTCTCCGGGAAGTTGCCCTCCATCTTGAACGGACAGAGCTCCTTCATGAGGCCCGTCACCATGCAGGTGAGCCGCGCGGTGGACTCGTCGACGGACTGGGAGTGGCACTGCGCCTGGAGGATCTCGCGGAGGAGGAAGAGCGGAATCTGGTTCTCGAGCATGAGCATGTCACGGAGGATGAGGCTGTGAGCGGACTTCCGCCCGGTCCCGCCCAGGTCGATGAGGTGTGCCATCCTCGACGTCCAGTTAGAGACGGCGACCCTCTCGGGCTCGGCGGCGGCGGCGTGGTGGTGGTGGATGGTGAGGAACTCTAGCAGGAAAGCGCCGTCCACGAGCATCATGAGCGAGAGCGTCCCGTCGCGGAAGTCGAGGTAGCGGTGGTAGTGAGCGCGGACCTTGCCCTCGAGGTGCCGGAGCTCGCGCACGAGGTCGTCCAGGCTGCGGCCGGCCGCACGGAGCGCGCGGCGGGCGGCGTCGATCTTGTAGCGCTCCATGTCGTACAGGTGAGGGTGCCAGTGGTGGTAGGGGCCCAGCGCGATGAACTGCGGCGCGTAGGCCTCGGGCTTGTGCACCAGCAGCTGCTTGGGCACGTCGAACACGGACACGGGGATGCCGTCGTCGTCCTCCTCCCCGGAAACCTCCCGGAGGGATTCCCGGATCAGCTCCACCCACCGGGACTCATCCTCAAAGCCGTGCCGGGTGCTGCGGGCCTGCTGTAGTTGCTGATCGGAGGCGGCCATTGCCATTGCTGCTGTTGCTTGCCAATCTGCCCGTCAATGGCAGAGGTACTGCTATATATAGAGAGAGCGTGGCTATAAACGTACCGCATAAACCCTAAGCCCAAGCCCAAACCTAAACCCCGAATGGCCACCACATCTTTATCCTCTCCCACTTCCTCTCGCATCGATGCCCGCGTCTCCGCCGTTGACGTCGCCATCGCCATGTGTTGCGCATGCTCGCAACCCCAAAACCCCGGTGAAGGTCATCGTCTTCTTTGTCCAGGCCCAAACCTGATCATAAATTAACGACTTGTAAAGTTGCAAAGCATTGCTGTATGACAATAGTTCAACTCTTTTTTTATCTATCTATATATACTCTCCGATTTCTATTAAGGAAGCCCAGGTTCTACTACAAAGCGGACATACATCCACACTTTTAACTCCAGCTAGCTATATGTAAGGTGCCTGATTTATAAATTTGGTTAGCCGGTTTTCTCGTTTGTTGATTCTTTTGTCAAGATTCGCGCTATTTCAAGGCTTCTTGGACCGAATTTTTGACTTACCCTGTTTGGAAAAAACATATTTATTAGTAGCTTATATGCCATGGGAAGGTTACAATTTTGAGGATGCAGTACTAATTAGCCAACGTTTGGTATATGAAGATATTTATACCTCTTTTCTCATCTGGAAATATGAAATTCAGCCAGGGCTATCTGCTGAAAAAATCACTAAAGAAATACCACATCAGTCAGTACATTAATCTACCGGGCTTGAAGCCCATTACCCATTGCCTTTTTTTTTCCTGTTTGTATGTGTTTTTACTTATGTTTTCTCATTTCTTTTTAGTCGGGTTTTCTTTTTTCTTATATTGGTATTTTTGGGATGTTGGGTGAGTGTGCATATATACACACAAGTTGTATGCAGTATCTGTGTAAATTACACTAAAGTTTCAAAATTGCACTGTTACATGATTATTCTTTGCATATTACAAAAAAAAGCGCAATTTCAGTACAAAGTAGTGTGCAATTTTTTTCATTTTCATTCTTTCTTGAAGGGTAATATCAATGTCACTAATTCACCTTTTCTTAAATATTTTTGTTATTTTTTTATTTTCACTCATTCTTAAGGGTAATACCAATTCCACTAATTCATTGCTAAAAAGGAAATTTATATTTTGATTAAATTTCACTATTATCTGCTTATTTTTGTATATTATTTCAAAACACAATTTTTGTGTAAATTGTGTGCAAAATATATCAATGTTTTTTATGTTTTTATTTTATTTTTTCTTAAAGGGTAATACCAATGTCACTAGTTCATTCTTCTTACAAAAAAATTGTAATTTTAAATTATTTTAGTTTTTATTTCATTTCTTTTATCATAGGGGTAATACTAATGCCATTAATTGATTACTTCTTAGGGAACTTATTTTTTGTGAAGATGTCACTATCAAATGCTTATTTTTCATATTATTTTTAAACATAGTTTATGTATAAATTGTGTGCAAATTTTTTCACTTTTTTTTATTTTTATTTCTTTCTTCTTAAATGGCAATACTAATGCCACTACTTCACTCTTGGTTAATTTTTTATTATTTTGATTTAATTCAGTTTCTATTTCATTTTTATTTACTTTTTAAGGGTAACACTAATTCCACTAATTCATTCCTTCATAGGAAACTTCTTTTGTTCTGTGAAAATTCTACTATTATATGCTTATTCTTGCATATTATAAGAAATTTAATTAGTTTATGTGTCAATTGTGTGCAAATTTTGTCATTATTTGTTTTCATTTTCTTCTTCTTAAAGGGTAATACAAATGCCACAAATTTATTCTTTCTTAGAAAATTCATTATCTTGATTTAGTTTTATTTTCATTTCATTTCTTTCTTCTTTCAAGGTAACGTGAATGCCACTAATTAATTCCTTCATACAAAAATTCTGTTTTGCAAAATATCGCTATTATATGCTTATTCTTGTATATTATTATTTTTTGAAACGAGGCAAAAGATTTGCCATTTCATTAAATAAGAGAGAGTTGTAACAAGATCCGAGGACCACAGCCTAACAATGGCCGAACAAAGGCGAAGATAAAGCAACTACTCGCGATGTAAAATTACACCCAGCCCTTTGGCACCTGCCAGCGTCCACAAAGTCGCCTCATCCATGATTCTTGTATATTATAGAAAACACAGTTTCTGAGTAAATTGTGTGCAAATTTTGTCTTTTCATCCTTAAAGGATAATACCAATGTCACTAATGAATTCTTCCTTGGAAAACCTTATTATTTTGATTTAGTTTTAGTTTTTTATTTCTTATTTTAGAGTAATACCAATGCCACTAATTCAATCGTTCTTAGGAAGTTTCATTTTGCAAAAAGATTCACTATTATATGCTTGGTCATGTATATTATTAGAAAAACAATTTCTGCGTAAATTAGGTACCTCTTTCTTTCTTCTTAAAGGATAATACGAATGCCACTAGTTCATTCTTACGTAGAAACTTCATTATTTTGGATTTTAGTTTTATTTTATATTTTTTCCTATAGAAACTATACATAATATAATAATATAGGCATGCCTGCGCCTTTGCTCATCATCCGCATGCAAAGATTAAGGGCCAGTTTGGTTCACTTTCACATCTAGTGACGCCTGGCCTGGCACATCCCTCAAACTTGCCTGATAGTTGTTTGGATGGTGCCCTGAAAGAAAACGTGATAGCCTGGCCTGGCCTTTCTGGGTTGCATGATTTTTTTAAAGGAGGTTAAACCCAGGCCTCTGCATCAATCGATGGATATGGTCATCTTTATTAATTATTCCATGAAGGTCTGACAAAAACATACATCAAATCACCCGAAGACACCACTCATACTTACAAACTTGATAATGTGGAGTGCTTTCACTCAACAGATCTATAACCGATGTTGTCGCCAATCCATCCATATAACGTATCGGAACCAATAACCTGTGCAGCAGACCTAAAGCGTACACCACGTGCACATATTTTAGAAGCCGCCATCATCATCGAACCGATGTCCCATATTCTGGAGAGAGATCTGCATCATCCTTGCCAGTCTGGTCATTAGTCGATGCCACCACGGCGCCCAACAACGCCACCGCCCTGCGCTCTTCCATCCAGAGGCGGAGACTCTAGAAGATCTGCCGTGTGTAGCACCTGCCGAACATGCATAAAATAGTGTAGCATCTGTCGGCCAGGCATGACTTGACATCTCCACTGAAACTCCGTTCCAGATGAAGCTGCTCCACCTTCCGCCTCTGTGTTCCAGCGCTACTCCACAAATTATGCTGCCAAGAGAGAAATGACACCATAGTGCCGCCATCGTCCGTTCTGGAAGACAAGATCCAAGGGTTTCCCCCGGAGCAGCACGAATGTGTTGACAGTAGTTCCACGACGATACCTTCATCAAGGTAACGACACAGAACACCACCATCGCCCGCCGTCGGATCGATTTTCATCGGCAACTATTTCTCTCCGACTCACAGCCGGGACTAGATGGCGGATCTCGAAATCCGACCACCCAGCCTCATGCCGACCACCTCCGACGGAGGAGAAGACCACCACCGCCGGCAGCACCGGCCAGAACAGATCTGAACGGATATGCCGCCGAGCAGTCCACCAGGCCCTCCACACTAGCGCCGATCCGAAGCCAAATGGTGCGCCGCCGCCCGTGGCCGGGCTTCCCAACGCGCCTGCAGCCACCGTCTCCCGAGGCAGGGCCGGCCACCGCCGCCATCGCCGCTGCTTGCTGGATCAACCGCGCCTCCACTCATGTATGGGCCCCGCACCACCCCTGAGACATGGGTTAGAGGGAGTCCCCCGTCACCACCGTCGGCCCCTGGCGTAGCCCGCCAGCGTCCCCCGGTGGCGAGGGAGGGAGGGATGCGGGAGTGTGCGCCCCCGGTGGCTAGGGTTTGTGCGCTGCCCGAGTTGCCCTAGCGGGGACGACGTGGGGGCGTTTTCTTTCTGGGCGGCATGATTAGCATGGCTCAAATAAAAATATCAAATAAAACAAAGTACTTATCCCAGGCAGGCTGATCAGCCTGGCTCAGGCAACCCTTTTTGTGTGCCTGGCTCTACTGCCTGTACCAAATGAATAGATTAGTTGCACTTTGTCAAGTACTGTCACATCTCAACCGTATAACAATTTCTTCAAGCCGAATACTGAAACCAAACACCATCTTTGCATAGGTGCCTGGCCAGGCAAAAACTAGCAGATTCCCAAGCTGCTCCCAGGCTCTATTTTTTTCCCAGGCATGGTGCCCACGGCATGAATCAAACTAGCCCTAATTGAACTCTAACTTCATATATATACGCAAACCTAGTACCGTAATTAAGTTTCATATGATTGATCGATCAACACTTACACATAGAAGATATATCTATGAACTCGAACACATGTATGTAGTTTCCAGGATTTGATCAACACGGTGCTAGCTAGCTTATGCTCTGAGGCGAGCAAGACGTACATTCAAAGCTTGCACCTCATGACAAGAATTCAGGTTGTTCGCCACTGACTAGTATGTACGTGCGCCCTCTTGTAAAAAAAGTGACTGGTCAAAATTGTAAATTCAGTCACCTAACCCCGCCGGCTCCATACATTCAACATAACTAATAGACAAAGCTCAAAGCACAAAGAGAAAATCCCAAGCTTCTTAAGAGAAAGCCTGAACTACTACAACACATTCCACCAGCAGGACCTTGGGCAGTTAAATGTTGATTCAGGGCATATGTGGCTATAACTTTAGTACAAAAGAGAGCAAACCTTAGCAGGCATAGGCTCCTCGTAGAAAAAAATCAAATAGAGACAGGGCATGCAGCAACCTTGATCATCTCCTCGTCGTGAATCACTCACTGGTGAATTGAAGAACTCATGTTGCTCATCCATGCGAAGTTCTGAAGATTTCACTTCCTACTCATTTCCCCCTATCCCCCCACCACACTCACTCACCCATATCATTCTCTGTTGCTTTTTTGGCTTTTTCTGGAAAATGGACCAACCATTTAAGCGGTGGCGGATCAAATGGAACAATATGGAGGGATCATCAATTCGCCTATTGTTAGAACAAACATCGTTTCTGCATCTCCAAATTATCAAAAACACAGGAGCGAAAGTCGTCATTTTTGCGAATCTCAAGCTTAGCAACCAAGCAAGAAAAGAACTGATGGTCAATGTTTCCATCCTGTCTCGGAAGACACAAGTTTTATCCACTTCCCATCCTCTCTTAAGAAAATTTTCTTCCGTAATTATATAGCTCCTCCTCATTAGAGGAACACTTTGATTTTCACTGGAATCATCACTTTCCACGAAATTTTATGTGGGACATACATGTTGTTCAAAACCAACTTTGTATACAAAGATTTAACAGTGAATTTGCCATTAGCTGTATTAGCTGTAAGAACGCAACTAGCTTCTTATTCTGCTGAAAATTTAAACTGTGTGGAAACAAATCACGCGAGAGAACATACGTAATTGTACCATGCAATGGCTTGCACTATTCATTGGCAATAGAGCGTTAACCCAATCTGCTCGCTTAGAGCACCTACAACCGGACACGTCAAATGTAACCCCTCAAACGTCCGTGTCCCTCATCCCTCATATCACCCCCCCCCCCCCCCCCCCCCCCCCCCCCCCCCCCCCCCCCCCCCCCCCCGTGCAACCACACACACACACACAATGTACAGTAGCCATGCAACGTGATGCAAAGTACGTAGATCAACATTGGAACATACGGACAGCACAAAATAGCAACATTCTGACATCCAAGCATAGCACAAACCATACTTTTTTTCCGAGTGAAACCATACATATTTGACATAAGTTTGTACATTCTGACCCAAAAGTTCATCACATGATGATAGTTTTATTTGGAAAAGGAGGATGACCCCCCGGCCTCTGCATCTGGGAGAATCATGCGGCCATTTTATTGATTATTCTCGAGGACATTACAAAGTAGAACAACAATATGCCTGAATCCGCCATCTTGACAATATCTGCCGCTACTCCTATCCAAATGATGAAGGGGTGCAAGCTGGGCCACATACCCAGACTTCTCACCTAAGCCTAAGATCTAATCACATGATGATAGTTACTAGGGAAATAGCTAAGATGGAGGGAGGTAGCCGGACTTCACCATTTCTGCGCCGGGCCCTTGCCCTTGCGGTCACTGGAGCTGTAATAGTTGTCCTCAACGTAGGCGCCCGTTGCTGGAGGGGCGTCATCATCGTCCGTGCTCGTCATGCGCTGTCGTTGGAGGAGGACGAGAAGAAGCCCGCGAGACGACGGGCGGGTGTGACTCTTCTCCTTCGCAAGCCGGATCGCTTTCGTGTCGCTAATGAAAATCTTTTACGGAACCATGGTTCAGCCAAACCTACGCTCGACACCACTGATTTCTAGACACTAATCATGAGGATCCATGCATGGTTGATTAAAAAATGAAGTTGACATGCATGTCACAGATTCACATGTAATAGGATGTTAAATCATACGGCATAGACCATAGGTTCAGCTAAACCATGGTCCTGAATCACGCCTCTCGTGTCGCTAACCTCCCTCTCTATAGGGAGGGGCTTGGACTCCTTGATGCCGAGCCGGAGCGCCTTCTCGTTCTTGCGGCAGAGGCGCCTCGCACCCATCTCCGCCATAGTACCTTGCGCAGGAGTTTCTCCTCCGGATCTACCAGCGCGGGTGTGGACACACGCGACCTGCGGGAGAAGTTACCTCCTCCGCCGACGCCCTCTCCCTCGCCCGCTGCCTCTTGCGGTGTGCAGCACATGCTTCTGATTCTGGCGTCCATCAACATGGGATCTAGGCTGGCTAGGGCATGAGCACCCATCGTTGTTTGTGAGGAGAAGCGGACGGAGGGGTGGGAGATGGGTGGCGAATATGCTCCGGCGCAGAGCACGCGGAGCCAATGCTGAGCGACAGGGGATGGCATGGAGCTCGAGCTCCCGTCCATGTCCACCCGCAACCATGCTAATTTGACGCGGGTGGAGAGCACCTCCTCGTCCTTCGAGCGCAGCAAGCCGTCCTAGTCGAACGGGTTCGCGTCGTAATCCGATCCGCCACTGATCGCGTTGCCGGCGCTCGACATGACGGAGAGAGACGGGGAGCGGAGGGGATGGGACAGAAAGGCGAGGGGAGGAGACATAAAATGGATTGTGGACTGTTTGAGAGTGTTTGAGGAGCGGTCTAGGGTTCGTCCGGGGTGGGGTATATGTGGGACATTGTGGACCAGCATGGGCCGGTCCGACATGGCAGACTCGTTCGGGCACACCCAGGCCTTCCCATATACGTTATAGATATGGACTGGATATGGCTGGATGAGTGCTGGTCAACCCGAACGTATAGAGACGGTTTAAGGAGCCGTCTGGGTCGTGATTTTGTGATCGGTCACTAACCAGACCGTCTGACCGGACGTGCAGGGGGCATTTGAGGATATTCTTATGTGCCAGCCCGCTGAAGTCACCATGGATGGGTACGTTGTGGCCAGTAATAAACGACTCGACGGCAACAACCAGCACCGGCCCCGTAATGTGCTCGGCGCGAAAGAAAGAAATAAACGACTAGCAGGATTGATGTGATTGCTTGAGATGACTGTGTTTGTTTAAACTGGTTTTTAAGCTGCTGTTTTAAGCCGCTATTTTAAGTAGACATTACGGGTGCATAGCTTGTTCATTCTTGACATGGAAACCTTAACAACCTCTTTTATTCATTATCTAATTAATCGCGTTACATCATTCACCAAAAGAGGTACAACTGAGGGAAGGATCATCTAACCAAGTTATTGGGTCTTGGTATTTCGCCAAAATCGGCCAAATCATTAGCAATATACTGTAGTTGGCATCACGATAAGCACGCTCATAGTCATATACAACCACCTTCACAAATCCCTACCGAGGGATCTAGTAGCAGCAATGAAGATCGATGCTGCTGTCCGTGCAGCGGGGCGTCATCCTTCATGAGATTAATCACTTCTAGATTGTCCGAGCTGATGATTATTCTGTTACAGCCCATAGATTCTGCCAGCTGCAGTCCATTCCTCCGTGTCCATGCCTCAGCAAACAGAACATCTTGCGCAATGTCCAGCAACGAATTGCACCTGCTATCAGCTGTACCTTTCACACGGAACCTTTGCATTTTGGGCTACCATGCAGGGCTTGGTTCTGGGTGAGGAGACCTAGGAAGGCTCAGGTGTGAACGTGGGAAGGAAGAGTGTTGAGTCAGAATGTTACTAGATCATTCGCCATGCAGCAATTCCAATATGTACGTATAATATTCCAGTCTCCACTAATATGAGATGCTGATAAGAAGTGAAAATTCATCTTCTGGTCTAGACGATAAAATGTTGAAACTTGTCCCTCACTCCATCCATGTCTAGCCATCCATCTGGTCCTTCGTTTTTCACATATCTAGCCATCTGGCGACAGCCTAGAGCTGCGGAGATGCCGAACAAGGTTGGCCTTTCACTTTACAGTCACCCCGTATGTCTTCCTCCTTGGCTCCTTCTCTATGACTCTATCTGCTACCAAGAGTCTCCGATCAAACGCAAAAGGAAAGTGGTCGTTTGCATTGGCACCTGATACCCTGGTTCGCTTGCCTAATCTATGAACATTAGAGCATCTACAACTAGACCCCTTATATTGTCCCTATATGTCCGGGTGGACGGCCCGGTTAGTGATTGGTTAAGAAATCGCGACCTAGTTACACCCCTCGTATCAGCCCTATACACCGGGATTGACCGGCACCCCTTATAGTCAACCCATATTTGGGGGCGGATATGGGGAGGCCCGCACGCGTCTGAGCATGTCCACCACGTCGGATCCGGCCCACCCCCATCCCATAAATATCCACGTCCGGACGAAACCCTAACCACTTGCCGCTCCACTCCACATCCAGTTTGCGCAGCTCTGCCCTCTCCTAGCTCCTTTTTGGCGATCTCTGGCCTCCTCCGGCATGGTGGACAGTTGATCAGACTCTGACAACTTTCAATCCATCGAATGGGACCTCGTCCCATGCAGGGACGAGGAGGAGCTGGCTGTCCACTTAGGTCTCCGCCGCTCCCTGGAGGAATCTGCCCGTGCACCGTGGACTGAGTCAATCCGCCGGGAGTTCATTGCGTCCGCCTGCGCCAGTAGCTCAAGGCGCCTGACCAGTGTGACGACACAACCCCTGTAGTGGAGCCTCGTCCCTGCAACGTTGGGCTCTAAGTCTGAGGTCAATGCCACTAGATGCCTCCCCTTGGATGCACCGAGGGGCTTGACCGAGGGAGAGGCATGGCAAATAGCGGAGGACTTGTCACACGTTGTCTCAGAGATCGAGGATGCCCACTGAGCTCGCATCCTCGCGAAGCGGCAAACCCATATGGCACGTGCCATCGGAAAGCCGAGAGGTCCATGCCCTCGCTGGACTATCCCCAAAACAGGAGGACTGGGAGAAGGAGGATGCCAGTGACGGATCGGACAACTCTGACAATCCGTAGATCTGGCTCGCTCGATCCATATTGTCCTTCAACTGCTACTTTCGTGATAAAGACGACAAAGGCAAGGGCAAGGGCAGCTGTGGGTGAAATTTGTCCATAGCTTAGTATTCGGAACATGCCAATTTTTGGTAATCCGATGGCATGTATAATGATGCTATGTGTGTGTGATCTACATGAAGTATGTATGTTTATTTTACGTTGCATAAGAGTGTATGGATTTGAAAGTTGCAAATAAGATACACGGCTGGGTACATGGACATTTGAGGGGTGGTCGGTCACTATATGTGGACATGTTTACAAACGTTTAGGGGGCTGGATTTATTAGGTCCGGCTGTATATGCTCTTACTTCCTCTGTTTCACAATCTAAGTAGTGGATGAAAGATAAAACTGATGAAGCAGACTAATTAGTAATTTGTTATTGGCTGGTTGTGTCGGCACTTTTGTTTTCTTTTAATATAGTTTTGAATGAATGCTTCGTTTCTTTAATAAATATAGTTGTGTGCATCATCTGATGTAGAGGCCTAGGGAACTTCTGTTCTAGAATAACAATAATAACAATAATAATAATGATGATGATGATGAAGATGATAATGATGATGATGACGATGACGATGACGATGACGATGACGACGACGATGATGATGATGACGATGACGATGACGATGACGATGACGATGATGATGATGATGATGATGATGATGATGATGATGATGATGATGATAATTTTGAGTGTTATGACATAAAAATAATACAATGTAGTTACATTTATAAACACTTCTAAAAAGTATGACTTATGTTTCTTATAAATAACTATTTGTCAGTTCAATTGTTCGCTCAAGTTGAGCTTTAACGTTTGTCCACCCTTCAGATTATGGGGCGAATGGAGAAACATACACTCTTACTTCACTAGTATTGTGTACATTGGTGCAAATCGAAGTGTTTTGAGAAGATTTTCCACACATATGGACATTGTATTTCGAAGAATATATAGTACATAATACGAAACGTAACGTTATCAACTGTACAATGTAACTGAATCGATATACTCTAGAAAACATATTGAATTGGCGGAGATAATACGCTAAGCATCCAGGAATATATGCTATGCTAACACGTGTTCCCGTCACACCAATAGCTGGCCATATGGCGAAATTGTTCTCGAAATCCAAGAAAAGAGGTTATGCCAAACCATGGGTGAGGATATCATCCATTCTTAAAGCATAAAAAATGTACTCCTAGCAAGCAAGAAATAAAATTACCACTATTTCGTATTCCTAGGTAATAAACATAAGAATGTAAAACCAACAAAAAAATCTTTTGTTGCTTTCAAATGTTGCATAAGCAAGGGCAACAAATTAAAGACTGAAATTGAATACAAGAAGCTTAAGAAAGATAAATACAAGAAGTAAGAGAAAATACTAACTCTAGCGTTCACCTCCCTGACAACAACGCCACAAAAATCCTGATGTTGGATTCGTAGCAGTGGCGCTAGAAAAAGGTCTTGGTGAAGATTGTGTGATTTTTTCTTTGTGGTGAATGGCTTTTCTGTTACTTCCCGGGCCTCCAAGTGGAAAGATTTTCCATAAGCGGTGATTTTTTCCCTTGGTACCACATTTGTATCTTATTACTAATTAATAGTTAGTTCAAGTATTGTTCTAAGTTGAACGTTTAATGTTTGTCCACCCTTTAGATTGTGAACTAAGGCATAAACAAATACTCTTATTTTGTTACTGCAGTGTCCATTGGTGCAAACTGAAGTGTTTGTGAAGATTTTCCACACATATGGACGTTGTCTTCCAAAGATTATACAGAACATAATACACAATATAAGGTTGTCAAGTATACAAGAGAATCGCATCGCTCTATTCTAGAAAACGTATCAAATTGGCGGAGATAATACGCTAGCCATGCAGGAATATATGCTATGCCAACACATGTTCCCATCACAGCGGGAGCTTTCCATTCAGAGAAATTGTTTTGAAAGTCCAAGGCAATGATAATGCTTAACCCTTTGTAAACATATATATCACTCATTGTTAAACCTGAAATTGAATACAAGAAACAAAAGAAAAATTAATGCAGGAACTAAAAAATATTTTGACTCTAGCTCCCCTCCCTGGCAACAACGCCAGAACAATCCTGATGATGGATTCATAGCAGTGGCACCAAACAAAGGTCTTGGTGAAGACTGTGTGATTCTTTGTGGTGATTAGCTTTTATTTGCTTCCTTGGCCTCCAACTACAAAGATTTGTGTAAGTGATGATTTTTTATAGCTTATGTACCTTATAACTAACTAATTATTAGTTTAGTTGTTGGTCTAAGTTAAACTTACAAAACAAATCAACCCTTTAGATTGTGGGGCGAAGGGAGAAACATGTATTGTTACTTTGTTAGTGTTGTGTGCATTGGTGCAAAATGAAGTGTTTGAGAAGATTTTTTCCACACACGGTTATGTTTTATTCCAAAGAATATGTAGTACATAATGAAAAGATAAGTTTGCCAACTATACAATAGAACTGAATTGATCTCTTCTAGAAATCATATTGAATTGACGGACATAATGCACTAAGCATGCACGCAGGAATATATGCTATGCTAACATGCACTGCTGTCATAATGGAGCCAGCCATATAGTGAAATTGTTCTAGAAATCTAAGAATGGTGGTGATGAAAAACACTTATGTCAACCATTGCTTAAATCTAAACAATATATTAGCGACCAAGAAATATGATTAATGGCAACTTTTTTTATGCAAGTTAGTAAACAGAAAACCCATAACTATTTTTTGTTATTTTCAAATGTTGAAAAAGAAATCACAAAGTAAAGATAATGAAGAAAAAAGAAAAAATCAACTACAATAATCTTTAAGCAAATTTAATGCAAGAACCAAGAAAAACACTGACTCTAGTGCTTTCCTCCCTTGCAGTAGTGCTAGAAAATTCTTGATCATGGATTGATAGTAGTGAAACCAAACAATGATCTTGGTGACAATTGTGTGATTTATTTTTCTGTTGAATGGCTTTTCCATTACTTCTTGGGCCTCCAAATGGAAAGATATGCATAAGTGTTGATTTTTTCCTTAGTATCGCTTTGCATCTTACAAGTAACTAATCATAGTTAAATTGTTGGTCTAAGTTGCACGTTTGACGTTTGTCTACCAGTTTGAAAATGGAGAAACACATACTCTTACTTTGTTAGCATAGCGTACAGGAGTGTAAACTAATGTGTTTGAGAAGATTTTTCACACATGTGAACGTTGTATTCCAAAGTATAGTACATAATACAAAAGATAAGGTTGCCAACAATACAATAGAATAAAATCTATTCTAAAATCATATAGAATTGGGAGAGATAATACGCTAAGCATACATGAATATATGATGTACTAACATGCAATCCTGTCGGAACGAGATTTTGCCATATAGTGAAACTATTCCATAAATGCAAGAATAGTGACGATGACAAAACCTTGGTTAAGATACCACCCATTGTTAAAGCTTAGACAATGTACTAGAAAGTAATTAATATGATTACTGATGTTTTTGTATTCTTAAATATGGTGCAAGGTAATAAATATATATAATAATGTAAAAGAAAAACTATTTGTTTTTTGCCCTGTTCAATAATTTGCCCGATTAACCAGTTAACTCGTCAATTAGTCCCTACTTGTAGGGTCAGCTAGTAGCCGATAAACTAATAAATCGGCCGATAATTGATTAATGCTTGATTAACTTGCCAATTAGCCTATTAATTAATCCCCTACTCGCCAGCGAACCGAGCAGTTACCAGATAACGATTTCCTCAACAGTAGTTTTTTGTTATTTCAATGTTGCATAAGCAAAAGCAAATTAAAAAAATTAAGTAGATAACTAAAATTGAATACAATAAACTAAAAGAAAATTTAGTGCTAAAACTAAGAAAAATAACTAACTATATTGCTTGCCTCCCTTGAAGTAGCGCCTAAAAAATCTTGATGATGGATCCATGATAGTGGTGCCCAACAAAGCTTTTGGTGACAACTATTTGATTTGTTGTTTGTGGTGAATGGATTTTCTGTTACTTATTGGGACTCTAGGTGCAAATATTTGAGTAAATGATGATTTTCTCTAGAATGACTAAGGTCATGGAATCCTTGAAGGGGTGGTTTTGAAATACTTCTTGCCTCCCTAGTTTTGACTTAGGCAACAATGAATGGAAGTGGAATCAAACTTATGCAGCAAGTAACAAAACAAAGAAGGAATGTTGTGATTTTTGGTGCAATTGTGCAAAGAGAGTAAATAATATCTAAGTGCAAACAAGAAATGTAAAATATATCTAAGTTATATAAGCAAGTGAATTTTTTGGTGGAGGGGTGTTTCTTCATGTGTGAGCAAAAACAAATATACTAATTTGGGAGGGGAGGGGTTTAGACAAGTATAAAGCAACAAAAGGCAATTCAAAATAGAGTAAGAAAAGAAATGAAAAATGAACTAATATGTAGATATGGTAGGAATTTAATTGCATATATGTTTTCATGAACTAGCCCCAAAAGAATTATTCCTCCGCAGAAGTGGCAACATTTTGGTAGCTTCAATTACACCTAGAAGATATCTTGAATTATTTAGGTGATTGTGCGCAGTTTTTGGTGAAGATCAGCAACGTTGTTTTCGAATACCTAGTGTATTTGTTGGTCCCTGAGCGTAGAGGATTTTAGTACATGTCTATTAAAGGCTCATTTATTTGTTCAAGACGAAGATAATAAATCCTTGGAAAACTCGACTTTGAAATTGTTCTTCTCCTGCAATCAAAGTAACAAACCTCTCTTGTGTCACTAGTGAACTAACAACATTCTGAAGGATTCCAAAAAATTTCTTATATGATATATTAAAATTGTTTGGAAATACAGTTTTTATATATTTAAATAATAGAAATTGACGAGGTCCTCGTCAAAATTAATGACTTGCTAGTTGGAAGGCTACCTTTTTTCATATGGCGGCAGTTGGCTTTAATTAATGCCATCCTCAACAACATTGATTTATACATCTTCTACTTCTTTCAGTTATCGACGGGTGTACTACAAACACTAAACTATATTTGGGTTTTCCTGGCGGAGTGATATTAAGACTACAAAATATCGACTGGCCAAGTGGAATGTGATTTTCCGACCCCAAAAGTCGGGTTAGTTTGGGTTTCAGATCATGAGATCAAAACATCGTGATTCTTAATAAATTACTATAAAAACTTCTTACTGGATACAGGGTGTGGCAGAAAATCATTTGTAACAAGTGTGTGGGTAACAATGTCATCTCTCAACTCCATTGGAAACTTGGTGACTCTGATCTTTGTGTAGTCTGATGACGGCGAAGGAATTAAATTTCCAATTATGTAATTTATTAGTCAAGGATGGCTCTCAGGTTAGATTCTGAGAGGCTGCCTTAGCTGAGGGATAGCCCACTTAAAGTTAAACATGCAGGACAATATCAGATTGTTAAGCATAAATTTGTAAAAATCGCACATGTCTTGGGTAAAACTGGTACTGATATTGAGCCTTCGTCCACATCATGGAATGAGTTGCTTATTCCTTTGGTGCCATCCTAGTTGTAGAATGAACCAGACATGTTTAAATGAAATTTGCACTGTAATGACAAATTTTCCGTCAAGTGATGTCTCTATGGATAATAAAAAATTGTGGAAGCTCAAAATACCACATAGGATCAAAATATGCTTCTGGTTTCTCCACCAAAGAGTGGTCCTGACTAGAGACAACCTAGCACATTGTAACAGGCAGGGTAGCAGGAATTGTGTATTTTTTCACCATGAAGAGTCCATGAAACACTTTTATTAATGTACACTGGCTCATCTAGTGTGGTCCATATACCCCCCCCCCCCCCCCCCCCCTCTCCCTAGTGTGCTCCAACATGTTTGGTAGTTGGCTGCGGGCATCGATAGGAAGTTTTATTCACATATCCTTCGGGAGGAGACAACCTTATCTTCGGCTTTGTAGATTTTTGGGAATTATGTGATTTTTAACAACAAAATAATGTGTTCCACCTCCTATGCAGGTTATTCATGCATGTACACACGGGCTCTGTATATGGTTTGTCCCGAAGAGGACGGAGAACATACATAGACCTTTTTAAGACGGCTCTACCCAGCTAGAATATATGGCCAGGGAGATTTTCTCTCATATGGATGACGGAGTAATATTTGCACATGACCTTCACCATATGCTTGCTTTTTTCTCTCCCCTAAAACAGTTTTATTTCTAGACGTGGTGGTTGTGTGCATCTTATTAGGCATAGGTTGACCATTCACGTGTTGCTGTTGTACAAGTTCAATATAAGGATTGAACAAAAATGCCCTTTATCAAAGAACCAAGATATAAAAGGGATCCAAAAGTTTACAAGTTCACAAAATAAGCTTTGAAATCAAAACAAGCTGAGATGTACGTCACTAGCCAAAAGCTCTAATACAACTGGAATGCGGCACTCAGCTCGCAAGCTGTAACTTTTGGTGTTCCTAGCAGGAAATGTGCAAGTATCTATAGTAGACATGGTCTTCCTTCCCTACTTCCATGACTTAGGCGACTAGGGGTGGTAGGTGATCTACCACTTTCTTGGAGAGACCACATGCCATCTCCCCCTCTATCTATCGCTCCGGCGATGCGAGGGAGCTGAACCCCAAAGCTTCGGTCCAATAGTGGTAGGGTTAGAATTTAAATTATATTTTGTCTCCGATTGGCGGTGGTGACACAATGATGTCACCGTCGGTGTGGAATAAGATCTGTGCCCCACTCTCATTCTGTGGTGCTTCTTCATATCGCCAGGAATCGTATGCTGGATGGTGTGCCCCTTGATCTCTCTCTTCGGGTGGCGTTTTTGTGTGTGGGTTTGTCTCAGTGGCCATGTCCTATGTAGCGGACAACATGGTTGTGCATCTTGATCCTACAAATATAGTTTGAACCGAGGAAGGTTGGCCGGCCTTAGCCTCGTCAAGGAGCATGTGAGATTCCGTCTGACCGGATCTGGGGCGTTATGTCGGCCCTCACCAATGTTTTCTTCTCCAAAACGGCAATTTGCTACGTAGATCGTGGCTGCTGATGTCTTCCAGTCTACATCGACGACTCGCCGACCCACTAGTATGTATCTAATGTAACATATGTGAATGCATAGTTCTTGATTTGGATAACTAAGCCACTTTGTAAGTGGGCATAGCTAAGTCCTGATACATGCATACATGCCGCAACCATGTATCACATACGCCACCATCGTTCCTCCCCACAACTGGTTACAGGGAAATGACTACGGGTTTCCCGTGGACGTAACAAAGGCGATCTTAGGTAATCCCATATCAAGTGGTCAGGGAACGAAGAAGATAGCTTTTGGCACCAGAGTACGTCCGCAAACCCATTATCGCACCAATAGTAATAACTTTTACTTCCCTAAAGGAAAATGTTGAGTGTTCCACTTCACTCAAATCGAAATATTATTAGCATAAACATACAAGGAGGATGTTGAATGCTATCAATGTTTAGCACCTAAACATTCTTTTTCTCTTTAATGCTCTAGATTCCCTCCTCGGTCAAGATCCTGGTGAAATAGGACAAAAGGGTGTGTGAATGCAGTAAAATGCCGGAAATACTATGACTACAACACAAAACTAAAGGTAAAAAGTGATGCAATTTCGGACTCATCACGCCAATCACTTGAATAATGTAATACCACGATATTAGTCTTTAGTTCTCCGCATCATGCGGACATTTGTCTAAGCCTCCACCTTTATTTAATAAAAGTGGAAAATATTTCATTTTATTTCAAAATAACTTTTTAAGGGATTATTTCAAAATAACTTGCAGCGAATGATCACTGCAATCAAATAGAGTTTTGTCTCGCACTCGGATCAATCGGACCACCAACGCAAACTACACGAATTGGACCGGGGCATCTTGAGCCCACAGGCCTTCTACAGAGAAATGGTCAATTAACTAGTTACCCACACCGCTTCCGTTTCTCTCTTTCGGCCCAACCCTGTCTCACCAAATCACTTTGTATGTCACGAGTTTTGTTTTATAAAAAATTAAACTGTTTTTATGGAGCCAACTAATCACTACTGGACGATCTAAAAAAACTGATCACTACTGTTTGAACAATGTTTAAATGATTCAGCAGCAGCAGCAGCATCCCCATATTGTGTCGCCTTTATTTTCACTTCTAAACTATATTAACTTCTCATGCGGCACGATCATTTTTGGCTTCGAGAGAACATGCCAAACTGAGAAGGGTGCGATATTGCTTGCTCCGTAGAGACAATGATCGGATCGGATAAAAAAGGAGAGACATGCACGAGAGAATAAAGTGACCATGGAATACGTAGAGTAACATGTAGAACACACTCCACAAGCTTCATTTTGTAGGCATAAGCATATATTCTCCTATATATTCGTTAGTGTAGCTCCTCTGTATATGTTCAGATCGGGGGCATCTAAATGTAACTAGCTAGGTATGTGGTGCTGCTCCATAAATATGTGCGGGCCTAATAGATAGCTCTCAGCAAAAAAGACAAATTTGAGGTTTGTAAAAAAGTTTACTGTTCGTGTACTGTTCTGGCTAAATTTGCCTTTTTTGGTGAGAGTTACTTGGATGTCCATATGATGTGAAATTTGGAGTGTATCTCACGCACCAAATTATCTACCATACAAAAAAATTGAACTTTTTTGAATTTGTCTGAATTTTTTGAGAATTTTTTTGAACCGGGTGCAGATGAGTCTGGACTTAGAAATAGATATTCGACAATGTTGGTATCTTTACTGATCAATAAAGCCACCATGAAAGTTTTGAAAAAACAGACGAGCTGCTCTGCTGGTCTTTATTTTTAGAAGGTTTACTTGAACCCCCGGTAGGTAACAGTTGCATAGCTGCTTTCACCATCGTGATAGCTGGCCCTCCCCACCAATTCATCTTTTATCATCACGTGTAGAGCTCAAACAGCAAGCAAATGTATACACATGGCATTGCCGCATTCCAAAAAATATCAGGATCAAGTTGAACATGAACTGGTGGCTAGCTTGTGAGGTTGTCCTTGGCATCCTTCACTCCATAACCTGATATATTATAGTCACCGTGTTTGGCTGCTAAGAATGACGCTCAAAATCAAAGAACAAGAATTGAAATTTGGTAACGAGGCTGCTTGGTTGCAATTAAATCTAGAACTGCAGATTCTAGTGCCGATTCTAGGAGACAAAATAGAACTAGAGGCAATTCTTACATGTTAGGTTGATCTCTCTCCCGTTCGAACCCAACGGGTCGAACGGGCCCCTGACTCGCGCCCTGATCGGGGGCGCCCAACCAAACCATGGTTGGTGGGCCCCTATGACCCGCGCTATATAAACAGAGGTGGGGGCCGGGGCACGACTTATGAGGTTAATCGCTGCCACAATCCTCACCTACAATCCCTACCGATCTAGGGTTAGCGTGGTGCTCACGGGAAGCACACCACCGCCGCCATCTCTCCGCCATCACCGGCCCCTACTTCACCATGGCCGGCGCTGGATCGAGTTCATCTGCACCAGCAGAAGGTAGGTTCACCGGAAGATCTAACCGACTCGATCCAAAGCACTCTATCAATTGTATCAGCCAGATCGGGTTAGACCTTTTCGGTAGAAAGAATTCAAAGCAAAAGTATCATCCCTCCCCAAAGAACCCTAGAAGGGCAGAGAAAAGCAAACAAAAGAACAAAGTTTTCACCGGAGAAGGGCCTCAGGCCTTCGCCGGCAAAGTGCGCCGCCACAAGGCCCGTCGCGCATCGGCAAGCTGAGGCAACAGGGACGAAGAACCTACCCCGAAAGGGGCAAAGAGCACCGCCACCGATCCATTCGATGGCAGCGCGCTCACCACAAAGGGGAACGCGCGACCGGCGAAGGGGTCGGCAGGGGCGCAGCCGCTCCGTCCATCTAGGTCGTCCTCGGGTGGCACCTGCCTCTCTCTTCTCTCAGGGGAGGTGGTGGATGGAGAGTTGAAAAATAAAGGAAGAGACGGTAGCCGGGCTCGCGCGGCGTGGTGGTGGATGCCGTCGCCGGCGGCCGGCGCTCTCGCGCGGTGGCTGGACGGCCAGAGCGAGGACGGCGCTGCACGCGTCTCTCTCTCTTTCTCCGTCAAAGGAAATGCGGGGAAAAGGGAAAGAGAAAGGGGAAGGAAGAGGACGCGCGCGCGGCGCGATGGCTTCCGTCGCCGCCGGCGGCGGCCGGACTGGGCGGCCGGGGCACTGCCTTGTGTACGCCGTCTGAGGGTAAGAGAGAGATCGAAGAGAGAACAGAATGGGGGCGCTAGGTTTCGGGTCTGGGGACTCTGTCTCGTTTTTGTTCGAGCGAGAATGGCATTCCACCGTCGGATCAGATCGACGGCCCGGATCAAAAACCTAAACCGCTGCATGCCGCTGGGCCAGAAAGAGAGAAGGCCAGCTGGGCTGCTGGGCCGGCAGAGCCTGCGGACCAGGCCGGCTCAGGCGAGCATGCAGAGGCGCAGGCCATGGGCCGCTGCGGGCCTTCCACGACAGGCCGAGGCCGGCTAGAGCTGCCCATTTTTTCGCATTTTAATAGTTTGTTTGTCCAGTGTTGTGGGCAGATTGAAAATAGTTTTTCTATGCAAATTTTCCAACGAAAATTCAGTTTAGAAAATAGAAAAGAAAAAGGTATAAAAGTTTCTGAAAATGCAAACAGAAAATTTTCAGAAAAGAAATGTTCATGAATTTTATAAATAAAATTAAAAAAAAGTTCATGATTTCTTATTCGGTCAAAGAAAAGTTTCTGTATAATAGTAAAAAGTTCATGAATTTTTATTCATGTTTTTCCGCTGCGTAAATAATTAATAGTGCTCTTTAACAAAAGTTTCGATAGAAATAAGTTTTTAAGAGCATGTTAAAGTGATTATTAAAATGAATATGATTATGTTATTTTTATGACCAACGTTGTTAATAACATGATCATGTTTTATTACTGAAAATTTAAAGGTGCATTTATTTCTAATTTTTGCTCAACAGTAATATAGATTTAATTGCATAGACAATTATATGTTTAGTTTGACCAATGTTAGCTTAATGCATATGATTGTTATATTGATGTCACTTAAATTGTGATTTCAGGAGGCTTTCACTTGATGAGTTGCCTAAAAGATGTTCCGACACTCAGAGGTGACAATCACACTAAGTGGAGGAAAGCAAGATGAACTGGCATTTATTTGTGCTGATGTGGACTGGGTTCTGGATGAACCACAGCCGGTCAGACCTACAGAGGCAGTAAGAGAGACCACTGATGACGATGCTGTGTGGACTAAAAAGAGGGGGGATTATGCCCCTTTGGAGATGTCCTACATCATAGAAAACCAAAAGTGGGTCAATGCAAACAAAAAATGCATGGCCTTTATAAAGAATACAATTGAGAGCACCATTGTGGGCTCCATTGCAGAGTGCACTTCCGCAGGGGAGTTGCTTACAAAGATAAAGAGCCAGTTCACTAGCTCTTCAAAGATATATGCCACCCAGGTGTTAAAACAACTGGTGACAGAACACTACACAGGTGGTGGAATAAGAGAGCACACATCCTCAGGATGAGTAATATGGCAGCAAAGCTAAAGCCCATGGATGAGGATCTGGAGATCAAACCAAAGCTCTTGGTCCACCTAGTCATGGCTTCACTGCCAAAGGAGTTTGAAACTTTTGTTGTGAACTACAATATGTCACCTGGAACATGAGACATTGAAAAGACAATAGCGATGTGTGTCCAAGAAGAGGACAGACTAAAAGCCTCACATGATGGTACACTCAACTATGTGAAGGATCACAATAAAAAGAACTACAATCAAAACAACAAAAGTTCTCCTTCAAAGCCAGAAGGAAAAGCTCCCTATCAGCATCAGCGTCAGCAACAGCCTTTCCCAGTGGACAAAGACACTTGTCTCCACTGTAAGCAGACCGGGCATTACAAGAAAGACTGCCCTGTTTGGCTGAAGTCCTTAATGGCAAAGCAAGGTAACAACATTGTTTCCTTAGTTAATGAATCCTTGTACACACAGTTTTCGAAATCTACTTGGTGGATTGACTCAGGGGCAACTATTCATGTTGCAAATTGTTTACAGGGATTCCATTCGACCCAGACTACGCTAAGAAGAGAAAGAGGCATTGAAGTAGCCAATGGAATTCAAGCGGAAGTTGAAGCTTTCGGCGACATCTCCTTGGAGTTAGCTGATGGATTCAAGCTTCTAATTAGAGATGTTCTTTATGTTCCTTCATGTAATAGAAACTTATTTAGCGTTTCATGTTTGGACAAAGAAAATTATGAGTGTTATTTTGGACATGGCAAGTGTGCCATATGGTATAATAATGCTTATGTGGGTAATGCTTTACTACACGATGAGCTTTATTTGTTATCACTAAAGGAAATATGCCCTAGAGGCAATAATAAAGTTATTATTTATTTCCTTATATCATGATAAGTGTTTATTATTCATGCTAGAATTGTATTAACCGGAAACGTAATACTTGTGTGAATACATAGACAAACAAAGTGTCACTAGTATGCCTCTACTTGACTAGCTCGTTAATCGAAGATGGTTATGTTTCCTAACCATAGACATGAGTTGTCATTTGATTAATGGGATCACATCATTAGGAGAATGATGTGATTGACATGACCCATTCCATTAGCTTAGCACCCGATCGTTTAGTATGTTGCTATTGCTTTCTTCATGACTTATACATGTTCCTATGACTATGAGATTATGCAACTCCCGTTTACCGGAGGAACACTTTGTGTGCTACCAAACGTCACAACGTAACTGGGTGATTATAAAGGTGCTCTACAGGTGTCTCCAAAGGTACATGTTGGGTTGGCGTATTTCGAGATTAGGATTTGTCGCTCCGATTGTCGGAGAGGTATCTCTGGGCCCTCTCGGTAATACACATCACTTAAGCCTTGCAAGCAATGCAACTAATAAGTTACTTGCAAGATGATGTATTACGGAACGAGTAAAGAGACTTGCCAGTAATGAGATTGAACTAGGTATTGAGATACCGACGATCGAATCTCGAGCAAGTAACATACCGATGACAAAGGGAACAACGTATGTTGTTATGCGGTCTGACCGATAAAGATCTTCGTAGAATATGTAGGGGCCAATATGAGCATCTAGGTTCCGCTATTGGTTATTGACCGGAGATGTGTCTCGGTCATGTCTACATTGTTCTCGAACCCGTAGGGTCCGCACGCTTAACGTTACGATGACAGTTTCATTATGAGTTTATATATTTTGATGTACCGAAGGTTGTTCGGAGTCCCGGATGTGATCATGGACTTGACGAGGAGTCTCGAAATGGTCGAGACATAAAGATCAATATATTGGACGACTATATTTGGACACCGGAAAGGTTCCGGGTAAGATTGGGACAATACCGGATCACCGGGAGGTTATCGGAACCCCCCGGGAGGTATATGGGCCTTATTGGGCCTTAGTGGAAAGGAGGGGAAAGGAGCAGGGAGGGGGCGCCCCCCCCCCAAGCCCAATCCGAATTGGGAGGGGGCCGGCCCCCCCTTTCCTTCCTCTTCCTTCCCTCTCCTACTCCTAATAGGAAAAAGGGGAGTCCTACTCCCGGTGGGAGTTGGACTCCCCCCCTTGGGCGCGCCACCCTCCTTGGCCGGCCCCCTCCTCCACTCCTTTATATACGGGGGCAGGGGGCACCCCAGAGACACAACAATTGATCATTGATCTCTTAGCCGTGTGCGGTGCCCCCCTCCACCATAATCCTCGATAATATTGTAGCGGTGCTTAGGCGAAGCCCTGCGATGGTAGAACATCAAGATCGTCACCACGCCGTCGTGCTGACGGAACTCATCCCCGACACTTTGCTGGATCGGAGTTCGGGGATCGTCATCGAACTGAACGTGTGCAAAAACTCGGAGGTGCCGTAGTTTCGGTGCTTGATCGGTCGGGCCGTGAAGATGTACAACTACATCAACCGCGTTGTTATAACGCTTCCGCTTCCGGTCTACGAGGGTACGTAGACAACACTCTCCCCTCTCGTTGCTGTGTATCACCATGATCTTGCGTGTGCGTAGGAAATTTTTTGAAATTACTACGTTCCCCAACAATCACTTCGTGAAAAAGTGCATTCTGTATGCAATGTGAATGAACATGTTTCCGCATCGAATAAAGAACAAAAGAAAAGAAAGAGAACATTCGACTCATCGAAATTATGGCACTGTCGCTTGGGCCATATTTCGAAGGGGAGAATAGAAAGATTAGTCAAAAGTGAAATTCTTCCTCCGTTAGAATTCTCAGACTTAGAATAATGCGTAGATTGCATTAAAATAAAGTATATAAAACAAATCAAAAAAGGTGCAATCCATAGCACAAGCACACTAGAAATCATCCACACTGACATTTGTGGACCATTTCCAGTGAAAAGTGTGGGTGGATATGACTCGTTCATAACATTCACAGATGATTACTCTCGCTATGGTTATATTTATCCAATCAAAGAAAGATCTGAAGCGTTGGATAAATTTAAAATATTCAAAGCTGAAGTTGAAAATCAGCATGATAAAAGAATAAAGATAGTAAGGTCCGACCGTGGGGGAGAGTACTACGGTCGGCACACTCCATATGGCCAAGTCCCTGGACCTTTTGCAAAGTTCTTACAGGAGACTGGCATAGTGCCCCAGTATTCAATGTCGGGCGAGCCTCAGCAAAATGGAGTAGCTGAAAGGCGCAACCGTACACTTATGGATATGGTGCGCAGCATGATGAGTTATTCCAACTTGTCATTGGGATTATGGATGGAGGCGCTTAAAACCGCCATTCACATTCTCAATAGATTACCAAGCAAGTCGGTGCCCAAAACACCGTAGCAGCTATGGATAGGAAGGGTGCCCTCCCTACAACACTTCAGGGTGTGGGGGTGCCCTGCTGAAGCCAAAATGTTTAATCCAAATATTGCAAAGTTAGATCCCAAAACAGTAAGTTGCCACTTCATTGGCTATCCAGACAGACCAAAAGGTTTTCGTTTCTACTGCCCAGACAGATATACAAAGTTTGTAGAAACGAGACATGCAGTCTTCTTTGAGGATGAAATGATGAGGGGGAGCTTGGTAGCTCGGAAAATTGATCTTGAGGAGAAGAGGGTGCATGCACCTAATCTGATGATTCAGGAGCCATTTTTCTCACTACCAGTTGCAACTCCACCCATGAAAACTATGGGAGTAGACCCGGAACCTGTCCGTCAGGAGCCGACTGAACCCGTTGTTGAGCACGAAAGGGAGGTGCAACAACAAACTTTATAAGAAGTGCCAGAAGTTGAGGCACAGAATGTGCCAGAAAATGAGGCCCTTAGAAGGTCTACAAGACCAAGAAAGTCAGCTATTTCTACTGACTTTAAAGTTTATAACACAGAAATGGTTCATATGGAAAAAGATCCCACCTCATATGAAGAAGCCATGAGAAGCCCTCATTCATCGAAGTGGATGAAGGCAATGGAAGACGAGATGAAATCGATGAGTTCCAAAGATGTTTGGGACTTAGAGGAAATTCCTAAAGGAGCCAAAACAGTAGGCTATAAATGGGTCTACAAAATTAAGTATGACTCTAAAGGGAATATAGAAAAGTATAAAGCACGACTCGTGGCAAAAGGATTTACACAAAGTGAAGGGATAGATTACAATGAGACATTTTCTCTAGTCTCATGTAAGGATTCCTTCATAATCATAATGGCATTAGTTGCTCATTTTGATTCAGAGTTACATCAAATGGATGTTAAGACGGCATTTCAGAATGGTGATTTAAAAGAAAATGTCTACATGAAACAGCCTAAGGGTTTTATCATGGAAGGCAAGGAAAATATGGGATGCCGCCTGAAGAAATCCATTTATGGATTAAGACAAGCCTCTCGGCAGTGGTATCTAAAGTTTAATCAAATGATTAAAAGTTTTGGATTTAAAGAAGAGGATAATTGCATTTATGCAAAGTTTAAAAATGGGAAATATATTTTCCTAATCTTGTATGTGGATGATATCCTGCTTGCTAGTAGTGATGTTAGTCTACTACAAGAAACAAAGAAATACTTATCCTCAAATTTTGACATAACAGATCTTGGTGAAGCATCATATGTTTTGGGCATAGAAATTCACCGAGATAGGAACAATGGAGTCTTAGGACTATCGCAGAAAGCATATTTAGAAAATGTTCTTAAAAAGTATAATATGCATGCGAGTAAAGCCACACCTGCTCCTATAGTCAAGGGCGATAGTTTTGGAAAATTCCAATGTCCCAAGAACCAGTACGAGATCGATCAAATGAAAGCAGTACCATATGCTTCGGTAGTTGGCAGCTTACAGTATGCACAAGTGTGCACTCGCCCTGACTTAGCTTTTATCACCGGGGTACTCGGTAGATATCAAGAGAATCCGGGCATGGAGCACTAGAAGGTGGTAAAGAAAGCATTGCGTTATGCGCAAGGCACGAAGGACTACATGCTAATATACAGGAGAAGTGATTCCCTAGAGATAAAAGGGTATTCAGATGCAGATTTTGCGGGGGACAGAGATGATAGAAAATCCATGTCGGGATACGTCTTCACTCTCACTGGGGGAGCTATTTCGTGGAAAAGCTCCAAACTGTCAATAGTTGCATCATCCACGATGTATGCAGAATTCATAGCATGCTTCGAAGCCACGGGGCAGGCGATATGGCTAAAGAAATTTGTACCCGACTTGAAAGTGGTAGATTGTCTTCACAAACCACTAAAGATGTACTGCGACAACCAACCCGCAGTATTTTACGCTCACAACAACAAGTCGAGTAATGCTGCCAAAACAATAGAGATAAGGTATTATGTTGTGAAAGATAAAATCCAGGATCAAACTATAAGTCTCGAGCATATAAGGACGAAGGATATGCTTGCGGATCTGCTAACTAAAGGCTTACCACCCAATGTGTTCAAGGAACACCTAGCCGGCATGGGTTTAAGTGAAAGCCTTATGATTTCTGGATAGGCCCAAAAGGAACAGAATTTGCTTCTGAACATAACGTATGTTGTAGCTGTATGATTCTATCGGCAATTAAGCTGTGACGATGAAACATGCTCTATGTACCAATATGTGATGAAACAAATAAACTAGAAAGTATAAAGTTAAAAGTAAAGTTGAGATCAAGGGGGAGAATGTTAGGTTGATCTCTCTCCCGTTCGAACCCAACGGGTCGAACAGGCCCCTGACTCGCGTCCTGATTGGGGGCGCCCAACCAAACCATGGTTGGTGGGCCCCTGTGACCCGCGCTATATAAACAGAGGTGGGGGCCGGGACACGACTTACGAGGTTAATCGCTGCCACAATCCCCACCTACAATCCCTACCGATCTAGGGTTAGCGCGGTACTCATGGGAAGCACACCACCGCCGCCATCTCTCCGCCATCACCGGCCCCTACTTCACCATGGCCGGCGCTGGATCGAGTTCATCTGCACCAGCAGAAGGTAGGTTCACCGGAAGATCTAACCGACTCGATCCAAAGCACTCTATCATTACCTTCTGGGTGTCATAATCATATCGGGGTGGACGAATGAAGAAGGCTTGAACTATCTCGGCTGTTTTGATGTGGGTGGGTCTCACTAGTCGTTGATTGTAAGCGTTGCAACTTTGTCATCATACTGGTGATGGGTTTTCCCACGTGGTGTATTCTTGTTCTTTTAAGTTGTTTGATGTTACATTTGAATAAAGAGTGGATATATGATCTTGCAACATTGCAAGATGCAGAGGCAGTGAGGGTGGCCTTCATTTTTTTTAGAAAAGGAGGATGACCCCCGGCCTCTGCATCTGGGCGATGCATACTCACTTTATTAATTATTCTCACAAGACCTTACAAAGTCATACAACAGTAAGACTAAAGCCACCGTCTAAGCAACAAATGTCTCTACACCTATCCAGTTGATGAAGGGCGCAGATAGCCTGGGCCTAATACCAAACAGACATCGCAGCCAAGCCTAACATCTAAGACCTGAGACCCCAACCTAGCCACTTGCCGGGTATGGGACACACACTGGTCCGGCATGCTCTCAGAGGCCGCCGCCGCCAACTGCCACCGCTCCATCTTTAGAACTGTACTGATGCATCAACCTTGCAGTGAGGGCGGCCTTCTGTTGTATAGAAAAATAAAAGAGGCTATAGTGTAACACATAGGCATATTGGAGCGCTCACTTGATGAACGCGGTGAGGGGGAGATAAATAAACTATATTCAAATCTCTTCAAGAATTTCATAGATTAGGGTTTCGTTGGTTTAGAGGAATTTATATGAATATTCCAATATAACCATTTGCTTCAAAATTCATTCAACACCCTATTTTCTTAAAGGCGCACAAAATATTTCATTGTCTATACAATGATGGGACGAATGATTAGATGCGCTATTATGTTGGCCACGACCAATCTCACCATCTGCATGAAGCAAGGTACACATGTGCATTGATTCATGGATGCATAACTCAGTATTCATCACATATTGTATATATATTTAGAAAATCGTAGTCATTCACGTGATATATAGAACAGACAACAAAAAGTTCAAGACACACCCACAACAGCCCATGGCAAAAAAAAACAGCCCATGGCATGGCCTTCATACAGCAGATAAAAACCAGAAGGTTTCACTGATTCGAGCTTGCCTACAAAAAATTTCACAAG
This sequence comes from Triticum urartu, assembly GCF_003073215.2. Taxonomy (NCBI): domain Eukaryota; kingdom Viridiplantae; phylum Streptophyta; class Magnoliopsida; order Poales; family Poaceae; genus Triticum; species Triticum urartu. The sequence goes on along the minus strand of NC_053026.1, from coordinate 534,241,132 downwards.
ACGAGTTCTTTTTAACTAGTTGGATGTAGGAGAAGATGTTAAGTGATACATATTTTGTAGAAATAGGATGCATTGGGAATGCGAGTTAGAGGCACAACCCTTCGCAGTTCAGAAGTCAGAGGTTAGTATTGTGGCATAGATAATCGGCCATGAAGTCTCCCTATGGGCTACTACCCTGGCAGGGACGACCCTAGGGAGGGGCGCAGCATGCACGATCGCGCCAGGCCCCCAAAAACCAATTAAGTGTCATGTTCTAGGTGAGCAGGTAAGCTCAACGGGCAATTGCTAGGCAGAGACATGGGTAGCTAGCACGCATAGTAGGTAGCTGTTCCAGTCATGAGTTTTACGGTGCGTTCTTTTTCCTTTCTATCACGAGTTAGCATCTGCCCAGGCGTTCACGAGTTTCGATCGCAAGAAATTTCACAATCGAAAGGAAAATTGCTTAGCAGTTTCAGTTTCCTTCCCAATTTTGTTGATTTGGGTTTGGTCCACATCGCTCTATTGCTGCTAGTTCTACCTCCGATATTCCTAAAAAGAACAAAGAATGCCTTAAAATAAAATGATCTACCTCCGCCAACCCATCATCGCACCGATAGTAATAACCTTTACGTCTCTAAGGGAAAATAATTGAGGGTCGACTTCACCAAAGATAAAATAGTTATTAACATAAACATACAAGGAGGATGACGAATCCTATTGGCGTTCCGCATTCAACACCTAAGCATACTAGGATTCCTCCATATCCACGAGAACTAGGGGTTTTACTTGGACATAGAGACAACAAGCATCAAAGGGATAATAATGATAATCATGAATGAAGGATCAAAGTAGTATATGTGAAAATCCACCTAAGGTTTGGTATTACAAAGAGATCAATAGGGGGGTGGTGATGCTGCTTATTGATGGCAGAGTCTCTTTGATCGGGTTGATAGTGTCGCGGAGCCCTTCTATCGATTCCCCTTCGGACCCCTTTCGGATGCCAGGGTTCTTAGTTTTTGATCTCTTTGGTGACAGCCCCCCGTCGTGAACCGAAGCCACTTGGGTAAAATAATTGAGCTGGGGATGTGACGCCACCTGGTACAAGAACTAGTACGAGCAGACACACTTTGCCATCGTCTCTCCTTCAAGTGCTAGTGTGGATGGTACCAGGCGCCATCATCTCTCCTTGAAGTGCTAGTGTGGCTGGTTTAGACTCCGTTTGATCTCTGCTTCTTAAGGTAGGTTCCCATCACGCCAATAAATATGATTTTCACCCATATACTTGTATTTTTTTTCATTTTAATGCTCCAGATTCCCTCCTCGGTCAAGATCCTGATGAAATAGGACAAAAGGGTGCACGGACGCGGTAAAATGCCTAAAAATACTATGACTACAACACAAACTAAAGGTAAAAAATAAGGCAATTTTGGACTCATCACGTCAATCAATTGAATAATGAAATACTACCACGAGAGTAGTCTTTAGTTCTCCGCGTGATGCGGACATTTGTCTAAACCTCCTCCTTTATTTAATTAAAAGTGGTGAATATTTTATTTTGATTCACAAGAACTTGCAGCAGATGATCACCGCAATCAAATAGAGTTTTGTCTCACACAGATCAATCGGACCACCAATCACCACTACACGGATTGGACCCGGGCAACTACAGCCCACAAGCCATCAACAGAGAAACGGTCAATTAACTTTCTTTTTTTGAGAAACAGAAATGGTCAATTAACTAGTTAACTAGTTGCCCACACCGCTTCCGTTTCTCTCTTTCGGCCCAACCCAGTCTCACCAAAATCACTTTGTATATCACGAGTTCTTTTATTATCTACTAAAAAGGTTAACTGTTTTTGTGGAGTCTACTAATCACTACCGGACGGTCTAAAAAACTAATCACTACTGTTTGAAAAATGTTTAAATGATTCAGCAGCAGCAGCAGCATCCCAGATTGTGTCGCCTTTATTTTCACTCCTAAACTATATTAACTTCTCATGCGGCACAATCTTTTTTTGGCTTGGAGATCACATGCCAAACTGAGAAGGGTGCGATATCGCTTGCTCCTTTAGAGAGACAATGATCGGATCGGATCAAAAAGGAGAGACATGCATGAGAGAATAAAGTGACCATGGATTACGTAGAGGAAACATGTAGAACACACTCCACAAGCTTCATTTCGTAGGCATAAGCATATATTCTCATATATATTCGTTAGCGCAGCTTCTCTGTATATGTTTAGATCGTGGGCATCTAAATGTAGCTAGCTACGTATGTGGTGATGCTCCACAAATATGTGCGGGACTAATGGATAGCAAGAGGAGAATCAGGTGCGCGATTATGACAATGCATTCTCTATTACAAAAAAGGGTTTCCCCCGCTTTGTATTACGAGATACAACCAACGATAGGTGATGGGGCGGAAGCAGCACAATCACGCCCAAAAGGAAAGAAAGAGAAAAAAAGAAAAGAAACAAATGCCGATAACGGCGGATCGACAAAAACGACGAAGCCTCGCGACTGCGTCCACTGGAAATCGCCCCCCCCCCATGTTCCGAGACTCCGAAGCGCAGGTACCCATCAACACCTTCAAGAAGGGACGCGACGATGATGACGCTGCTGTCAAGGGTTTCCCCCCGGTACGCGGTGAGAAGATAGGAAGGGTAGCCCCGACACCCTCCAGGAAGGTCCGGTGGTACCCTCAGGCGCCACCGCGTCGGTGTCGGCCAAGCCAACAGGGTTTTCTCCTGATCACATCCTCCACCTCAGGCACACCGGAGCTCGCCACCAAAGCGACCACCTCCCTGCGCCAACACGGACACGAAGCTTCCCACGCTGTCTCACCACGACACCGTGAAGATGGCGTGCACAACGAGGAAGGGGAACCGGGACTAGGGCAGCAGCACCGTCAGCATACTGGAGGGCCCCACCTCCACCGTCCACGACGGGAGCCGACCGGACGCCAAAGCAGGAGCTTACCGGGCCCGTGGCCCCACAGGCCCGGCCCGGCCCTCAAAGGCCCGGAAAACTCCCTCCTTCGCGCCGCAGCTGGCACGCCATCGACATCGCTGCCCCCCGTCCGAGCTGCTCCTCCTCCTCACCACATAGACGACGACGAAGCCACGCCGGGGGCCGGACGGCAAGGACCCAGATGGGGCCCGCGGGCCCCGATCTGGGACGGGGGCGCGCCACCGGCCAACCTGCACCACCACGCCGTCACGCCGCCAAGGAGCCACACCACCACCGCGCGTGCCGCCGGCCACCGCAGCCGGGACGCCGGGCCGTCATCAAGCCGAGGAGCACCGCCGCCGCCCCCATGCCCCGAGCAGGGAGCCGCGCGCGTGGGGACAGGTAGGCCCCGCCGCCGCCAACACCACCCGGCCAGCGCCGGGGGCGCCCGTCGGCGGTGGCAGCGAGGGGAGGAGAAACTGGGGCGGCCAAAGGGGGGCGGGCTCGCGCCGCCCCGGCCACCTCCCGGGGAGGCGGCTCAGAGCGAATCCGGGGGAAGGGAGAGGGAGGGGGAGGAGGGGGGAGGTGGGCGGGGACGGCCGGCGGCCGGCGGTGGCGGTGGGGCCTAGGAAGGCTGGCGGCGGCGGGGGAGGGACATTCTGTATTAATGAACGAGCAGGGGTTTTCGATGTTGGCGCCGCCTCTCCTTGTAGCGCCGCTTCTTCTTCCTCCTCTCAACTCTCTCTTGTGGTTTCTCTCTATCTTCTCTTGTCTCACACAAGAACACACACACACATACACCAAGGAGAAAACTAGTGTTGCTTTGCACGACAGGCTCTCCTCCTCAATGAACACAAAAGACTACATTTTTTGCCCAGCCCTCTCGGCCTCTTCTCATTTCTCATTGTAGCATATATATATACAAACGGCCAGACTCATGCCACTAACCTACGCACGCACGCACTAGGCTGACCGGCACAATCGGCCACTATCCTACACACGTCTGCATAACATCATCTCCTCCTAGAATCTCTTCAGGATATGCATCACCTGCTAACTAACTCTACACTCGGTCATGCACAAACAGACTCAACGCATGCACGGCTACATGACCAACCTTTTAGCTAGCCCACTAACCAACCTATACATGCAGCTAACGACGACTCCATGCATGCAAACTAACCCATCGTCCAGCCGGCCAGTCTCGCTTCAACCATCTACGTGTGTGCCGTATCACACGACCTTGCCGCCTCGTGCAGCACTGCGGCTTCACGCCGCCATCGGCGTGAAACTCCGACGACTAGCTAGTACGTAGACCCTCTAAGTTACATGCATAACAAAACTAAATATGCAGATACATGAAATCAAGATTAGTGCCAACATTCACCCCCTAATGTTGATATCCTACTCTTCAATGCGGATCACCCACCGCCACTTGACGACGCCATCGCATCGCCGTTCACCATGGACGATGTTGCCGTGGATGATGTCCTCGCGACGCCGATCACACATAATCTTGTCACAGACGACGCCCTCGCAGCGCCGATCATGAGCACCTTGTCGTGGACGACGCCATCGCCGTGCCGTATTGAATTCATGCTCCAGCCAGTTGCTCCAAAAGTCCGAACTGATGGAGGGAGATGGGCAATATATTTCAACACTTCCCCTCACGTCTAGACTATTTTAGTCCTTAGACGTGGGATCGATGTAGGCCGCAGAATCGTTTTATTTAATACTGCGTTGCCAAGACCTCTTAGCTCGGATACCATATTAAATTCATGCTCCAGGCAGTTGCTCCAAAAGTCCAAACTGATGAAGGGAGGTGGGCAATATATTTCAACAGACATTACCATCATGGCGTCGACCACGCCATCACAGGAGTGGTCACCACTCCGTCTTGGACCATCTTGCCGTGGTCGACGCCGTCGCAGCGCCTGCCACCACACCGAATTGCCGCACGCAGAGATCACCTCTTGAAGTGGACGCCACCTTGGCGACACTGACCACCTCGTCATCATCATGTGGCGGCATCGCACCGCAACCGGCCACCAGCAGCATCGCGCCGCCGTCGGCCTCCACCTCACATAGAGTCGACCGCGCCACCGTCGCCGCCTCGGATCAACCTGGCTCTGTAAACCAATTGTTGGCGCCGCCTCTCCTCGTAGCGCCACTTCTTCCTCCTCCTCTCAACTCTCTCTTGTGGTTTCTCTCTATCTTCTCTTGTCTCACACAAGAATACACACACACACACACATACACCAAGGAGAAAACTAGTGTTGCTTTGCACGACAGGCTCTCCTCCTCGATGAACACAAAAGACTACATTTTTTGCCCAGCCCTCTCGGTCTCTTCTCATTTCTCATTGTAGCATATATATACAAACGGCCAGACTCATGCCACTAACCTACGCACGCACGCACTAGCTGACCGGCACACTCGACCACTATCCTACACACGTCTGCATAAAACGGAAAAGAATTCTATGAGGGCAGGTCTCACGCGAGACTCATCCTGATGGATGACACGTGGCATTCACAAATCACAAAGCATCCCTTGTGATTTGTGAATGCCACGTGTCATCCATCAAGACGGGTCTTATCTGCTAACCGTGAGACCTGATCTCATATAATTTTTTTCCGCATAACACCATCTCCTCCTAGAATCTCTCCAGGATATGCATCACCTGCTAACTAACTCTATACTCGGTCATGCACAAACAGACTCAACGCATGCACGGCTACATGACCAACCTTTTAGCTAGCCCACTAACCAAGCTATACATGCAGCTAACGACGACTCCATGCATGCAAACTAACCCACCGTCCAGCCGGCCAGTCTTGCTTCAACCATCTACGTGTGTGCCGTATCACACAACTTTGCCGCCTCATGCAGCACTGCGGCTTCGCACCGCCATCGGCATCTCGCAGGACTTGCTGTATCTCACGGCGGTCTGACATCTCGCCTTCTCCACACATCTTCATTGAAGCTCCGACGACTAGCTAGTACGTAGACCCTCTAAGTTACATGCATAACAAAACTAAATATGCAGATACATGAAATCAAGATTAGTGCCAACATTTCGAGGTTTATCCTTCACCATGAGCAGGGCACACGTTCCCTATGGCAAGCTGCTGCCGATGCATCAACAGCGAGATGGCCTCGTCCTTGCAGGTCAGATCACTTGAACGGGAGGGTAATCATCAAAAGCGATTGTATGGAGAGACAGGCCACAGGTAGCAGACCCGGAAAGAAAAAAAGGCCCCAGGTAGCAGACAATAATATAGGTGTTTTTACTGATCAATCAAGCCGCCATGAAGGTTTTACAAAAATAAAACAAAACAAGCAGACGAGCTTCTCTGCCGGTGTTTATTTTTACAAGGTTTATTACTTTATTTAACCCCTTGGTGATAGCTGGCCCTTCCCAACCATTCATCTTTTATCATCAGGTGGAGAGATGAAACAGCAAGCAAATGTACCAGCACGACATTGCCGCATTCCAAAAAAGAAATCTGGATCAAGTTGAACATGAACTGGTGGCTAGCTTGTGAGGTTATCCTTGGCGTCCTTCACTGCATAGTCTGATATATTATATTCACCATGTTTGGCTGCTAAGAATGATGCTCGAAATCAAAGAACAAGAATTGAAATTTGGTAACGAGGCTGCTTGATTGCAAGTAAATATGGAACTGCAGATTCTAGGGCCGATTCTGGGAGACATAATAGAACTAGAGGCAATTCAAACCTTCTAGGCGCATTAATCGGTGGGTCTCACTAGTTCTTGATTGCAAGTGTTGCAACTTTGTCATGATACTGGTGACGGGTTTCCCGTGTGCTGTATTCTTGTTCTTGTAACTTGTTTGATGTTACGTACATTTGAATAAAGTGTGGATATATGTATATTTCAATTGCAAGATGCAGAGGCAATGAGGGTGACCTTCAGTTGTCTAGAAAAATAGAAGAGGGGCTATAGTGTAACGCATAAGCATATTGGAGCACTCGCATGAATGCGGAAAGGGGATATAATTAAACTATGTTCAAATCGCTTCAAGAATTCTATAGATTAGGGTTTCTTTGGTTCTGATGAATTTATATGAATATTCCAATATGACCATTTTCTTAAAAATTCATTCAACACCCTATTTGTTTAAAGGCGCACAAAATCTTTCATTGTCCATTCAATAATGGGACCAATGATTAGAGGCTTCATTATGTTGGCCGTGATCAATCTCACCATCTGCAGGAAGCAGGGTACACATGTGCATTGATACATTGATGCATACCTCAGTATTAATCACATCTCATCTATATATTTAGAAAATCATAGTCATTCACATGATATATAGAGCAGACAACAAAAATTTCAACGTGCACCTACAACGACCCATGGCACGGCCTTCATATAGTAGATCAAAACCAAAAGGTTTCACCGATTCTAGCTTGCCCACAAAAAAATCACAAGTACTAGTTATTTTTAACAAGTTGGGTGTCGGAGAAGATGTTAAGTGACAAAGATTTTGTAGAAATAGGATGCACTGGGAATGCGAGTTGGAGGCATAATCTTTCACAGTTAAGAACCCCGACGTTCCAAGGCATCCTCTCAAAGCTGAGTAGTGTGGCAAATATAGTCGAGCATGAAGTCTCCTTATGGGCTACTACCACTCTTGCAGGTACGACCCTGGAGAGGGGCAGGGGGTACGACCGCCCCAGTCCCCCAAAAACCAGGAGTAATATTCCAGGCAAGCAGGTAAGCCCATTGGGAAAGGGCTAGGTGGAGACATCTAGGTAGCACGCCTAGTAGGTAGCCCTTCTGGTCACGAGTTTTACGGTGTGTTGTTTTTCCTTTCTATCAAGAGTTAGCATCTTTCGATGCGTTTGTGAGTGTGGATCGCAAGAAATTCACGATCCAAAGGGAAGGTGGGTAGCAATTTCAGTTTCCTCTTCCTAATTTTGTGAATTTGGGTTTGGTTCACGTCGCTCTGTTGCCGCCAGGTCTGCCTCCGATGTTCCTAATGAGAACGAAGAATTCCTTGAAAGAAAAATGATCTGCCTCCGATCTCCTGATTGCTATGTGATTATTTTGTCCGTCCTCTCCATAGCTTCATGCTCTTCTGCGCAGGTGAATCTTAAGCTCTTTTTTTCTCAATGGTTGTTTGGTCGTACTGAGTCACCATGTTGTGTTCTTTTCGTTGAAATTCTTGCTTGGTCAGTCAAGGATTCGGAGTGATTATTTGGTGCGGAAGCGAAACAACTTTGGTAGTCTTGGAATGTGGTTGTTCCTAAGTGTTTGCTGGCTTCTCGAAGCATGCATTGATCGAGAATTTGCGGTAAATTAGAGTGTGATAAAAAGTTTTGGTTTTATAGGTTTTGGCTAATAATTACAATATGGCTCATGTGGTCAATGTGTTAGGTCTTGTTTTCTTAGAGGGGATCGACTGGGATCTAGGTCCAATTAATGTCGATCTGCCTGCATGGTCACAGTTTCACAATGAGGGCATTTTCATGTTTGGCCGAGGCTAGGGTGGGGAAGTTCCCATCCTAATCGTCGTCAATCAACGCGGCATAGAAAAATTGTCTCAACCTGTGTAAGGGCTCGCAACGAGGAACAACAAGGCATAAACCGGTTCCATAGACAGAACAACACAGGGCAAAGCCCACCCTAATTGACGACATGTCGACCTGCAGCCATACAACGCAGCTCCGACTCTAACTAAGAACTCAGAAAAACGAAACCAGGCATGGCTGGCGCCATGGAAGATCGCCGAAAGTGCCGCCTGCAGCCAGTCATCGTACATCATAGGGCCCCGCCGCCGCAGTTTCGACTCCACAGCAACAAACAAAACCGAGGCAATACCATGGACACGCCGGAGAAGAGCCGACTATCGCAACCATTGCCGCGTCGCCGACATCGCTCCCGCCATCATCTTAGCCACAGAAGTCTGGTCGCCACAGTGATTCTCTCGGGGCCGCCGCCCCGACATCCACCGCTCCGTCGCGCCCAGCGCAATCCACCGGCATCGCCTTCTGGGGCCGCCGCCCCGACATACCACCGCTCCCCACAAGTAGCAACGCTGCACAACCCGGCTGCCCGCAGCCCATGCTGCTCAGGGCAATCGGTCGCAGACCACGAACGTCGCACCACATCCGGGGCCGCCGTCCCGACATGAAGTCAGACCGCCCCCTCTGGAGCGCGTCGACCGGACCGACAAGCCTGCCACCCAAGTGGCCCAAGATTGCCACCCAAGCAAGGCCGAGCCGTCGCCCCGCCCCATGGAGCCGCCCCGCGCATCACTTTCCGAGGCCGCCGCCTCGACACACATTAGCCGTCCGGGGCCGCTGCCCCGGCATCCACCAAACCCGACGTAGGGGAAAACCAGACACATCAAGTACAAGCTGACTCTCCCAAGCAACGCCCCCAAGGGGGAAACGACGAAGACGCCACCGCCCGCCCACTCCGGAAACATCTGGAGCTTAGGTTTTCACCCGGAGAGCCCAAGCCCCACGTAGAAGAAGATGAGTTTCACAACGGCGCCTCCAAGGAGGGAAAACGACGCCCGAGAACGCCGCCGTCGACGGCACCAGCAAAGTCAGGTCAAGGCTTTCGCCCGGAACACACACATCAATGTCATTATGGCTTTCTCTCCACCACCACGGTTGGAAGCAATCATATTCAATGGCCATCATGGGCTGATAAAGGGGGGAGCACAAGGATGAGAAAAGGTGTCTCATTTAGATGGGATTGGGATGCATGTGTCGTCATTACATGTGATCGGGAGTGGAGGAGGAAGACAAAGAAATAAGCAGCGGAAAAAATGCAAGCATGGTAATGGAGTCGTTAAGAGAGGAGAGGTGAAATGGAACATACAATGAGAGGGGTTCCAACGGAAAATATCACCACAAAACAGGAATTTGCGAGTAAATTGTTTTTTTACAAAAGAAAATGTGAGCATGAAAAAACGCAGAGCAAATTGAAATTAAGGGAGTACTGTTTGTGCTAAAGATAGAGTGTCAACGTATAATTAATTAAGACAGTTGGACCTGACCGAAAAACGAGTTAAACCATTGAAACTGTTCCTAGCTTGTGGACTCCCTCGTAGCACCAAAGCACAACCAGCACCAATGAACAGGATGGCGATGTATACTAATAATGAAGAATCAAAATATCAATTCAAAACTGCTGCCAAGGTGGGTTCATCGGCACTAGTATGAAATTAAATTGAAGGGGTATACGCCTTTTATTTTTTTTCATGCATGCACGTGCAAACTTGGATGACGATAGGAAGAATGGAAAAGCAAGCAATGACATGGGTCTATACTCTGTGCATATTTGGCGAGTGGCGGATACAAGGGTGGGCGAACATTGCATAGTACTTCCTCCGTTCCTAAATATAAGTTTTTATAGAAATTCTTGTATTTTTATATCCCTGCATAGTGTGCGAATAACTTTGAAAGATGGTCATTGGATGAAGTCAATCTGACGGTGTAGAGATGACGAATCCAAGCACTACTGGCCGTTGGATATCATCTATATTTCATTAGATTCTGCCACATGTACAATTTAGAAGACTATGGTTGAGCTTAAGCATAATGCACAAATCTCAAAACACAAACACTTCTCCTTTGTTATAGAATCTTCCATATCATAATTGCCCAAACTTTTTTCTAGATGAATTGCCATTATTTGTTTTACTTTATGCTTTACAATGCATAATTTCATGAATCTTAAAATAGATTAGCTTTTTTATTAAAATTAATTGATTTTGAATTAGATGAACTATAAGGATTAAATGAATCATCTACATCATGCATATATTACTCGAAGCTTACATGCTATAGTATGGTATTTATTCATAATTTGGTTGCCAAATCTTATGCGTGCAATGCACGTGTACCTTAATAATAGGAACAGAGGGAGTACAAATTAGTTAGCGATATGATTGCACGTACGTAAGTACTTGGCCCCGACAAATCCTATTGCGCCCACAGCTTCCAATTGTCACACAAATGCACAGTCAGCTAGCAAGTGATGCCTTTTTGGCTCTACGGAATCTTTGTTTCGGGAACCTTCTAAAAGGTTCCTTTTGGGTTTTTTCGGCTTCATTTTACAGTTATTTATTTTATTTTATTTCAAGAAATGTTTTCTAAATTTCAAAACGTTCAAGATTCCAAAAAAAAATCACCAATTTTTAAAAAGTATTCATGTTTTGGAAAATGCATTTTCAGAATTTTTCAAAATGTTCTCATTTTTGCAAAACATTTAGATTAAAAAATTAAAAAAAATAGTGCTCTTATGGAAAACCAGTAAAACCAAGAGGAAAACAGAAAAAAAACAGATTGGCTCCCCTAGCTTTTTTTTTAGCATCTGTAACCTTTATTAAATCTGGATGTTCATAGGGATACAGATGATGTCGGGCGTATTAACGAGCCACAGGTGGCGCCCGAGAGACAGAGAAGCCGTAGCTTTTGCAAGAGCATGCACTTCAAAATTATGCTTTCTATTCTCATGAACAAAACGGATATTAGGGAAATTTCTAGCCCTATGGTTTATCTCACTCAAGACCGAAGCGAACTGACAAGGAACTTCCCCGCCGATCATAGAGATCACGGTGGCACAGTCTGACGCCACGCAAACAGAGTTGAGATTGAGATCCGTCGCCAACGCCAGGGCTTCACTGCATGCTTGTGCTTCCAAAGAGGGCGGATCCGTGAGACCGTCGAAAACTCTGGCAGAAGCTCCCAGAAATAGTCCCGCTCTGTCACGGCATACCACAGCTGCTGCGCCTCTGTTACCAGATCTGGACACGGCCCCATCTGCACCCCTAGCTAGACCGATTGTCCGCTTCTAGCGAGACCTAGGGACCCCTCACTGCAGGGGAGAGCGAGATGCGCCGGCCAGGCGCGTGGGAGGACATAGCCTCGTTTTTTCCGCTTTTATGTTTTCTGTTTTCATTTCTTCCTTTATTATTTTTATTATTTTTTCTATTTTAAGATATTTTAAATAACAAAAATCACTATGAAAAACCATTTCAAAATGTTGACCAAGCATTTGAAAAATGTTAAATATGTATAGAGAAAAAGTTTATCACATATACGAAAAATGTATACAAAAAACAGTATGTATGAAAAAAATTGATCAGGTATTTAAAAAAAATTAATCAAGCATTTGAAAAAATGTTGAATAATTATTTGAAAAACGTTAATCAAGCATTTAAAAATGTTAAATATGTATAGAAAAAATGTTGACCATAAATTAAAAATGATGAGAAAAATGTGATTATGTATATCCAAATGTTAATCAAGCTTTTGAAAATAAAATAAAATATTAATAAATAATTTGGAAAATGTTAAATGTGTATAGAAAAAATGTCGACCATGTACTTAAAAATGGTGAATTTTTTATCATGTATATAAAAAATTTAATCAAGCATTTTAAATAATGTTGAACAAGTATTTCAAAAATGTTTATATTTCCTTTGAATAGTGTTAGTTAAACATTTTAAAAAATGTATAGAGAAAATGTTTACTATGTATTAAAAAATTTAATGTTGTAATTTAAAAATGTTAATCAAGGATTTAAAAAGAGTTGATCATGTATTCAAAAAAGTATTGGACTTGTATTTGGAAAATGTTAAGCGTCTATTAGAAAATTTGATTACATATATACCAAAAATGTCTATTGAAAAACAAGGAAAGCAGAGGGGAAATAAAAAGAAAAATAGATGAAAACAAGAAAGAAACAAAAGAAAACCGAAGAAAAATGAAGAAAACTAAAAAGAAAGGAAAAAACCAAGAAAGAAACAAAGAAAAATGAAGCAAAACAAATAAAAAGAAAAAACTATGAGAACCATGAAAGGAAATAAAGAAAGCCAAAGAAAAATAAAGAACCAAAAAAAATGAAATTTGAGAAAGGAACGAAGAAAAATCGGTGAAAAAACAAAGGAAAAAAAACTGAAAACCCAATCGAAAACCGGTTCTTTTCCCCTTAAGTAGGTTGCGCCCTACTATTTTCCGCAAAGCCGTAGCCGTCGCTAACTCACTGGCTTGCAGCGCTGCCTATCATGCCAAAGTCCTGTGTTCGATTCCAGGGTTGCTCGCCTTTTTCTTCTCCCTTTCTTATAAAGGTGCACTATTGGGCCGGCCCGGAACTGTAGATGCTTAACGCAAGACATCCTACCATCTCGTTGAATGCGAGATATAGTTCCACTCTGCTTTCGCTAACCTTCAATTCTTTACTATGGAGGTTGATTCAGTCATCAACTCTTTAGGCTGCCAATGAACCAACAAAGGCTAACACATCACGTTGTCTACTAATTTCTCTCAACTCTCATGTTGTAACATGTCGAACTTATACATTAGATTACCTATTTTTTATTGTCTGATTTGTGATGCATCACCGCATTAGGTCATAGGCATCCGCGATCGTTTGAAAGCTCGGACCAGTCGATGCCTCGTTGAACATTGGTAAGCACAGATGGTTGTTGCATGGCTGCCAAAGATGACTAAGCAATCAGGTTTCTCCTAGCAGTAGAGGGGATGGGCACGGGCTAGATTTTCTCTAGGTATGTATTCTAGCAACATTGATAAAAAAAATCTTAATATAACAAAAAAATTCCTATCACTGTTGATTTTTCATTAAACCTGTATAGATACATGCTAAAAGTCATTAAGCCATCAATTTGGTTATACAATGATTGTTATAGTTCGTATATCTTAAATTCCTTTTGATAATGTTTTGTAGCAAGGCATTTAATTCATGTAATATTTCGGAGTAGTTTGATTATGATATTCGTCTACTTGGCACGTAGAATTATGAACCAAATTAGCTATAGCTAGACAAGCTCCAACTTCAAGAAAAAAATTGTGAATCTACTGTCTTGGCAAGCCTTAGCTATAGCTAGATATAAACTATTGAGTAGTTTGTGAGGACAAAAAATGACTTCACCAATATCTTGCCTCCCTTATGTCTAAATCCTGACTCGGCCCTTGCTACTAGCTAGCATGTGATGTTGTTCTATGCATGCTTGCTGGATGCACAAGTTCATGCTACCTGTTCGGCATCAAGTGTGTAATGCTACATGAAACAATTTATGCACACTATTTTGTTATAGGTTAAACTTGGAAGGCTCAAATAACTAAAAGAATGTTTAATATACAAGTCTGTTTTATAGTATCGGAGTCACAATATACATATCAGCAGTAGGTGATTGATCAGTCATCGGTCATCGCTAGTTGCTTCTTGCACCTACTTACATTTCTACCGTTACACGTACCTTATCAACTAGTTTTCTGTCGTATTGGTAGACACTCAAAATTGTATCCTTCATTTTTTTTTTCAAAAGGGGGTGTACCAACAAAGTTGATGCACATAACCAATTTGTTAAAAAGAACAAAAGTAGTTCACCAACTTCAATTTTTTTTTACTTAAAGTTGATACAAGTAGCTCAAAAAAATTATTTCAACTTATTATCTTCTTTTGATGGTAGTGCTGTCACATGATATATGCTTGCACTGCTACTGCTACACACAATGACCCGTCACTAGATTCGTAGTTTGGCTTTCAAGCTTCATGTACCATAGCACGGATGAACGCCTCTCGTCTAGTTGAGTTGGATGCATATGGGATATTAACTAGCTGCGAACATGAGGATGATGCTGGATGGAGCGTATCAATAGTTCATCGGAGGATTCGATATTAGTAGCATGAATGGGATACATCAGGGATACAAATTCAAGCTCAGGAACATGAATATGAGTTCAAGCTCAAACAGACGCATCTATATGATAGACAGGCTCTCAATGATAGACATCCTCTGTGTAATTGACAGGTGACAAGTGAGGGCCACATGGGAAATATGCTAGCAACACAAAGTTGAGGAGTAACATCTAGTCGCTCCTTACGTCTCCCTGCACTAGGAAGCAGTGCACGCCCAGCCCTATGAACCACATGAGCTGGCCGGCGCTAAGTGGAGTCCCCAACAACAGCCACCGACGACAAGCATATTATCTTGTCACTAACAGAGGAGTAAAGGTCAGATGGCCAATTTGATAGTTTAATCAAGTACTTCCTCCGTCCGGAATTACTTGTCATAAAGATGAATGAAAATGGACGTATCTAGAACTAAAATACATCTAGATACATCTATTTTGCCGACAAGTATTTCCGGACGGAGGGAGTATTAAAAGACAACCTGGTAGTTATTATTGTTGTAACTTCTATCATGTCAGTTGAGTCAATTGAAGAGTTGGATCATGGCAAGATTTAACTGAATTGGTGGTATGGAATATACTGGGATTTGGATTCTTCTCAGCCTGCAATATCAAGGGATTTTGGTTTGTATGAATATTTACATAATTTATACCTGGCCATGGCAAGATTTAACGAATTGGCAAATTTCTGCAACCAATTCACAACCACTGAACCAAACAAAATAAAAATATTACATCAGAAGTTTCGAAGAGTTGCATCTGAATTTATTACTAGAAGAGAATACCCTGTACATAGTTGCAATGAACAACACAGACAAGGATTGGACACGAGGAACTAGACCCAGGACTCCCATCCAGATAGCGAACACGCTGAAAGTCTGAAAACAATGCTCCAAAGCATTTTATCGCTAGCCAGCATAGAGTTTACGTAACCAGGTACATTACAATGCCAAAGCAAAGTGCCACCAAAGTTCTCATCAGTTCCTCTAGCAATAAAGTGAGACCAATGACCTCTTAGATTGGCCGCATGCATCTTTCGAATGCAGAGGCCGGGGGATAACCTCCTTTTCTATAAAAAAAAATGACCTCTTAGATTGGGATTAGCGTGCTCCAGCCATGTCTTAGTGAATAACAGCAAAATATGTTGTAGCTGCTGTGGCAAGCGAACCAGTAACACCTGGACTAATTCCCTTGTAAAAACCTGCAAACAGGTCAAACAGTAGGAAACATCAAAAAATAGAAGGCCAGGAATACTTTGTTTATAAAGATTACTACTAGTGCTGTGAACAAGTTGAATCATTTGGCTATCCTTTACCTTCGGGATCAGGCGGTATGCATTTTCGCCGAGTACAAAAGCTGAAAAACATGCATGAAATCAGTGCGGTGCGAGAGAGGAGAGGAGAGGTGGCATGCATGGGGAGAATAATGGCGAGACAAGCCATGTGCGCAAAAAGGAAGATGAATAAAGCTTCCATGGGTATAAGTCTAGAGTCTAGAGTAGATGTGGATTAGCAGGAGAGGCTCTGAACTTTCCCCTCCTGTTCTCTCAGCATCTCACCTACTGTATTGTTCCCTCATCTCGTCCCACCCAATGAATCCTTGCTGTATCCTGTACCAAAAGTCAAGAGAGTTTGGGACATGGCAGAAAAGTCGGTGAGGTTTGGAGATTAGTGAGTTGGGCTCCGGACGCTGCTGCTTTATTCGGACGTGACACCACTGTCCCGCCACCGCAGCCAGCAAGCTACAAGAGAGGCGCAGCGGCAGCGGGGAGTAAACTCGGGCAGATTCCGCTGCCAAAGATCTCCCCACCTTCCCGAATTTCGCCGCAGGCCAGAGGCCGTTCGTCCCCTACCCGGCCGGATCATTACTTGGTAAGCCGCCTCCCTTTCCTGCTGCGATTGCTTGTGTGCACGCGCGCGCGAATTCAGTTCTGGTTCCAGTTTAGTTGACTCATACCTGCAGTTTCCCTCCTGGATACCTGTGTTGTTTACTCGCTTCGCTTTCTCGTGTTCGTCGCCGGCATATCATCAGGGGAAAACAAAAAGGCTAGCCATCTGTGTTCCTCTCCTAGATACTGTCTGTCTATTACTACCTCCGTCCTATAATATAAGATTTTATTACATCCAACATGTATAAGATCTTATACTATGGGGACAGAGGGACTATATATAAACAAACTTGCTACCCCCTTTATTTGTCTGTCTCTTTTGGCCAACCAGATTTGTCCCTTTGTTCTCTGTAGTTTCTTGTACTAGAGCACAGACCTCATTGCACACTGTAATTTCCTACTGCTCCATCCGATCTAAATTAATCGACGCGACTTTAGTACTACAACTTTAGTACAAAGATGATAGTGCTGAAGTTGCATCAATTAATTTGGATCGGAGGGAGTAGAAGATTTGTTGGCCTGGCCATGTCCATTTTGCTGCAAGTGCTGGACAGTGGATATGCTTTCAGAGTTTGACTTCTTTCTTCTATGTAGCCGTGGTCTTATCAAAGATTTCAGGGGGAAATTGCGGGGTGGGGGGACAAATCCCATCCTTTTAGATCTGCCTTTGCTTCATAATAATGTCTTGATTAAGGCTAGGTTTCTGGCTCTCCTAATGATTGCCTCCTGTCCCTTTCCCATGGGATCCATGTGCATGTGCTTAATGCGTTCCTGCAGTTTGTCTCTCCTAACTAGAGTATCTTTTTTTGGTTCGCTTGTCTCTGTATCCAGTTTCCCCTCCTGGGATTCGTTTATATATTGCATATGGGATGGATGGCTGTTAGTATTTACTCCCTCTGTAAACTAATATAAGTAGTGATCTAAACGCTCTTATAGTAGTTTACGGAGGGAGTACTACATGCTTTAGTGTCGGGCTGCTGAGATAACTTGTAGGATGTCATGCCAACATGGTCAGGGTACTACCTGTTTACTGTGTGCCTGTGGCACTATACAGAGGATACTCTGCATAACTTCTACTCCCTCTGTACCTAAATATAAGTCTTTTTAGATATTTCAATATGAACTACTCCCTCCGTCCCATAATATAAGAGCGTTTTTGACACTAAGGTAGTGTTAAAAACGCTCTTATATTATGAGACGGAGGGAGTACATTTTGCTTCGTATGTAGTCCATATTGGAATCTCTAAATAGACTCAGATTTATATACATGAATGAGATGCATCTGGAATCAGTGGCGGAGACCCAAGAGAACACCCAGTACGTGTGTGCAAAATATTTCTTCCTCTGCGCCGAGCCATCTGCCGAAACCCTCCTAATTCTCAGATCAAAAAAAAAACCCTATATGAAAAACTTATGACTTCCTTTACATATCAATTTGGGCAGCCAAATTTGTCCTTTGTTCGCTGTAGTTTCCTAGATTTACCGGCCTGGCTATGAACATTTACTGCACTACCGGGCAGTGGATGTTTTCAGTTATGTGTTTCTGGGAGAAGTTTCGTCCTGGTAGAGCTACCTTGACTAAGAGTAGTTGTGTTTTGCCCCTGGTTATGATTGCCTGCCTGCCGTTCCCATGGAATCCATGTGCTTAATGGGCTCCTGCAGTTTGTCTACGCATACTTTTTATTTGGTTCCTTTGTCTCTATCTCCTCGTATTCGTTTTACGTAAGCGACTTAAGTATTTACATGATTTACTTTGGAGCTACTGAGATAAATTTGTAGGATATCCCCGTATGTCCACTTTGTAGCTTGGGACTTCTTTCAGAAGTTAGTCTTGATATTGCTGTTCTGCAGGTTTATCGCCATTTAGTCAGATTGTGACAATTGTTTCTTTATGCAGATCTGGCCACGGTTCTGGAATTTTCACCAGTGAGAGAGGGCCCGCTCTGCTTGCTTTGACTAGGAGTATGAACTATCACTGACTTGGTGAGAGTATTTTTGTGGTCAGAGAAAAGCTCCATAAGCAGCCCTCTGGTCGTCTGGTTGAATCCCTTCTAATGGAGAGGGTTAGGACCATTCTGACTCATGGATACCCATACCCACATGAGCATTCGAGACATTTCATGATTAGGAAGACTATCAAGCCACACTATTCACACTTTAGTCGCTGGTAAGCAATCTCGGGAGTCTTTGAAAAGATAATTGGAAGCAAAACAAGATGTATAAGTTCCCTGATGCTGTTTCTGAATACAGGTACGTTGCTTGGATATTCTTGGCAGCATTATGGCATCTCCCTAGTTTTCAGTCAATGGGGTTGGATTTGAGGATGAATCTTTCCCTCTTCCTCGCTGTTTATATTTCCTCTCTAATCATCTTCCACGTCATATTTCTTGGACTCTGGTATTTGGATCTTGTTTCTCGCATGGCAGAGAAAAAGCCAGAGATGCTTACTATAATCAAAAATTGCGCAGTAAGTTTTTTGGCATACAATGATTCAGGTGTTCCGTTCATGTTCTCTTAGATACTTGTGATTTTTCTAAGATTTGCATTTTCTGTCACATCACAGGTGGTAAGTATAGCTTGCTGCGTGTTCTACGACCACTGTGGTAACAGGACCCTTTCAAGGGACAAATCTATTGATCATAGAACTGCATTTTCACTGTGGATAAAGCAAAATGAGTACAATACACTGATTTCAAAGCTATGGCGTATGCATAAGTTTAAAGATCATATTTGCTCGCCCTGGTTTGCTCCGGTTGGCTCTGCCAGTGATTATCCACTTCTATCGAAATGGGCCATTTATGGAGAAGTTAGTATACTTCACCTTCTGTTCATGCTTGGATATCTCTTCGGTTTATTTACTGCTTTATTGTTATCTTGTATGTTTGCTCCAGTTAGCTTCCAATGGATCCAAACGCTCCAACATCATTTCACCTGTCTACTCTTTGTGGGATACATTCATTGGTCTTTACATGGCCAATTATGTCGTGGAGCGGTCAACTGGGTATGCCTACTGTCTGCACACATCCATCTGGTAGAATTTCTTTTTGATGTATTATAAACAAGTCAACAAGCCTGCCCCAACTTGTTTGGGACTAACGGCTTTGTCGTCGTTGTTGTTGTATTATATAAACAAGTCAACAGATAAGTTTGCATTCTGTCATCTTCAGAGGGAACTTATGGTGATGAAAAGGAAATGCAATATGTTCGTCATGGTTTCATCTACGTAGAACTATAATATGGTATTCAACGTCCATAGCCCCTTAACAAAATGCCAATGGTTGTTGGCGAGCCATGGTACTGAAGAGTTTATTACCTATATGTCACATGAATATGCTTTAGTGAATAACATGGTGTGACTGGGTAAGATATCCTGAGCTCATTATTACTTATTAGGGTACTGAAGAGTTGGACATGATGATGACCACTTTATTTGTCTTTTTTCACATGTTTGTCTAGCAGATAAGAAAATAGGGTACTGAAGAGCTGAACATGGTGTGCATACTTTGATCATTTACATCACTTGAAGTTTTCAGTTCATGTTTGCTGATTAATGACTAGTAAATGTTTTGCTTGTCATATGCTAGTTTATCACGAGTTGCATTCCATACATGGATGATGCCACATATTAATTATCTTTGCCAGCTTGTTATATTGGATTTTGATTTTTTTCTGCCCTTTTGAGTATGCTCTCCAGCCTCCTGCTTGGTATACGCCTGAACACGTAACATTGGAAAAACCTGAACTTCCTCTTGGAGTTTCTGAGCTCAGGCAGTGTAGCTGACCACAATGTTTTATGATTCCTGGAAACCACGGTAAATATTACCTACCTATGATCTGCACTGTACTTTATGTATTATGACATTCATATACATGTCTTCTTCCTTGCCCATCAGTGTTACAATTTTTTCTTGGCATCGGAGAAGTTAAACTATATATTTTTTAATACAGTATTGTGACGAGAGCTATGTAAATAAGGATGACAAAAGCTGCTCCACAACATGGGCTTAGCCCCAGCCTCTGTACGTATGTGCCTCCAGTCACACTGGTTGAGCATGAGCCGGGTAAGGACGTGCTTCGTGTAGATGCAGATGCGCCTGAGGACTGTGTAGGATACACCGAGTTTTAGCACCACAAAGATATCCTCCAAGTGAGCCAAGTCGCGGATATGCTTGTCCATTTTTTCTTTGGTTAAATAGCATCCTGTAATACCTTCCATGCCCATTCAACCAAGCTTTCTCCACCTCCAGTGCCCTTGGCAACCACGCCGATTGGCAGCTCTAGCAGAACGACACCAAAACTGTAGATGTTAGTCTTCTCGCTCGCCCTTCCATTGTACTGAAAGTATTCTGCAAAATTCGTATTTAGTTAGCATTTGATGAAAATGTTTGAGATTCCTTGATGGATTTGAGACCCATCAGGGGGTCATGTACCCGTGTATAACACAAATGGTTGACATGTTGTGGGACTGGCCTGGGTTGATAATCATTCGAGTAAGGCCAAAGTCGGCGATCTTAGCATGGAACTCTGGGTCAAGCAAAATGTTGCCTGACTTGATGTCCCGATGGATAATAGCATCTCCCCACTCTTGGTGGATGTAGTTGAGGCCCCTGGCCATCAATAGCGATGGTCAACCTCCTCAGCTAGTACAATGGTGCAAGGGCGCCCTTGCGGTAACGGTGGTGCAACCAGTCGTCGAGGCTGCCCTTCTCCAAGTGCTTATAAACAAGCAGCTTGGCATCTTAGCTGGAGATTATGCAGAGCAGCTTAGTGATGTTCTTGTGATTGAGCCCAATGTCTTCACCTTCGAGCTGAGTTGTTTGTGGTCCGGATTTCCCGTGTTGCATATCTTCTTGACAACCACTATTTTGCTGTTGCGGTCCTTAGTGCCACCATCAAGGCTAGGAGGTGGACACGGTACACCTTTCCAGACCGTCGCTGATGATAAAATTATCCTCAGATATGTTGTTGACCACGTCGGATTTCATGAAGTCCAGAGGTGTGAATGGTGTCCTTTTCCAATCAGTCACGACTTCTTTCACCACTTGTGTGTTCTTCCGGCGCCGGAAGTGCAGCCATATGATGATGCTCATAGAAGTGATGATGACCGTGACATTAAACACTAACAAGATTATCACACACTTCTGGAGGTGGGTGCCTCTGTGGCATTTTGGCGGATTTATCCTCGAGTCCCGCTTGTCACAAAGCCCACGATTTTCATGGAAGTTGTGGTTGTACTTTGCACTTTGCAGAGAGAGGGACACGTCCCCATTGAGCTGGTTAAATGACAAATTGAGGGACACAATTGAATGGTTGCCAAAGTCAGGCAGAATTTTGCCTGTTAGCTCGTTGTTGGACAAATCAAGGACTACCAGTGATGAAATTGTCTCAATGCTCCATGACGGTATTGCACCTGATATATGATTGTTGCTAAGGTCAAGTGATTTGAGATTTTGCAACAATTTAATTGATGTTGGTATGGATCCAGGTATTTTGTTCCCACTTAGTGAAAATTCAGAAAGCTTGTGGAGATTGCTCATGTTGACAGATAGCTCTCCTGAGAGTTAGCTATTATGCACCATCAACACCAATAACCTAGTTCCAAACGTCGGGATCGAGTCGGAGAAGTGGTTGTTTTGCATCTCAATTCGAGAGATATTCGAAGATATGTTTCGTCATAGTGCTAGTGAAGTTGTGCGATATTAGCACTGTATGCACCAATAGCAACCACCATATATTCATCGGAAACTTCCCTGAGAAGTTGTTACCGAGCATAATATTATCCAGTGAGAGGTAGTTGCCAATGCTTGCCGGAGAAACCGTTGTTAGAATCTACTATGTCGAATAGTTTCCCATGAGCGCAAAACTCCTCCAGTAGTGAGCTACACAAGTTTTTGTTGTAGACCTCAATATTTCCAAGCGGCGAGTCCTTCCCAAGTTCTTGTAGCACCTCACCCCGAGAGCATATTGTCGAAAAACTAGATGTATTGGAGGTTGGGAATGAGGTCAGTGCTTCTAGGGATGGGGCCTATGAACTCATTGTTGTATAGGATGATAATGGTTAGTTTCTTGAGAGTCCCAAAGTCTTCTGGTATGCAGCCAGTGAGTTTGTTTGCCGACAAGTCTATCTTAATCAAATTCACCATAGTGATGTTGCACGACAGCTCCTCGGTGAGTCCATTGTCATACAAGTACAAGATCTCGAGCTTTTGGTGCTGCCAGATCCAGACATGGATTGAACCACTAAGCTTGTTGCCCCATGGGTCCAACATGGTTAGTTCCTTTAGGCTTGAGAATGCCTCTAGAATCTCGTCGGTGAAGTCATTCGTGTTGAGAATCAGGTTCTGGAGTGCCGAAAGCTCGGCCATCAGCATTGGCAGAACTGCAATAAAGTTGTTGTTAGTTAGGTTGAGGTGCTTCATAGATGGTGATAACCGGCTGATTTCTTGAGGAGGGAATCCATGGAAGCCATTGTAGGAGAGATCGATCAAGGTATCGAAGCCAGGACCGGGTGTAGAGCGTGATGCCGGGGAATCTCCCAGTGAACTTGTTGTATGAAAAGTCAAGGTGGATCGGGTACTTGAGGTTGCACATAGATGGAGGGATGTTGCCGGTAAGATTCAAAGGCTTGAATGAAAGCCCCATAAATAGGCCTCCACCGCTTTCCACACAGCTGACTGGGCTGGTGTCAGCTGCGTGGCAGTAGGTGGAGGCCTAGTTACGGGGCTTTCCTTCAAGCATTAGAATTTTATCAGGAACATCCCTCCATCTATGTGCAACCTCAAGTACCTGATCCACCTCGACGTTTCATACAACAAGCTCACTGGGAGATTCCCTGGCATTACGTTCTACGCCTACTCCTGGCTACGGTACCATGATATCTACTACAACAGCTTCCATTGAGTGCTTCCTCAAGATATCAGCCGGCTATCACCATCTATGAAGCATCTCTACCTGACTAACAACAACTTTTGTGGTGTTTTGCCGACGGCGATGGCCAAGCATTAGGCACTTCAGAACCTACTTCTTGACACGAGTGGCTTAACCGGCGAGATTCCAGAGGCATTCTCAAGCCTAAAGGAACTAACCATTTTGTACATGTTGCACAGCAAGTCAGTGCTTCGATCCTTGTTTGGATCTGGCAGCACCAAAAGCTCGAGATATTATACTTTTATGATAGTGGACTCAACAGGAAGTTGTCTTGCAGCATCATTGTGGTGAATTTGATTAAAATAGACTTGTGGGCAAACAAACTCACTGGTTGCATACCATAAGACTTTGGGACTCTCAATAGACTAACCATTATCATCCTATACAACAACGAGTTCCTAGGCCCCATCCTCGGAAGCATTGGCCTCATTCCCAAACTCCAATACATCCAGTTGTTTGACAATATGATCTCGAGTGAGGTACCACAACAACTTGGGAAGCACTTGTCGCTCAGAAATTTTGAGGACCGCAACAACTTTTCTAGCTCACTACCGGAGCAGGTTATGCGCCCATGAGAAACTATTCAACATTGTAGTTTCTAACAACATCTTCTCCAGTGAGCTCCCGAAGCATTGGCAACTGCCTATTGCTGGATAACATTATGCTTGACAACAACGACTTCTCTGGGAAGTTTCTGGTGAATATATGGTGGTTGCCATTGGTACATACATTGCTAATATCTGACAAAACTTCGCTAGCACTGTGCCAAAAGATATATCTTCGAATATCTCTCGAAGTGAGATGCAGAACAACCACTTGTCCGACTCGATCCCGACATATCAGACTGGGCTATTGGTGTTGATGGTGTAGAATAACCAACTCTCGGGAGAGCTACCTGTCAACAGAAGCAATCTCCACATGCTTTCTGAATTGTCACTAAGTGCGAACAAGATATCTGGATCCATACCAACATCAATTGAATTGTTGCAGAATCTCAAATCACTTGACCTCAGCAACAATCGTATATCAGGTGCAATACCGGCATAGAGCAGTGAGATTATTTCATCACTGGTAATCCTTGATTTGTCCAACAACGAGATAACATGCAATATTCCGCCTGACTTTGGCAACCATTCAATTGCATCCCTCAGTTTGTCATTTATGACCAACTCAATGGGAAGATGCCCCTCTCTCTACAAAGTACAATTGTGGCTTCCTTCGAAACCGTGGGCTTTGTGCTAAGTGGGGATCGAGGATAAATCTCCCAAAATGCCATGGAGGCACCCACCTCTAGAAGCATATGATAATCTTGTTAGTGCTCGGTGTCACTGTCATCACTTGCATGAGCATCATCATACGGTTGCTCTTCCAGCATCAGAAGAACACACAAGTGCTGAAAGAAGTTGTGACTGATTAGAAAATGACACCATTCACACCTTTGGACTTCATGGAATCCGGCATGCTCAACAACATATTTGAGGAGAACATTATCAGCAGTGGAGGGTCTGGGAAGGTGTACCGTGTCCACCACCCTAGCCTTCATGGTCTCATTGAGGATCGCAGCAGCAGAATAATGGTTGTTAAGAAGGTATGCAACATGAGAAATCTACACCACAAGCAGTCTGACTCGGAGGTGAAGACATTGGGGAGCATCAATCACAAGAACATGATCAAGTTGCTTTGCAGCATCTCCAGCTAAGATGCCAAGCTGCTTGTTTACGAACACATGAAGAAGGGCAGCCTCGACGACTGGCTGCACCATCATGACCGCAAGGGCGCCCCTGCACCATTGGACTGGCTGACAAGGCTAACCATTGCTATTGATGCATCCAGGGGCCTCAACTACATCCACAAAGAGTGCAGACAGGCTATTATCCATCGGGACATCAAGTCAGGCAACATTTTGTTTGACCCAGAGTTCCATGCCAAGATCGCCGACTTTAGGCTTGCCCGAATGGTTGTCAACCCACGCCAGTCCCACCACAGGTCAGCCATTTTTGGGACACACGGGTACATGGCCCCTGATGAGAATCTCAAATCCAGCAAGGCATCTCAAACGTTTCTGTTGAGATCTAACTGATTGCAAATTTTGCAAAATACTATTAGTACAATGGAGGGGCAAGCTCTAGAGGGCCGATATCTATAGTTTTGGTGTGGTTCTACTAGAGCTAACAACCGACATGGTTGCTGAGGGCGTTGGAGGAGGAGAAAGCCTGGCTGAATGGGCATTGAAGGTATTACAGGATCCCTCTTTAACGAAAGACAAAATCATCAAACATATCCGTGACTCGGTCCATTGAGAGGATATTTTTATGGTGTTGAAACTCGTGTTCCCTACACGAGTCCTTAAGCATATCTATGGCCAAGCATGAAGCGCGTCCTTACCCAGTTCATGCTCATCCAATGCGACCGGAGGCATGTGTGTACAGAGGCTGGGGCTGAGACCATGTTGCGGAGGAGCGTGTCCGAGAGGGGCACCAACAGCAGTCGGTATGGCCGCCGGCGCAACTCTGTAGCGCATACATGGATGAGTTATTAAGGTACGGTCCCTTTATATCACTCGACCCAATTTTCTCGTTGTAGGCAGTCGAGTTTACCAGTTAGCTGTCTAGCCAGACTTATTTATTGCATTTGTAGTTAACATTTGATTGTTTTCTTATTGTAACCAGAACAGGTGGATCATGTTGCCGCTGGTGATCACTTGGCTCCTTGTCTGTCTAACCAGGAGATGGTATGGCTTGCGTCGCTGCGCCAGCGTATCATGTGAGCGGCCGTAACACTGGATATTTTCCTGTCTAACCAGCAGATGGTATGGCTCGCGTCACTGCGCCAGCTACAGTTGCGTTCGGCATTCACGTGACCATGTCCTAGATGAGTTTGGGCTTGTAGAATGCACATCAATAATTGTGTTTGCTTTTCTTTTTCTGATAATAGTGTAGTGGAGTGGGGCAGTGACGCAGTGGAGGAGTTCATTTCTTCAGTCCAAGATGTTGTAGCTAGCTTGTGACTTGACGCCTTTGCCAAATGATTGCCTAGCGATAGCAAATTAAACAATGTCGCAACGATACTAAGGTACTTCAAAAAAATCCAGTCTCCTTATCAAACGAATATACTAGCATGTCTGGATGAGGTTTAGATGTGATCTCATATGGGCTGCTTTCCTAATTATTCACTACCTACAAGTACTAGTGGATGATCCGAAAAATACTTCTATTTGCAAAGACATCTTATATTAAGGGACAGAGGTAGTAACTAATTGTTTTTAATAACACCAATCCTCTATATACCCAATGCCAACTCATATCATCATGCATGGAAAATGACACATCCTTAATGCACCTTCTATTTGAAATATGCCACCAAGAGCTTGTCTTGGTTGGTCTCATCTCATGTTAATACTCCAGCTGCATTGCCATCTGTTTCTTCATAATTTCACAAATATGTTACTAGTATTACTATTGCGTACCTTTCATTACATTGCGTTGCACAATTGATACCCAAAGGCAACCTGTGAGTACGGAAAGTCCTAATCTCTACCGTGTGAGGTTGACCTACGCGTCGCTCCTTTATTATTGACTGCCAGATTTTTTCTTCTTAATGATCATGGGTTATAGAAGCAAATCATAACACCAGGTCATTTGGTTTGAGCGATCACAGGACCGCAAGCATCTTGTTTTTTGTAGCAATGTCAGTTCATTTTGTTACACGTGTAACCAATGGATTGATAAGATATAAAAAAACTACTCCCTTCGACCCATGATATGAGAGCGTTTTACACTAGTGTGGTGTAAGAAAGCACTTATATTATAGTACGCAGGGAGTACTTACTTATTTAATAACCCGTCGATGTCTCGCCCGTCATGCTTTCAACTCATCGCGTCTTAGCTGATGATTAGTTAGTGGGCTGATTACTGCCTAGCCTAGTGTGTGTTGGGACCCTAGCGTTCACCCTTTTGTACTCCAATTTATCGACCAATTATTTTCTGCCTAACTAACAAAACAGCAAACATTTTCATCTCATTGAAGAAAAAAACTAAACAAATCTTCTCGGCTATGACCGAATCAACCCCAACTCGATTACTTGTTTTATGTGTCTTTGCTTGTGTAGCATCGACCATGACCGAATCAACCCCAGCTCGATTACTTGTTGAATAGAAAGATAGGTAAAACAGTAGGAGATGACGTGTTGCTGATCACGCCCCAAGTGAAGACCGACTGAATGTATAGGATCAATTTGATGATGCAACCAGTAGCAGCAAAAATTAACATTCAAGTAGTATAATTTTATATTGTATTTACTTGATATTATTGATATTCATGTTTTTCTCTATAAATTTGGTCAAACTTTATTAATTTTGACTTCAACAAAGATCCATACACATTGTTTTTTTAACATAGGGAGTATCAATTATACGATAACTCTTGTTTCCTCATAATGATTACTTGATTAACTACTTCACCTACAAAATAAGATTTCCGTTTCAAAAAACAAAAGATTTGAACGTATAAATGAATGTAGATATATACCAATAAAATTTCCTCCGTCACTAAGTCAAGGCGGTTGATTACGTATGTGGTATTATTAAAATGGAAAGGCATAGACGTGCAAATGTTGCTAATCTGAAAATTCCTACCACTTCATGACCAAGCAATATTACAGCTGCACCGTCGCTTGTTTCTTCATAAATTCGGCAAATTTATTATTAGTGTCCACCCACCATTACACTGCATAATTGATATATGAAGACAACATGTAAGTGCTATAAAATAAACCTATAGTAGACTTGACTATAAAGTCTATTGTATGAGGTAGTATTTGTCTCACCATGATTTCCATCTTTACGTGACTTCATTTTGGGATAAGACACACCCATGCACACAATTGTAAGAGAAATTTGAATTGCGTCAATGGTGAAAGTTCATACTGGTGGTCTAGGACTGGGATGCATCTAGAACAGGAATTCAAGCATCTGTTGTCCAGGACGTACGACTTATGCATGTGTTTGATGTGAAATATAGAGTTGTTCATCTATGCTGCCATAGCGGGCCCTCCCTTATCCATTTGCATTAGTTGTTTCATGACACTCGTGATGTGTGTTATGAGAAGAGCCAGGATCCATCGCTCTTTCATGCCTCTAAGGTCACAGGAAACGAGGCAGATTGATAGCGGTGCATGCAGGAGGCAGGAAACCCTAAACACCTAGCGGCCGCTTGCCCGGAGGACGCAGACCTCCATTTTGCAATAATTGTAGCCTAACCTCATGGCGTGTGCCTGTTTTACTACTAGTCCTCTCACATTTAGAACCTAGTGGACTCATGTGCCTGTTTGGTTTGGAACCAAGCGCAATTTCACAAATCACTGGTACTATCCTTGCACTTGTTGCAAGCTCTGTGTCTAATTTTTTTTTTTGACAAATCAAAATAAAAAACGAGACCAACTTGGGTTGGCTGCTAACTCCCGCGCCTAGCCAACTGAGCTGCGCAGCGGGCACAAAACGAACTATTCTTTCGCCTTTTTTTCACAAATCACATTGATATACTTGTGTAGGCTTCAGCTAGGCTCGATAGAGTTGCTAAGTCGTAAAGAAAATCATTGTCCACTCATACAACAAATTAGACCAGTATAGTTCGAATATGCCCGAACTTCTTAGCAAAATCATAAAGAATATAGATCAATATTCATCTAACTAAGCGAGCTTTGTCGAGCTCAGCTAGAAAATATGCTTCTCTCTCTAAAATAATAAGGGGAGTATTTTGCCATACAACATACTAGTACTACAAAAGAAGGAAAATTCCACGCAAGAAAAGTTACATGAAGGATCGAACCAAACCTGCATGGGCGACGTTCTTAAAAAACTTACACCTGCAGCAGCAGCAGCTGCTGCTGCATTTTTTCAGGTACTGTTTGCATGTGGGGGCCGGGGCCCACGTGGTGAGCGGCTCGAGTAGAAGAACGTCCACGCGTTGGCATGGGTTCCTTCTAGACGTTGCCACAAAGATGCCTCCATCGGTGGCCACCGGTGCTGGTCATGGACGCGTGGACCGAGCACACGGACGCATGGGCCTCATGGACCGCCAGCTTTCGGCAACGGACGGCGTGGACGCCTGGATACCCATAACTCTGGTTGTTTGATTTCTGACTAACTTAGTTAAAGATTGTCACAATTAAGATTAAACAAGTTTAATCAATTTAAATAAGTGTTTGGTTTAAGCCACATTTTAAGGAAGTCATACTTGGATTCCACATAACAAGGTGTGGCAAGATTCTTTTAGACTTGCTAACGTGTGACTTTTATTCTAATGAACTAACCTTAAGCAAGCTTGATAAAAACGTAGACAAAATGTGACAATGCTAGTCCTAAAACCAAACGGCAGTCCGTATATAATTCGCATCCGTACAAATACGCCCTTCTGTCTGTATATGTACTACAAGTACGTAGAGTACTACTTTGTCCAAAACGACGCAGATTAGTCCAACATGTTGTAGCTGTAGCTAGCTACTGGCTTCACGCCTTCGCCAAATAATTGCCTAGCTATATCAAACTAGCATAGCTTGCGCGGCGGCACGCCGCGCCTGGTGATGCATTATATTTAAATAGATCGTAAAGGCCATTGTTATATTTTTAATGACAAAATTGCATAACTAAAATCCAGAAAGAGTTCTAAAAGGTGGAAAATGAGTACATTTATTGCAGCCATGTATGATAAATACTGATGAACGAAAGTATACACGCTAATAATAAGGTTTACTTATTGGCACATTATAGAGACCGTTCTATGGAACATACCATATACAATGATACAACTGCATGAAAGTAAATGATTGCGGATGGCCTAGTTGAGTTAAATCATCCTAGTGTAGCCCCCTGTAAGATAGTTTGTAATGAAGTAGTCAAGAGCTTTTGCAAATTCCTCTACCTGTTAGTCTAACGGGTGTCTTAGCTCCTTTGTATGTAATGATGGGATCATCTCTCTGAGAACGTTGGGGTACATGCGAAGAAGTGCCACGTCGGAGAAATCATTGCATATTATCGCCAAGATCATTGTTTGTCTTGCGAATTCATTATGTTAGGTACTTACTTGCTAGCGAGCCATGTTGAATTTTCATGCCTGTGCGGTGGCACGCCGCGCCTATTGATACTTTATGTGAGAAACTCTATGTACAATAATATTAAACTTCATATACCAATTATTTTATTATTTTATTCACTTTTTATGTGTTCACTTCAAATTTTATATTATGGTGTATGTAAAAAAAATATTGGTACAAATGCTATAATCTTTCATAAAGAAAAGTTTTATTGAATGAAAAGAGTCAGTACATTAATTGTACATAAAGAGAATACATATTGATATTGCATGATAAATTTCTGATTCCTTGGTAATTCAAGGCATCCTTGTTTGACCGCCCATTGGTTTTGTGTTCGTAATGAAATGATAGCTGAGGAAGCTCACATCAGTAGTTAACATGATAGAGCTTGTATATGGGGCAGTTGTTCAGCTTCAGTAAAAAAACATATTGTTAATGCCTTGCAATTGCTTCCGGCTTTTCACCCCGTAAGGGTCTTATTATGTAAGTTAATAGTATGTTATCCAAATTCATCATAGCTTGATGCATCCATACAATAAATATGAGAAGGGATCGTTCAAAAAATTAAATATGAGAAGGGGTTAAAACCATATGTCTAGTATTGATGCCTACATACAACAAATATGATAAGGGGGTAAACCCATATTTAGTCTTGATGCTTGCATAGAACAAATATTAGAAGGGAGTAAATCATGGTCATCCCAAAAACCATATCATCAAATTAACAGCAGATGCAGCAAATGACACGGGACCATGAAGAATATATCCCACACTGGAACCACCGTGGGTTTAACGGTTGCAAATTCCTGCACCAAGGACAGATAGTAAATGTTTGCAGCAATGATGGAAGGGATACCATACCTTAAAAGCACAAAAATGAACCTGAAGCTTAATAACACCAATCAATTAGTGGCCATCTCTGAACCTTTAGTCACAAGAAAAGGCTTCAAAATAATCGACAGAAGCAATCCCTATATGGATTATCAAGAAGAAAGAGGATCAAGAGAAACCTTATCTTATTACATAGCAATGATAGCACCAGAATTTTGACCACTTGCAAATCTCCCTCGCTGTTGAGCTGCACAAAAAATATGAGAGAGAGAGAGATGATCACACGAACCTGGACGTATGCGAAACCTCGTCGCACCATGCAAGGGGATACAACGCCGATGGCATGCATCGCGGTTTGAGTGCACTTCATGTTCAACAGCATCACATAGCAGTGCAATGCGCAACGCCAGGCCGTGCCTTACTGATGGATGTTTCACGTTGAGATCAACGTACTCATCCACATGCCCGCAGCATCATCAGCAACAGCCGATCCTGGCTAACAACGGACCACTCCGGCTCCAGCCGCTCCTGCGCAGTGTGGCCGCCTTCGACACCATCCTGCTGTCTGCTGCACCGCCTCCCCTCCGTCTCGACGCTGCAACCTAACCCCTTGTCGGCCCATATGTTGGGTTACGTAGTAATTTCAAAAAATTTCCTACGCTCACGCAAGATCATGGTGATGCATAGCAACGAGAGGGGAGAGTATGATCTACGTACCCTTGTAGATCCACAACGGAAGCGTTTAGTTGATGTAGTCGTACGTCTCCACGGCCCGACCGATCAAGCACCGAAACTACGGCACCTCTGAGTTCTAGCACACGTTCAGCTCGATGACGATCCCGGACTTCGATCCAGCAGAGTGTCGAGGAAGAGTTCCGTTAGCACGACGGCGTGGTGACGATCTTGATGTACTACCGTCGCAGGGCTTTGCCTAAGCACCGCTACAAATATTATCGAGGACTATGGTGGAAGGGGGCACCGCACACGGCTAAGAATATGATCACGTCGATCAACTTGTGTTCATGGGGTGCCCCTTGCCTCAGTATATAAAGGATGGAGGAGGAGGAGGCCGGCCAAGGCAATTGGTGCGGCCAGGATGTGGAGTCCTACTAGGACTCCAAGTCCTAGTAGGAGTCCACCAAGAGGGGAGGAAGGGAGAAGGAAGTAGAGGAGAAGGAAAGGTGGCCGGCCCCCTTTTCCCTAGTCCAATTCGGACTAGAGGGGAGGGGGGGCGCAGCAGCCCCTTGGCCCTTTTTCCTCTTCCCACTAAAGCCCATCAAGGCCCATTGCTTCTCCCGTAACTACCCGATACTCCGAAAAATACCCGAATCACTCGGAACCTTTCCGATGTCCGAATATAGTCGTCCAATATATCGATCTTTACGTCTCGACCATTTCGAGACTCCTCGTCATGTCCCCGATCTCATCCGGGACTCCGAACTCCTTCGGTACATCAAAACTCATAAACTCATAATATAACTATCATCGAAACCTTAAGCGTGCGGACCCTACGGGTTCGAGAACAATGTAGACATGACCGAGACACATCTCCGGTCAATAACCAATAGCGGGACCTGGATGCCCATATTGGCTCCTACATATTCTACGAAGATCTTTATCGGTCAGACCGCATAACAACATACGTTGTTCCCTTTGTCATCGGTATGTTATTTGCCCGAGATTCGATCGTCGGTATCTCAATACCTAGTTCAATCTCGTTACCGGCAAGTCTCTTTACTCGTTCCGTAATACATCATCCCGCAACTAACTCATTAGTTGCAATGCTTGCAAGGCTTTAGTGATGTGTATTACCGAGAGGGCCCAGAGATACCTCTCCGACAATCGGAGTGATAAATCCTAATCTTGAAATACGCCAACCCAACATGTACCTTTGGAGACACCTACAGAGCACCTTTATAATCACCCAGTTACGTTGTGACGTTTGCTAGCACACAAAGTGTTCCTCCGGCAAACGGGAGTTGCATAATCTCATAGTCATAGGAACATGTATAAGTCATGAAGAAAGCAATAGCAGCATACTAAACGATCGGGTGCTAAGCTAATGGAATGGGTCATGTCAATCAGATCATTCAACTAATGATGTGATCTCGTTAATCAAATAACAACTCTTTGTCCATGGTTAGGAAACATAACCATCTTTGATTAACGAGCTAGTCAAGTAGAGGCATACTAGTGACACTCTGTTTGTCTATGTATTCACACATGTATTATGTTTCCGGTTAATACAATTCTAGCATGAATAATAAACATTTATCATGATATAAGGAAATAAATAATAACTTTATTATTGCCTCTAGGGCATATTTCCTTCACCATAGAGCAACCTGCTGTCTGCTGCACCAGGAGCATCCGCCCTCGCAACTGTCACACCGCTCGCACTGGCAAGTGATCGTTATCCGGCGGTGGTGATGCCGTCATCGTTGTCGTAGAGGTTGTTGTCGAAGGATCTATGATCCCCGAACAGGGCGTCCTACTACGTCCGAGCGGAGACCATGGCCCCGCCAAGGGGATACGCAAGCGCCGGCCGCCGGGACACCCGGTTTCCGCGCAGCCCGTAACCAATCGACAACATCTTCGACGTAGTCACCGTCGGCCGCGGACGACCGGTTGGACGGACTCAGGGCGATGCCGGAGCCAAAGCTGTGGCTGATCCTCACCAGGCCCACCAGCACCGCAAAGAAGGTCAAGGGAGATTAGGAGGCCCGGGGCAGCAGCAGCGAGTTGCCGACAGCCAGGGCATAGCGGCGGCAACGGCCGATCATCAGAGGGCGAAGCATGCTCCATACATACGCCGGCCAACCAGAGCTCCCCGCGACGGAGGAGGCCGAGCAGGACACCGCGGTCCATTATGACAGGAAGAATGATAATACCATAGAAACAGTGTAGGCTAACCCAAAGAAAACCTAGCACAATGATATGAGAAGAAGGACGATCTATTTATAACCCCCAGGACGTAAGCGATGGTGGTATGTGGCGAGGTTTCGAGATCAAATGACTACAGCGGCGCAAACCAGAAACAAAAAGCAGATTCTAGATCGAAACATGAAAGCGGCACCGATCAAAAAACGCAAGAACCCTCCAGATCAGGTGATGGAAGCGGCACATTTTTCACCATAGAGCGGCAAAATCGCTAACCGCACCCAAGAATTCAGCACACAAGTTCAAAAAATTTGAAACTAAACACCGAATCCACAAAGCGTTTGTACACAGCCATTTACCAAAATAATACCATGTGCCAATCCCAAAATTCACCATGGGTCACTTTCATCCAAGTAGATGAATGTTGGGGCAAAAACCTTGCCTGGAATAGAGGCTTGGGTATTATGCAATGTCAAACGTACTTAGAGCCAGGGCTCCGCCTCCTCCTCCTCTTTCAAGAAAGAAAGTTAGGGTTCGTGCCTCTCGTCGGTGTCGGGGCAGGTCCACCTCGTCTTCGGTGGCCCTAGGGTCATGAAGGCGCGGTGGATCCTGTCAAGGGCCGGCGGGAGGGCTCCGTTTTTAGAGGGTGTCTGTTTCCAGGGACTTATTGGTTTAAGGACTTAAAAAAGTCCCTATAAGTTCCATCTAAACCAAATAGGAGGGACTTATAGGGACTTAAAGTGGGTATTTGGGACTTATAAAATAAGACTCTCAAGGAGGGACTTATAGGGACTTATAGTTGTAATATGATCTTATAGAGACTTATAAGTCCCAGAAACCAAACAGGTAGGGACTTTTTAGGAACTTGAGACTTATAAGTCCCAGAAACCAAACAGGTAGGGACTTTTTAGGAACTTGAGACTTATAAGTTGGGACTAGAAAAAGTCCTAGGACTTATGAACCAAACAGGGCCTTAGTCTTTTTTCAATCTTGCTAAGGTTTGTGTCCTATTTAGGAAGGCGAGACGGCGGCGACTCTCTGAATATGGAATAAAGGTCTCCTCGCATAGCCCCGTTTCGACGGTGCGTCTAGCATCGTTGGTGGGCGTGTGGAGGTGTGTCTCCGGCAGATCTATCTTTGGTGAATTTGCTCGGATCTCACCGTTGCTCGTCTATATTCGTGTGTCTTTGGTTTGGATCCTTCCGATCTATGTTATTTTCATCGGCGGCGGTTGCTGTTCTGGGGTGTTGGTTCTATGAGGCCTTAGCACGACGACTTCCAATTGTCTACTACAACAAGTTATGTCCGGCTCTGGCGATGGAGGGGCGATGACGGCGGCGCTCCTTCGGCTCGCTTCGGTGCTTGTAGTCGTCGCTAGGTGGTTTACGGATCTGGATGTAATTTTTATTTCTGATGTTCGTTGTACTGTCATGATTGAAGATAAATAGATTGAAAATTAAAAAAATGCTACTTTAAAAAGAACCAAATTATGCAATGTCAATTGTACTTTAAAAAAGAATCAAATCTCCTTATCCATAGCTATGCCAAGGCCTGTAGATAAGGGTCGTACGGGGAAAAAATGTCAAGGCCGGTTGTTGAGTTGTTGGAATGCGTGCATAATTGCACAATGCTATAGCGAAAAACTTATCCATGAGACGCGTATTCTTCATGTCCAAGCAATGCAACAGGCTAGTAATGTACTCCCTCCGGTCTTTTTTAGTTCACATATAAGATTTGACTGAAGTTAAGCCTCGTAAAGTTTGACCAACTTTGTAGAAAAAAGTATCAACATTCATAATCTGAAATCAATACCACTAGATATGTCATGACTTAAAGTTTCATATTATATAACTTTAGCATGGCAGATGTTGATATTTTTTTATATAAATACGGTCAAACTTTGTAAAGTTTGACTTTAAAGAATTGTAATATGCAGAGTAAAAAAGACCGGAGGGAGTACTTTGGGCTGCCAGCACATTGTCATTGAACCGATCAATGATGCAGCTCCACGTAAGTTGGTGTGTGTGTGTATGCACAGTGCCATCTATTGCGCTGCACAGTGACGAATCAACAGCCAGCTGACCGTTGACTCTAGTGAGTAGTTAGCTTGTGAGGTTGTCTGACCAAAATGGCCAAGGAAACACATGCATTCGTCATTACCGTTAACATCAGCATGCAACTGTGGGGCCACGTCTCTACCTGGGTTCCGGTCGTGCTGGAAGCTCGTGGCTTGGAGGCCCAGGAGGGCACCACATGCAAGAAAAATGTTTTGTTTAGAGAGAGGTCCATCAACACGTGGGCTTGTGGAGCACAACATGTGAGCTAGTAGTATTGACCAGAGGGTCGACGTGTGAGCCAGCTAGACCAGCCAAGGAAAAACGAATATACTTCTAGCATGTCCGGATGGGGTTATTAGATGCTTGATTGATGCTTTCCTAAGAAAATATTAAAGCCTTTTCTTAGAACCAGCGTCGACTCATTCCATGACTTTTAATCCAACCAACACCAAGAAATTATTTGCATACATAATAACACGTTCATGTCTTGCTCGAGGACGGTTTTGTTTCGGTCCATACATTAATTAATCACATGAAAACTTGTGTGTTTCTGCGCTAATGGTTAGTTTATTAATTGCTAAGGAAGAAAATAAGGTTTCCACATGAGTCAATGAATATATCTATAGAAAACTATAGTACTATGACATACTTCATCCGTTCCAAAATAGATGACCCAACTTTGGTTGAAACGGAATGAGTATATGCCAATCAAGTTCCGTCTGTCACCCAGTCAAGGCAGATTTTATTATGTGTATGATATCATATAAAAATTGGAAATGTATAGGCGTGCAAAAGTTGTTAACTGGAATTTTTATATTGCTAACTGAAAAAACTATACTACTTCATCACCAAGCAATAGTACAACTCTACTACCAGTTCTCATAGATTTGACAAATGTATTATTAGTGTCTATCCTCCATCTATTCACAATTAATGTGGAAAGACAACTTACACGAGTATTAAAAGACTTATAGTACACTTGATCATAAACTATATCTTATGAGTTTGATCTACGCGTCTCCATAGTATTTGCCTCACAAATGGCTACGCCTCTATGTGCTCCATAGTGGACACACACACACACACACACACATGCACACACACCGCAAAGGTCCATCCATCGGGGTACGATTTTATTGTGCAAACCATGTGATAGAAAGGGCACATTGTCCAGAAAAACGCGTGTGTGATAACTAATCTTAACACACACGAGTCATCAAGAATTGTGTCCGTTCTTTGACAAATGAGTTGTTTATATTGGATAAGATCACACTGTGTGCGAAGTTCTGCACACAGTTTTGTAAGGGCAAATCATGTGTGACAACTTGTGCCAACACATACGTTTGATTGCTCAGAATTGTGTACTTTTTGGCACGCAGCTGAGTTAATGGAAGTGTGTGCCATGCCGACAATCATCTTTTACAGTTTCGTCGATGTGACTTGCTTTGTCCGCAAGAACAACGTGCTCTGTTTAGAACAACAACATATTTGCCTATACTAAAAACATCATTGCACATCTCGTTGCATAATCAAACTAATAAACACCCATTACACAAGTAACTGAACATTATATTGCATATTTTGCTGCATAACGACCTAAACTATGAACATTATTAAAGCAAGTTACCCATCCTTGCTAAAGGAGCAGTGGTTGAAATACTCGTAATTTGGCTTCTTCATTGTCGGTGCTTCCTCGAGCTCAGTGGCCTTTTCGTTGAAATATTCCCTAGCCGCCTGCAACATCCTTTGTTCAAAGGAGGGACCCCTGTTCTTGCCCGCATAAACCATGTCCTTAACCATTTCGTAAGCACAGACCTTGCCAAGTGTCAAGATCGACTTCCAAGTTGGTGTGAAGAGAGATGTCGAAGTTTCCGCATCTTTGGCTGATCATGTTGCTGCTAGGGGAAGGCTGTGGATCGTTGATGCTGCTGGTGCCCGAAGTGGATGAGTGGATTGGGCCTTCTCTTAGTCTATTGCATGTACGTGTTGGGGTCTCCTTTTTTGCTCGCTGGGGTTTGATGCCCGCTGAGTTCGCCGCTTTAGCTCATGCCTAGACTATGTTACTGTGTCACGGTCTATCTTTTGTTGGTGGTTGATGGTGTTAACAGGTTTTCGCCCCTTCGATAGTTGCTCGCATTTGGGGCATATGTGAGGTGGTTTTCCTGTTAATGCTTCACTACTGTCTCCTTTCCCATCTGTAAACGGTGCTAGTTATGACGTTCTGGAACACTTGTACAGAATATTTCTGTTAATAAATTAATGAAAAGGAACAAGGGCCAGATTAAAAAAAGCCTCACAAATGATCAAGGCTAGAAAAGGTTGCACTTGCCGTGTGAAGCGTATGCTGAAAGAACCGTAAAAAAATGTAGTACTCACATATAATAACCCATCGATGATGCCTTGATCAAGCACCCTTTCAGCTCATCGTGCTTTTGCTAATGATTAGTGAGTGGGTTGATTACCGCATAGCATGATGTAACCCTGCCTTTCACTTTTTGGTTTTCTCTAATTGATCAAACAATACTTTTCGATATTTTGCGCCTTTAGATAGCTTACCACATATACCATGTGGCGGTTAATCTAATAATTCTCTTTTGCTTAATTGTTGTTCACTGCTCAAATGACGGCACGTGAGAAAGGGGCGTCGACCCGTTGGCTAGGCAGTTGGGGTAGCCGCCGGCCCGCCCGCGTTCGAGCCTCGGCTCTAACGCCCGGTGCTCGCGGAGTCTTCTTCTATAAAAAAGAAGCCAATAAGGATTAGCCTTGGGTTGGTCTAATTTTTTTTTAAATAGAGTGTGTAGCCTTAAAAAAAGAGAGAGAGCCACCGGCCGTGACCGAATCAACCCACCCCAATTTCTTTGTTAGTGAGAAAGATAGGTAGAACGGTGGGAGATGACGTGGGAGTAACCACGCACGCCGACCGCATAGGACCAATTTGACGACGCAATGGCCCAAATTCAGCACCTTCTGCTGGAATGATGCGCGTCCGGCCATGGATCGATGTGGTTGCTTTCCTTTCCTCCATTGCTGCTGAAAGGAAGGAAAAGACTCTGGGTCAGAGTCGGACCACGCCGCCACCACCATCGGCAGGGCAGGGGAGGGAACACCAAAACCGCAAGCATTTCCTTCCTTCTCCCTCCAATTCTTTCCTCCTTCTTTAATTAATTATTAATCCCCCGCGGCCGCTCCCTCCCTGCGTGTCCTGCTCTGCTCGCTCCCCTTCTCCCTCCCCCCACCTCCCCACCACCGATTTAACCACCACCACCACCAGGCAGCAGCCAGCAGCAAGCTACAAGAGCAGAGCGGCGCAGCGACGGCAGATTCTACCGCCAAAGATCTCGCCTTTTCCCCCCACCCTCCCGAATTTCGCCGCCGGCCAGAGGCGGCGCGGCGCGGGCGTTAGCGTTCGCCCCCTTCCCGGACTATCAGTTGGTAAGCCTCCCTCCCCTCCCCTGATTGCTTCCTTCCTTTCGTGGCGCTCGGCGGGATCGGGGCTGGGATTAGGGGGCGCGGATCTTGGGGGTAGGAGCTCGTGCGCGCGCGCAATTCAGTTCAGTTGCTTCCTCTGCTCTCTACCCCCCACCAATTTAGTTTTACTGGCAGTTTCTACTCCTAGATACCCGTGTTGTTTATAGTAGTCTCACTCGTTTCTCGTGTTCGTCGCCGGAGTATCGAGGAGGGGAAAACAGAGTGCGTACTACTACTATGTTTGTTCCTCTGCGCCTAATGCTCCGTGTATTATATGATATAAAGAAACTTGCTAGTACTACTTCATCTATTTGTCTTTCTGGGCCAACCAGATTTGTCCTTCGTTCTCTGTAACTTCCCAGATTTATTGGCCTGCCCGTACATTTTATTCATTGGATTACTGGACAGTGGTTGGTCTCAGGCTTTCAGTTCTCTCTTCTATGTAGCTGTGGTCCTATCATCAAGGTTTCATGGGAGAATTGTACCGGGGAAAGTAGTTTTCCTCCTGTTATTGCTAGATTTGCCTCATAATAATGTCTGATTAGGAGCTGTTTTTTTAGTCTCCAGTAATGATTGCCTGCTGTCCCTTTCCCAAGGAATCCATGTGCTTAATGTGCTCCTGCAGTTTGTCTACTTGTACTTTCTTTTTTGCTCTCTTGTCTCTCTATCCAATTTTCCCTCTAGGGATTCGTTTATATATTGCATAATATGGGATGTAGGGATGCTTGTTAGATTAATGCCATTGCCCAATTTGCCACATGATATGGAGATTCACCCACCCTTTTACATGTCTGCATTCGCAAATTCCTGCTGCATCTGTCGAAAGCATCCTATACAGAAATACAATCTTATGTAGTATTAAGTATGTTTGGCCACTTCATTTTGGAAGAGGATTGACTAAGTGAGCAACCATAAAAGGGTCTCGGTAGGTGCTGCGAAAGTGACTCAAGTATTTACATGCTTCAGTGTGGAGATACTGAGATGATTTGTAGGATATCCAACTTGGTCAGGGTACTATGGGTTTTACTCAGTGGCTGTGGCAGTATACAGAGGATACTCTGCATAACTTCTAGGATTCTCTTCTTTCTTTTCGTTAAGTGCTCTACTGTTAGCTTTGAACGCAGAAAGGAAGTACCTTTACAATCACTGTAGATCATCTCTCTGCACTAGCACATCCGCATGATAAGCATCACAGCAATTAGGTGGTTGAGAACCACTATTGTCTGAATCCCTCCTTGCGCCACAATCGATTTCTTCTCTTTACAGCAGCGTAGTGATATATATATGTGCTTGCACTGCTGCTGCTTCACAATCGTCCTTCACTACTTTGGTAGTTTGGCCTTTGAGCTTCGTGTGCTCTATGATATATTAACATCTCTAGTTGCGATGGCCAAGTTGGATGCACAATTGAGGTTATCCAGCTGGATAACATATCAAGGGTTCATTGTATGATTCATTATTAGAAGCCTATCTATGAATGAGATGCGTCGGGAATAGGAGTCCATGTCCAGAACAAAGTGATGCTGCTAGAACGACACAAAGTAGGATAGGTACATCCAAAGGGCCTAAGACGACAGACCACTCCGATTCTTAGGTCTTTGTTCTGACGAAATCCGCCTAGTAGACATGGATCTGTGTTTCTATGAAGATTTTAGGGGGAAATTGTTGGGAAAGTTTCGTCCTGTCAGAGCCATCTTTCCTTGACAATGTCTTGATTAAGAGTGGTTTTTGTCTCTGGCGATGAAGACCTCCCTGTCCCTTTCCCATGGAATCTGTTAATGCCATGTGCTCCTTCAGTTTGTCTACTTGAACATTTTTTGTGTTGATTTATCTCTATATCCACATTTTCTGTCTTGGGATTCATTTATATACCATGGGAGGATGGCTACTAGATTCATACCATCGCCATATTTATGAAATGATATAAGGATTCAGCTTTGAGGATGTCAGTATTTGCAAAAGTGCAATGCATTCTTAGAAAGCATCCTATGCAAAAAGACAGTCGTATGTGTTTACTATAGGGCCACTTTATTTCGGAACGGAATTGACCAAGTGAGCAATCCTTGAAGGTCTCGGTAGGTTCTGTAAAGTGACTAAAGTATTTACATGATTTAGTGTAAAGCTGTGTGATGATTTGTAGCTGTGTGTACTGGCTACTATGTGATATTTTGTGGCTGTTAGTTATACTGGCTACGGAGCTTGTGTGTGTGTGCGCGCAATTCTGCTCTGGTTCCTCTGCTTTCTACACCCCACCAGTTAGTTATACTGCCAGTTTCTCCTCCTTGATACCTGTGTTTCTTAGTCGCACTGGTTTCTCGTGTTCCTTGCCGGCATATCGAGGGGAAAACAAAAGCAGGCATGATCTTTGTTCCTCTCCCAGATTTGTTGTCTGTCTCTTTGGGCCAACCAGATTTGCACCTTTGTTTTCTGTAATCTCTTTTACTAGAGAACAGACCTCATGTCACTCTCTAATGTCTTGATTAAGACTAGGTTTGTGTCTCTGCCAATGATTGCCTCCTGTCCCTTCCCCATGGAATCCATGTGCTTAATGTGTTCCTGCAGTTTGTCCACTTACAATTTATTTTTTACGGCTCTCTTGTCTCTATATCCAATTTCCCTCCTGGGATTTGTTTATATAGTATGGGATGGATGGCTGTTAGTCTAATACAATTGCCATACTTCATTTTAGTTGTCGCCATTTGCAAATCTACAATGCATGCTTCCTGCTGCATGTGTCGAAAGCATCCTATGCAAAAAGACAATCAATCCTATGCATTGATTATGTTGTGTGCTTCATTTTGAAACAGAATTGATTTACTGAGCAACCATTAGGGGTATCAGTACTTGGTAGGTGCTGTAAAAGTGACTTAAGTATTTCCTACATCCTTGAGTGTGGAGCTGCTGAGGTAACTTGTAGGATATCATGCCAACAGGGTCAGGGTACTACCTGTTTACCTGTGTGGCTGTGGCAGTATACAGAGGATACTCTGCATAACTTCTAGGATTCTTCTTTCCTTCCGTTGAATGTTCTATTGTTAATTTTGAATGCAGAAAATAAGTTCCTTTACATTCATTGTAGATCATCTCTCTTCACTAGCTCATCCACATGATAAACATCATGGCGGTAGGTGGTTGACAACTAGTCTGGTCTGAGTCCCTCCTTGCATCGCAATCTATTTCTTTTCTTTACAGCAGCATAGTCGACCTATTTATATATGCTTGCACTGCTGCTGCTTCACAATGTCCATCACTAGTTTGGCAGTTTTGCTTTCGACCTTCTTGTGCTCCATGGCAGATTAGCATCTTTAGTAACCAATGGCTGAGTTGGATGCATGATTGAGGTTATCCAGCTAGGTAACATATCAGGGGTTCGTTGTAAGATTTATTGTTGGAAGCCTATGTATGAATAAGATGCATCGGGAATAGGAGTCCACGGCTAGGAAGGATAAGAAGTAGGATAGGTACATCCAAGTGGCCTTCGTCGGCAAATCACTCTGATTTTGCTATATTTGTTCTGTCAAAATCCGCCTAGACACTTACTTTATTTTTCTGTTTGGGTTAGTCAGATTTGTCTTTTATTCTCTGTAATTTCCTAGCTTTATTTTGCCATTGTACATTACTAGATGGTTTCAGTTATTCGTTCTATGTGTAGACCTGAACTTGTGGTCTTATGAAGATTTTAGCGGAAAATTGTAGGGATAGTATTGTTCTTTTAGAGCCATCTTTGCTTGATAATAATGTCTTCACTAAGAGTAGTGTTTGTCTCTGGTAATGATTTCCTCTCCGTCCCTTTCCTGTGGAATCTGTTGATGCCATGTGCTTAATGTGCTCCTTCACTTTGTCTACCTGTACATTTTCTGTCTCCATTTGTCTCTGCATCCACATTTTCCCTCTTGGGATTCATTTATATAGCATGGGAGGATGACTATTAGATTAATACCATTGCCATATTTTGTGAAATGATATAAAGATTCACCTTTGAGGATGTCAGCATTTGGAAAAGTGCAATGCATTCTTAGAAAGCATCCTATGCAGAAAGACAGTCGTATTTATTTACTTTAGGTCCACTTTATTTCGGAACAGAATTGACTAAGTGAGCAATCCTTGAAAGTCTTGGTTGGTTCTGTAAAGTGACTAA
Organism: Triticum urartu; assembly: GCF_003073215.2. Classification (NCBI taxonomy): domain Eukaryota; kingdom Viridiplantae; phylum Streptophyta; class Magnoliopsida; order Poales; family Poaceae; genus Triticum; species Triticum urartu. The sequence goes on along the minus strand of NC_053026.1, from coordinate 534,197,223 downwards.
GTATTTACATGATTTAGCGTGCGATGATTTCTAGGATAGCATGCCAATCTGGTGAGGGTACTATGTGATATTTTGTGGTTGTTGCAGAATACAGAGAATACTCTGCATAACTTCTGGGATTCACTCAAGCACCAAAGTACAATAAATTAGCTTGATCTTTTCGGTATAGAGCAAAAGAGGCACATTTAATCTTACCAGTTGTTTCCCACCCTATGTCTACTTTGTAGTTTGTGACTTCTTTCAGAAGTTAGTTTTAATATTGCTGTTCTGCACGCATATCGCTATTTTGTCAGATTTTCACAAATATTTCTTTATGCAGATCTGGTGGCACAGTTCTGGAATTTTCACCGGTGACAAAGGTCCCTCTGGTTGCTTTGAGTAGGAGTATGAACTATCATTGACTTGGGAGCAGTGTTTTTATGGGAAGAGAAAAGCTCCATAAGCAGCCATCTGGTCGTCTGATTGAATCCCTTAAAATGGAGAGGGTCAGGACTATTCTGACTCATAGATACCCATACCCACATGAGCATTCAAGACATTTCATGATTGCTGTGATTGTTGGCTGGCTTTTCCTCCTTTCATCAGATAACTTACAAACCCTTATAATGAAATTGGACAAGAATTTTAAATGGTGGTCGATGTATGCCTGTTTGATTGGTTTCTTCTATTTCTTCTCATCACCATTTATTAGGAAGACTATCAAGCCAAACTATTCAAACTTTAGTCGTTGGTAAGCAATCTCTGGAGTCTGTGAAAAGATCATTTAAGTAAAACAAGATGTATTAGTTCCCTGAGGCTGTTTCTGAATGCAGGTACGTTGCTTGGATATTCTTGGCAGCATTATACCATCTCCCTAGTTTTCAGTCAATGGGGTTGGATTTGAGGATGAATCTTTCCCTCTTCCTCACTATTTATATTTCCTCTCTAGTTTTCTTGATCGTCTTCCACGTCATATTTCTTGGACTCTGGTATTTGGGTCTTGTTTCTCGCATGGCAGAGAAAAAGCCAGAGATGCTTACTATAATCCAAAATTGCGCAGTAAGTTTCTTGGCATACAATGATTCAAGTGTATCGTGTTTTCATTTTCTTCTTTAGATAGTTTTGATTTATCTAAGATTCGCACTTCGTGTCACATCACAGGTGATAAGTATAGCTTGCTGCGTGTTCTACAGCCACTGTGGTAACAGGACTCTTTCAAGGGATAAATCTATTGATCGTAGAACTGCTAGCTGGGTTGCATTTTCACTCTGGAGAAAGCAAAATGAGGACAACACACTGATTTCAAAGCTATTGCGTATGCATAAGTTTAAAGACCAGATTTGCTCATCCTGGTTTGCCCCGGTTGGCTCTGCCAGTGATTACCCACTTCTCTCGAAATGGGCCATTTATGGAGAAGTCAGTATACTTCACCTTCTGTTTATGCTGGGATATCTCTTCTATTTATTTACTGTTTTGTTTTTAACTTGTATATGTTTGCTCCAGTTAGCTTCCAATGGATCCGAACACTCCAACATCATTTCACCTGTCTACTCTTTGTGGGCCACATTCATTGGTCTTTACATGGCCAATTATGTCGTGGAGCGGTCAACTGGGTATGTCGAATGTCTGAGCACATCCATCTGGTAGTTAGATTTTTAATCATGTACTGTATTATAAACAACTCAACAGATAAGTTTGTATTCTGTCATCTTATCAAAGTTACTTATGATGATGACAAGGAAAATGCAATGTATTTGTCATGGTTTCATCTAAGCAGAACTATACATATATGAATTTCAACCTTCACACCCTCTCAACAAAATGCCATGGTTATCGTGGAAAAATCTAAAGGGGTTGCATTCAGCTTATTACCTATATGAATATACTTTAGTGAAGATAACATGATGTGAGGGGATAAAATATCCTCAGGTCATTACTTACTGGGTACTTAGGAGTTGCACATGATGATGACCACTTTATTTGTCTTTTTTCACGTGTTTGCATGCTGATATTATCTAGCAGATATGAAAATAGGCCATAAAAAGGTGCTCAATATAATTGCTGAATAAACATCACATTACTAGTTTGTTCGTTCAGTGTTGGACTAATTTATTCACCTTGTTTCCTTGACTTGTTGTATAGATGGGCTCTAACTCATCCTTTAACAATTTCGGAGTATGAGAATCTGAAGAAACTGTTGAAACCGGATTTTGAGGACATGGTTCCTTGGTACTCTGGGTATGTTGGTGGTCTATCCATAAGCTCTTATTATCCACTTATGTTGTAAAAACGGCTGACTATTTTTTGGTATGTTCTGCAGGACCTCAACAGATTTATTCAAAACCGTTTTCGACCTCATGATATCTGTGACACTCTTTGTTGGTAGATTTGACATGCGTATGATGCAGGTACATGACCTGTGATTTCTAGCTTCAGTCCTCATTTTGGTTTAGCTTTTTTGTTTCATCCAGTTTTATCTTGTCATACCCTCCTTCCTAAGCTAAAAAAAAGAATATCCTCCTTCCTAGAATTTTGTTCTTCTTCACTAAATTCACATAGTTATTATTATAGTTCCTAGTTGATCCTATTGTTCTGTTAAAACAATTGACAATTTTTTTCTAACCCAACCAGGCTGCTATGAACAAAACTCCAGATGAATCTAAGAGCAGCGACCTTTTATACGATCATCTTGATGGGAAAGACGAACTTTGGTTTGACTTCATTGCAGATACCGGCGATGGTGGCAACTCTACATATGCTATAGCACGCTTACTTGCTCAACCTTCTTTAGTCGTAAAGTCTGATGATTCCAGGCTTATATTTCCCCGTGGAGAACTACTACTTATTGGTGGAGACCTCGCGTATGCTGCATACTTTGATCTTTTACATTATTAGAAGTTTTCAGTTCATGTTTGCTGATTTATGACTAGTATAAATGTTTTGCTTGTCATATTTATCACAAGTTGCATTCCATACATGGATGATGCCATCTATTAATTATTTTTGCCAGCCTGTTATATTGGATTTTCATTTTTCCATATTGATCTTGGAATAAGCTCTTAAAAAAATGCTGATTTGTTCCTTTCTTCTGCAGATATCCGAATCCATGCTCATTTACATATGAGCGGCGTTTTTTCTGCCCTTTTGAGTATGCTCTCCAGCCTCCTGCTTGGTACACGCCTGATCATATAGCATTGGAAAAACCTGAACTTCCTCTTGGAGTTTCTGAGCTCAGGCAGTATAAGGGACCACAATGTTTTATGATTCCTGGAAACCATGGTAAATATTACCTACCTGTGAACTGCACTGTACTTCATGTTTTATGACATTCATGTACCTGTCTTCTTCCTTCCCATCAGTGTTACATTTTTTATTTGCTAATAATGATGTCTTGGCATGGGAGAAGTTACACTGCATATTTCTGATACATCATTGTGAATGGACGAATGCCAATAAGAGTGACAAAAGCTGCATTGTTTTCGAGCAGATTGGTTTGATGGACTGAACACATTCATGAGGTATGTCTGTCATAAGAGCTGGCTTGGTGGGTGGTTTTTACCCCAGAAGAGGAGTTATTTTGCATTAAAGCTTCCCAATGGGTGGTGGGTTTTTGGTCTTGACCAAGCTCTACATGGCGACATTGATGTGTACCAGTTCAAGTTTTTTGCAGAATTATGTCAACAGAAGGTAATACATCCTTTCATCTGCACTCTATCAGGACATTGTTTTTTTTTCTGTTGGTGATATGGTTATCTTTTGTTAATTTGATGATTCAGTAGTAATAAACCAGTAGATGAAAATTGGGATCACTGCTAGTAGATCTTGTTATCTTAAGCAGAAAGCAATGCAGATATTTGTTATTGTGCATTAAGATTGCCGCATGTTCATTTTCGTGGTGACTAGTATTAGTCGAATTTATGCAGGTTGGAGAACATGATTCTGTAATTCTTATAACTCATGAGCCAAATTGGCTTCTCGACTGGTACTGGGGTGATAAAACTGGAAAAAACGTAACATATTTAATACGTGAGTACCTCAAGGGAAGGTGTAAATTGCGGATGGCTGGCGACCTGCACCATTATATGCGTCATTCTTGCACTGAGTCCAAAGAACCAGTACATGTGCAACACTTGCTTGTAAATGGTTGTGGTGGAGCCTTTTTGCATCCAACACATGTCTTCGAGAACTTCAAGGAATGCTATGGGAACAAGTATGAAACGAAGGCTGTATATCCTTCTTATGAAGATTCTAGCAAGGTAAGGTTGACTCTTACATTTGTTTATCTTTCTTTGATTCATTATGTAACAGGGTTGTTCTTGGAATAACCAGCCTTGTTGCCAACTGACTGCTTCTTTTGTTTGTCCATCTAGATTGCACTTGGTAATATTTTAAAATTCCGAAGGAAAAATTGGCAATTTGATGTCATTGGTGGTTTTGTGTATTTCGTGTTGGTCTTCTCAATGTTTCCACAGGTGAGAAACTAGATTATACTGTAGTTCTTAACTGTATAGTTGGAAATTATCGTTCCATTATTTGGTCGAGATGAGGCCTTAAAGCATCAAAATCGATTACTGGTTTTCTTGTCCACAAATGTTAAATTAGGAACTGCATCAAAATGATTGTCCATCGATGTAATAACTGGCATAACATTGCAAGCTTCCTTGTTGGTATACGAGTTCATCAACGATTATGCTGTCTTACTTAGCATTGACATTGAACATGACCTGAAATATTTTAGGACTTCAAACAACGCCGATGCTGTTACGCATTGTACGGCTATCTATTTCCAGTGTTAATTTTGTAAGATTTAATAAAATCAGGGTTTTACTGATATGATCAGATCATTCTAATTTTTAACCCTAACTCCTTGGGTACCTTAACATGTTCTCAGACTTAATGAAACTGTATTGTCCCGTAGGGTTTTGTACATTTTATGATAATTGTCTGTAGCTCTATGTACAAGTAAATTATGCTCCATCAAAATTATGCTCCTCCAGATGATGAATATGCATGGCCCATAAAAAACCACAGACGCGAGGGACACAATTATTTAGTTTACTTGTTATAATAGTTCTTATGTTTCTTAATTTCTATCTTTTGTGGCCTGATGTAAGTATGATGTTTTTTTCATCAGTGTGACTCATTTCGTATCTTGCATGAAGACTCTTGGGATGGCCGTGTGAATAGTTTCTTCAATGCAACGTGGAATGCTATTTTTGAGATTCTAGAGCATTCTTATGTATCCCTAGCTGGTGTTCTTACTCTGTTGACGGTATCATTTTTCTTTGTACCCACAAAACTATCACGTAGAAGACGTGCTTTGCTTGGCTTTCTTCATGCTGCTGCTCATATAACTTCGGCAGTACTACTGATGCTGCTTATGGAACTGGGTATTGAGATATGCATCCGCAACCATCTACTAGCGACATCAGGTTTGTGTTTCGTATTTCCCTCTGTGCATCATTGCTTGATTACCATGTTATGTTGTCATATTGAATCCTTATAAAAGTTATGAATTATAATTGTAGATTCCCTTTTCGTTTAAGAAGGTTACAAGTTACTTCTTTTCGTAGCAGTCAGATTCCTTTATAGCGATTTAGAGAAGAATGACAGGATAGTACTTGCTTGTTGTTTTGCGTCACCTCTCATGTGTGTCAAGAATAATGTACTAGTTAGTGACAGCTGCATTGTCTGTTGACACAGTTGTTTACTTCTTTTGTTGGATTACTCATTTACAGGCTACCACACCCTCTATGAATGGTACCGTCAGGCAGAAAGTGAACATTTCCCTGATCCCACGGGGCTTCGTGCTCGTCTGGAACAGTGGACCTTCGGGCTTTATCCTGCATGTATCAAGTACCTTATGTCTGCCTTCGACATCCCAGAGGTTATCCTTTGAACCATACAAACACCACTTCTTCTGATGGGCTGTACCATTGTTGACTGTCATTTTCTCTTTCAGGTTATGGCAGTAACTAGAAGCACAATCTGCAGAAAAGGAATAGAGTCTCTCCCTCGGGGAGGCGCCATCATCTACTATGTGTCTGTCTTTCTCTACTTCTGGGTCTTGTCGACGCCCGTTGTGTCGATGGTGTTTGGGAGCTACTTATACGTGTGTATAAACTGGTTCCATATTCACTTTGACGAGGCCTTCTCCTCCCTGCGCATAGCAAATTACAAGGCGTTCACGCGGTTCCACATCAAAAAGAATGGAGACCTTGAGGTGTTCACCCTGGCTGTGGACAAGGTAATGTCTCTGCTAGTTTGACTTACCAGCACCATCATTTTGCATGATTCTGGTTGCATTCACTATCTTTAATCGTCTCGACTCCTACCGAGTAATATGTATGATATGGTTTGGGTTTAGCTCTCCAAGCTTGGCTTTTTCCTGTGGCGTGTCTCACGTGTGTTGTCAATTACCAGGTGCCAAAAGAGTGGATGCTGGATCCAGACTGGGATATGGAGCCCAAGGAGCCATTGCAGATGAGCCACACCAGGAGGTTCCCAAGCAAATGGCGAGCCGCGTCGGGATGGTCGGATCCGACCAGCGTAGTTCGGGTTGTTGACCAGTTTGTCATTCCACGGACACCGGTAGATCCTCTTTTACCAGACTCTGCTCCGTGACCGACTTAACACAGGCCACGCTGTTGTAAGCTTGTATTGTAAAGTATGTAGTTTACCTTGTGCCATCTTCTTGGGAGAGGCTGGCTGTACATATCATAGAACAAGGTACAAGTTAGAAAAAGTTTTAAGAGAAAAGAAAATGTAGAATCAGCAGGAGGGAGGAATGGTGTATATCTGTTCTGGAATGAAGCCTTGACTGACCAACGTATGGTCTGAAGATGAAGCAATTGTGTACTAGCAAATGAACAAATTGCATGTGCGGGTTCAACTTTTCTCTTAAAGGAAAACAAAGGACTCATTGACCTTAAGAATCTTAGGCCTTGTACAATGCTAGGTGCTTAGGGAGGTGCTTAGAAAAATAAACAGGGTTTTTCTCAAGCATCGGTGCTTATTTCTACACGAGAGAGCCTAATTAAGTGTGTGCCTTGAACAAATAAGCACCGGTGCTTAAAGAAAGTCTGATTTATTTTTCCAAGCACCTCTCCTAAGCCCCTTGCACTGTACAAGGCTTAAGAAGATGATGGAGTTCCATGAACTAGAGGGGGTGAATAGTCCTATTGAATAAAATATAATGCAGTTTTTAACTGGTCTGAGTTGTAGCATTTTTAGTTGGAATGACGAGGCGGTGAATAGTTCTATCAAATTAAATCTACTTCAACTTTTACCTGGTCAAGTTTTAGCTACACTTGGTAAACTCCAACTGGAATGATGAGTATTCTTCTTATCCAGCTGCTGCTGTAGTAGGATCACTATCAGATCACATCTCTCGAAGTTCAGTTCTAGTCTTGCTAACACTATCAATCGAGTCTACACCTCTACGGTGGGTCATTTCATCTACATTTTTGCTGTTTTTACCACAGAAGTTATTCAGCCTTGTTGGAGTCGTTGGGCTTGACATTTTTGAGCTGGTTAAGTGTTTGCAACCATGATGAAGGATTGCCACACTGTTTGTTGTATTCAGATTCGTAACGTTTAGATCAAGAATAGTCTTTTTTGTAGGCGCACCATCTTCAGTGATCTTGTTTGTAGATTACCTCTGTTAAATTTGCATCATGGAGTTTTTATGCATTGGTGTTTGTGTATGTGGATATTTCAATTCATGCTAGGGATGAAGACATGTTCATCTTGTATGTAGCACGGACATCCAATGGAATTTTTTCAAAATCTAGTCTTGACTAGAGAGATAGGAGTGATGATGATTTCCTGCAACAAATGCAGTATTTATTTTCCCCTCTCACAAAAAATTGCACAACGCTCCTCACACAAAGGCGGTGGCCGTCGTTCCCCTCTGTCTCAAGTCGCCATCAAGGTGCAGGGAAACGGAGGGGAACTCGGTTCTTTGTTCGTGCGTTCGAGGCTGTGAAGACACCATATGGAGATGGAGTAAGTCCCTCTAGCCCCCTCCTCTCCCCGACGGTGTTCGTATAGTATGTAAAACTCAACAACATTTCTCCTTTTTGATACAAGAAGAAAATGAAAACTAAAACATCACGTGTAGAAAACCACATTGAAGACCCCAAACTACATACACCTAAAGCCAGGTAGGAATCACCAAATGCAATTAATGGATGTGCCCCATGTATCAATGAAGCTTCCATTGCCCTCACTACAAGTTACGTTTACATACTGGGGGCGCATGTATAAAAGCAGACTAGGATCTAATCTGGCTCGCGACATGAATTGAATGCATACATACTCAAACCGAACAAGGCGGCTAATTGTTCACATGAATAGTAACTTATATATTCTTATAGATGGACCAAAACCTGACATATCATGGGATTGGAAGGCGACGGGACTCAGATTTGTACTAGGGGGTGGCAATATCTAGATTCTTAGAGGCAGCCATGCGCTTCGAGTGACGTAGGCCCCTAGTGGCAGCGATGCACTGCAAATGACTGAGCTTCATGTTCTTATTAGTGCCAGCCATATATGCAGTTGTTTGGTTTGTCGGCCGTGTCAAGTCACCAACAGGTACCCGGAGGATTTCCTAGTTTTAAGTCATGCTACAACAAAACTGAAGGGATTGAGCCAAACCGCAAATTGATTCCTCCACATTTCTTAGGTTGTATTTTTGTTCCTGAAACAAAATCTTAACGACATTTTAGATTTTCGCCCACGTGTTAAGTTTCATGTTTGTCTTCTCGTCCAAACATTCACTTCGATCGTTGTGATGGAGATCTGATGTCAAATTGTCCCTCGAGTTTTCTAAAACTTTATTTTAGGTGTTCCTTGTTATGGTAGTTGACAACTGGTTTTACCCTCCAAGCATATTCTGAGGAGCAATTTCAACATGGTCCTTCTTACCCCTCTTTTCACATGGGTGGTATATTCTGAGACATAGCTTTTAGTGTGTGATGCAGCATGTCTCGTACGTATTTTTTCCAGTGTGACATGTAGCCTGAGCTATCAGATATTGGTCTAATCCGTCCCAAAGAACGAACTTAAGAAGGATCAGAGTCCGGAAGACTGACTCGAAGAAGAAGCGCCGCCATCCATCTAAACGCCGCCCTTTTGAAGACTAAAACCCTACCTATCTACTAGCCGGATCCGAGACACCAGAAATCCCCTCCCCGCCACCGGCCGCTGGAGCGGTGGGCGAAAGGGAGGCGAATCCATGGGCTTGACGGTGAAGATCGAGGGGAGAAAAGCTTTCCCTACTCACTTTGCGAGAGGGGAAAGAAAAGCTCCATTAAGCATTTCGGATTCAAGCCTAGCTATACCAGATTCCTAATCGGTGTACAAAATCCATATTGGACTGGTCTTTCTAATCGTGGTTAATCCCAACAGCATCAAGACACCTACGATGGCTCTAAGAAAGTGCAAGTTGATTCCATATATTTTCCCTCCAAAACACAAAATACCATAAAAAGTAGAGTATTTAGTTTGTGACCTATATATATGGTCGCGCTATTCGTCATTCTGGGCGAGAATAGTTATTCTTCACCCCCTCTATTTTACCATCAATGCACCGTAATTTTACGTTCCGTAAATTTTGTCTGATTTCCGACGCAAAAAGAGACCGTAAGAAAATATATAATCGCCGTAAAAATATTTTATGTTATGTAAAATTATAAACGTAAAAACACAGTCTAAAATACACATAAACTGCAAATTTTCTTGTCTTATGACTTATATTTTTATTTTCTTATGTCAAATTTTACGTAGTAAATCAATACGAATGTAACTATTTGAATTCCAAACATAATTTAATTATGAAATGATCGTAAGATTACCTCGGGTGAAGAATAACTTATTCTGCATCCTGGGTGATGAATAGTAACACTATATATATATATATATAATATTATGTTATGTAAAATTACAAACATAAAAACATAGTGTAAAATACACATAACCTGTAAATTTTATTGTCTTATGACCTATATTTTTATTTTCTTATGCCAAATTTTACGTAGTGAGTCAATAGAAATGTAACTATTTGAATTCCAAACGTAATTTAATTATGAAATGATCGTAAGATTACCTCGGGTGAAGAATAAGTTATTCTTCACCCGAGGTAATTATTCTTCACCCGAGGTAATCTTACGATCGCTTCCTAAATAAATTACGTTTACAATATAAATAGTTACATGCATATTGATTCAATATGTAAATTTTGGTATAAAAAAAATAAAGATATAGGTTATAATACCAAAAAAAATCACATTTTAAGTATGTTTTACATTATATTTTTACATTCGTAATTTTACGTAACATAATATATTTTTTACAGTGAGTACATATTTTCTTACGCTCTCTTTTTATGTATGAAATAAGACAAAATTTACGAAACGTAAAAATACAGTGCATTATATGAGCAGTTGGTCAAAGTGTGTGTGTGTGTGTGTGTGTGTGTGTTTGACGAAGGGGCGATTTTATTGGTTCAAAATGGAGCATCAAGAGAATACAAACACCATGAGCACACATTCGACCTCTACATAGTTAGGATGCACACAGCCAATACTAACGCACACATACAAAACACACTGGTAAATAGCAAAGTCATATAAGACCAAAAGAATGCGTAGGCGAGGAAAAAACAAAGTGATCAAATCCGCCATCAGCAAACTACAACACCTACCATATTCGCACCAACCATCTCATGACATCACATGAACGACGAGGTTCTTCGACATCAACGCCTTGAGGAAGGGAGCGAGAAGCTCAAGTGTCACACTAGTAGAAAAAAACCCATTTGTCTTGGTTCTGAAACCAGGACTGAAGGCCCTCCACGTGGCCGCTGTCTAGAGCTCCACCTTTAGTCCTGGTTGGTAACATCAACCGGGACTAAAGGAAATTTTACGATTTTTTATTTTATTTTTCAAATTTCTGAATTATTTTACAATTTAATCTCTAATCACTCCTCATCACTGCTCAATTTAACCTCTAATCTCTAATCACCCCTCATCATTCCAAATCATCTACCTTCTTGGCCTGTGACCCATCCTCTCACTACTCCAGCCTGAGCACGCTTAACTTCCGGGTTCTATTCCCCCTCGTTTTCAAGTCTGCACTTGTTGTTTCCCTGACAATACTAAGATGTCAATCCTATTAACCCTCAGGAGTTTAGCTTGAGCATGAACTCATACGTTTCACTGTTTGAGTTTGAAACTATTATTCTAAAAACAATTTTTATTTAGTAACACTAATATTTCTTGAATAAGTAGTTTGACCAAAGTTTGACTAGATTTGACCAAAATTCAAAAAAACTGAAATAATTATTTAGTAACACTAGTACTTCTTGAATAAGTAGTTTGACCATAGTTTGACCAGATTTAACCAAAATTCAAAAAAACTGAAATTTGAGCATAACTTTTTTCCTTTTAGAATATGAGGATTCTAAAAACTTGCAAAACGGCCTATGACAGTCAAAATCGGACGCGTATTTTCATGCTGAACATTTTGATATATTATATGTTTTTTCCGACATCGTATGCAAAAGTTATAGCTGTTTTACTTTTTCATAACACTTTTTGCAAAACATGTCCAAATTTAAGTTTTTTAATTTTCCTAAATAGTAGATGTAGTAATATAACTACATCTCGAAGGATCTTATTTTTTAAAGTTTTTATCATTTTCTTTTGTTTTTTTTTCAAAACTGAAATGGCGATACACCGGTGTGTGTGTGTGTGTGTGTGTGTGTGTGTGTGTAGAGTTTGAGACACGAACCGGGACTAAAGGGCATCGCACCCTTTAGTCCCAGTTCGTGTCTCAAACCGGGACTAAAGGGCATCACACCCTTTAGTCCCAGTTCGTGTCTTAAACCGGGAATAAAGGTCTCATTTGAACCGGGACTAATGCCTTTAGCCGCTCGAACCGGGACTAATGCTCACATTAGTCCTGGTTTGTAATGCAACCGGGACTAATGTGTATATTGAGCTGTGACCAAAGTTCTGTTTTCTACTAGTGTCATCTCGTCACTGGATCCAACCATTTAAGGCCATAATCTAGGTATTCACCGTGAAGAATCAGTCCGAGCATATCCGAGCAATGTTTTCAATAAGGTAACGACGTAAAAACGTCATCATTGCCAGATATAACCAACTAGTGTCAGATCTAGGCTTTCATCCTGGAGCTCAAGCCCTGGTGTTCGAGTAGCACCACCATCAACGTCACTTATATCTTGTCGCCACCACTTTTCCACGATCTTAGTAGCTACATACAAAATGTGACCACCGCTGTGCACAACCATCTTTCTGCATCAAGCCGTCCCCCATAGTTTGCATCTCATCGTCGAAGTAAACCATCAGATCTAGAGAGACGGACTCTCACTAAGACCTTTCGGTGATCACTACAATCTGCAGCGAGGCCGCCACAAGGACCACACCAATTACGGAGCACACCACCACCGCTACCACCTTGCCGAAGAGAGCTCTATCTAGGCCAATTGGCGAAAGGCAGATCAACATCGCCAACGTGTGATATGTCTCCAACGTATCTATAATTTTTGATTGCTTCATGCTATATTATATTCTGTTTTGGATGATTAATGGGCTTTACTAAGCACTTTTATATGATTTTTGGGACTAACCTATTAACCCAGAGCCCAGTGCTAGTTCCTGTTTTTTCCCTTGTTTCAGTGTTTCGAAGAAAAGAAATATCAAACGGAGTCCAAACGGAATGAAACCTATAGAAGAGTTATTTTTGGAAAGAAAGCAATCCGGGAGACTTGGAGTGCACGTCAGGGGATCAACGAGGAGAGCACGAGGCAGGGGGCACGCCCACCCCCCTGGGCGTGACCTCCACCCTTGTGGCTCCCCTGACCGACTTCTTTCGCCTATATATACCCATATACCCTAAAACCATCGGGGAGCAGAATAGATCGGGGGTTCCGCCGCCAGAAGCCTCCATAGCCACCGAAAACCAATCTAGACCCGTTCTGGCACCCTGCCGGAGGGGGAATCCCTCTCCGGTGGCTATCTTCATCATCTCGGCGCTCTCCATGACGAGGAGGGAGTAGTTCACCCTCGGGGCTGAGGGTATGTACCAGTAGCTATGTGTTTGATCTCTCTCTCTCTCATGTTCTTGAGGTGATACGATCTTGATTGTGATGGCCTGGCTTATTAGGGATGATAGACTACTCATATCAATAAGGAATTCCTTCTTTTCCGGGAGCCCATTCAGACAGAACTCCAAAGTTAAATGTGCTCAGCTTGGAGTAGTGTCAGGATGGGTGACCGACCGGGAAGTTGCTCCCGGGTGCGCACGAGTGAGGACAAAGTGCGCAGAAAAGACTAGTATTGATCTGTGGGGCCAGTCTAGATCCCGCCAGGAGTAACGACCACCGGCGGGTGTGTCCAGGGCGTTACAAGTTGGTATCAGAGCCGACCCTCGCGGTTACATGGATGGTTGCGGACAGGTGCGTGGTCATGTTATTCATGACGTTTGTGACCCGTCATGGCACACGGCATGGCACATGTACTGGACTGGAAGCACAGACGTATGTGCCAAGAGGGAACGTTCCCGTGGCCCGACAAGGACGTCGGTTCCTCTGAGTGGGGGTGTATGTGATAGTCTGGCTTATTAGGGATGATAGACTACTCATATCAATAAGGAATTCCTTCTTTTCCGGGAGCCCATTCATACACAACTCCAAAGTTAAGTGTGCTCAGCTTGGAGTAGTGTCAGGATGGGTGACCGACCGGGAAGTTGCTCCCGGGTGCGCACGAGTGAGGACAAAGTGCGCAGAAAAGACTAGTATTGATCTGTGGGGCCAGTCTAGATCCCGCCAGGAGTAACGACCACCGGCGGGTGTGTCCAGGGCGTTACAAGTTGGTATCAGAGCCGACCCTCGCGGTTACATGGATGGTTGCGGACAGGTGCGTGGTCATGTTATTCATGACGTTTGTGACCCGTCATGGCACACGGCATGGCACATGTACTGGACTGGAAGCACAGACGTATGTGCCAAGAGGGAACGTTCCCGTGGCCCGACAAGGACGTCGGTTCCTCTGAGTGGGGGTGTATGTGATAGTCTGGCTTATTAGGGATGATAGACTACTCATATCAATAAGGAATTCCTTCTTTTCCGGGAGCCCATTCATACACAACTCCAAAGTTAAGTGTGCTCAGCTTGGAGTAGTGTCAGGATGGGTGACCGACCGGGAAGTTGCTCCCGGGTGCGCACGAGTGAGGACAAAGTGCGCAGAAAAGACTAGTATTGATCTGTGGCTTTGCTATTATAGTTGGATCTTATGATGTTTCTCCCCCTCTACTCTCTTGTGATGAATTGAGTTTTCCCTTTGAAGTTATCTTATCGGATTGAGTCTTTAAGGATTTGAGAACACTTGATGTATGTATTGCGTGGGATACCCGTGGTGACAATGGGGTATTCTATCGATCCACTTGATGTATGTTTTGGTGATCAACTTGCGGGTTCCGCCCATGAACCTATGCATAGGGGTTGGCACACGTTTTCGTGTTGACTCTCCGGTAGAAACTTTGGGGCACTCTTTGAAGTACTTTGTGTTGGTTTGAATAGATGAATCTGAGATTGTGTGATGCATATCGTATAATCATACCCACGGATACTTGAGGTGACATTGGAGTATCTAGGTGACATTAGGGTTTTGGTTGATTTGTGTCTTAAGGTGTTATTCTAGTACAAACTCTATGATAGATTGAACGGAAAGAATAGCTTCATGTTATTTTACTATGGACTCTTGAATAGATCGATCAGAAAGGATAACTTTGAGGTGGTTTCGTACCCTACCATAATCTCTTTGTTTGTTCTCCGCTATTAGTGACTTTGGAGTGACTCTTTGTTGCATGTTGAGGGATAGTTATATGATCCAATTATGTTATTATTGTTGAGAGAACTTGCACTAGTGAAAGTATGAACCCTAGGCCTTGTTTACTAGCATTGCAATACCGTTTACGCTCACTTTTATCATTAGTTACCTTGCTTTTTTATATTTTCAGATTACAAAAACCTTTATCTACCATCGATATTGCACTTGTATCACCATCTCTTCGCCGAACTAGTGCACCTATACAATTTACCATTGTATTGGGTGTGTTGGGGACACAAGAGACTCTTTGTTATTTGGTTGCAGGGTTGCTTGAGAGAGACCATCTTCATCCTACGCCTCCCACGGATTGATAAACCTTAAGTCATCCACTTGAGGGAAATTTTCTACTGTCCTACAAACCTCTGCACTTAGAGGCCCAACAACGTCTACAAGAAGAAGGTTGTGTAGTAGACATCAAGCTCTTTTCTGGTGCCGTTGCCGGGGAGGTTAGCGCTTGAAGGTATATCTTTAGATCTTGCAATCGAATCTTTTTGTTTCTTGTTTTAGCACTAGTTTAGTTTATAAAAAAATTTACAAAAAAATGGAATTGAGTTCGCCGCATACGCTTCACCTTTTTAATATCTTTCATGAGTATGATGGAAAGGAAAAATGTGCCAAAGTGTTAGAAGAAGAATGCATTAAAATGTTTGGCACTAAATCTTTGAATGATGAGCATGATTGCAATGTTATTAGTATGAACTCTTTGAATATCCATAGTACCAATGATGATTGCACTAGTTATGATGAGAATGTCTCTTATAAGCATG
Source organism: Triticum urartu (assembly GCF_003073215.2). Taxonomy (NCBI): domain Eukaryota; kingdom Viridiplantae; phylum Streptophyta; class Magnoliopsida; order Poales; family Poaceae; genus Triticum; species Triticum urartu. The sequence continues at coordinate 534,181,559 of NC_053026.1, read as the reverse complement.
TCAATTTTTGTGGAGTGCATAGAGTTTGCAAGTACACACCAATTAGGGAAGATAGATTTTGCAAGAGGCATAAGTACTTAGAAACTAAATGGTTACAAGAAAGGCTAGATGTTTGTGCTGAAAATTTAAATTATCTTAGCCGTACTTGTGAACTTTGCAATGAACGTGGTCATTTAACCATTCGATGCAAATTGTTTCATGATCTAATCGTTTCCAAAAATTGTGATGACTTGATTTCCCTTGCACATCATAATGAACTTAGTTTGCTTATGGGTTATGAAGAAATGGAACGTATAACTAACTATCTTCCAGTATTTGCCTGTGATAAACTTCTTGATTTTGATCTAGAGGAAATTTATATGTATTGTGCGGTGAATTGTATTGAAAATCCTCATATTGCCAATTACATAAAGAAATGAAAACAAATAGAATATGAAGAGAATACTAATGAAAGGGAAGAGACTTCCCAATATCCTCCTATTTTTTCTTATGATGAATCAGGTAACGAGGAGGAGCCTTCTATTCAACCAATCTCATTAATAAGGAGCTCCAAAAAGAGGGTTGAACCCACACATGATGTGAAGAAGAAAAAGAAAAGACGGAGAAGCAACGGTAAAAAGGTATCCCTCCCAAATGATGTTGCTCCTATTACTCATTGTGATGATGATAATTGCTATACTATCGGTGCTATCCATACTATTAATGATGAGAGTGATTATGCTTATGATATGAAAAGGCCCAAGCTTGGGGATGCTATGTTTGATGAGAATGACATGTTTGAGAATATATTTGCTGCAATTAATGTTTGTACCAAGCTTGGGGATGCTATGTTTAATGAAGATGATATTTCTAGCCTCCCAAGTTTTGATATGCAAATTTGTTATGATGATAGCATGCCTCCTACTTATGATGATTATTTTGATGAAAGTGCGTTTGGAAGAGTGTTAACTTTAGGAAGTAATGATCCCACTATTTTGGAGGATGTTGAATCTTATTGTGATAATTATTAAAGTGGATTTGGAGAGGTCATGACTTTCTTTAGTAATGATTCCACTATCTTGGAAGAGGTTTCAATTGATTATGATGAGAACAAAGTTGCTACTTATGATGATTATTGTGATGATACTTATGCTATAAAAAGTAGTGATGATTATATTTATAAAACTTGTCATGATTATGATTACCCCTTTTCTGAACATTACTCTTTTAGTATGGAAACAATTTATAATATTCGAGTTTCTTATGATACTCCCACTATTCCGAATGAGAAGAATTTTGCTTATGTGGAGAGTAATAAAATTTCTATGCTTGTAGATCATGAAAAGAATGCTTTATGTGATAGTTATATTGTTGAATTCATTCATGATGCTACTGAAAATTATTATGAGGGAGGAACATATGCTTGTAGGAATTGCAATAATATCAAGTTTCCTCTCTATGCGCTTAAAATCTTGAAGTTATGCTTGTTTTGCTTTCCTATGCTAGTTGATTATTGTTCCCATAAATTGTTTGCTCACAAAATCCCTATGCATAGGAAGTGTGTTAGGCTTAAATGTGCTAGTTATATTCTTCATGATGCTCTTTTTGTGTTTCAATTCTTATCTTTTATGTGAGCATCATTGAAATCATCATGCCTAGCTTAGGGGCGTTAAACGATAACGCTTGTTGGGAGGCAACCCAATTTTATTTTTGTTCCTTACTTTTTGCTCCTGTTTAGTAATAAATAATTCATCTAGCCTCTTCTTAGATGTGGTTTTATGTTTTAATTAGTGGTTGTGCCAAGTAGAACCTTTCGGAAGACTTGGGTGAAGTCTTTGTGATCTTGCTGTAAAAAACAGAAACTTTAGTGCTCACGAGATTAGCTGCCATTTTTTTACTGGAGAGTGCTATTAAGTCGATTCTTTTTGAAGAGGATTAATAGACAAATTCCCCAGGTCCACCAATTTATTTGAGAATTTTATGAGTTCCATAAGTATACGTTTGATCCAGATTACTACAGACTGTTCTGTTTTTGAAAGATTCTGTTTTCTATGTGTTGTTTGCTTATTTTGATGAATCTTTGAGTAGTATCGGAGGGTATGAACCATACATGAGTTGGAATACAGTAGATATTACACCAATATGAATTTAGAATGAGTTCATAACAGTACCTAAGTGGTGATTTATTTTCTTATACTAACAGAGCTTACGAGTTTTCTGTTAAGTTTTGTGTTGTGAAGTTTTCAAGTTTTGGGTAAAGATTCAATGGATTATGGAACAAGGAGTGGCAAGAGCCTAAGCTTGGGGATGCCCAAGGCACCCCAAGGTAATATTCAAGGACAACCAAAAGCCTAAGCTTGGGGATGCCCCGGAAGGCATCCCCTCTTTCGTCTTTGTTCATCGGTAACTTTACTTGGAGCTATATTTTTATTTACCACATGATAAGTGTTTTGCTTGGAGCGTCATTTTATTTTATTTAGTTTTGCTTGCTGCTTGAATAAAATACCAAGATCTTAAATTCTTAAATGTTAGAGAGTCTTCATATAGTTGCATAATTATTTGACTACTCATTGATCGTCACTTATATCTTTTGGAGTAGTTTGTTGTTGCTCTAGTGCTTCACTTATATCTTTTAGAGCACGGTGGTGGATTTGTTTTATAGAAACTATTATTCTCTCATGCTTCACTTATATTATTTTGAGAGTCTTAAACAGCATGGTAATTTTCTTAAATTGGGAAACTAATCCTAATATGCTAAGTATTCGAGACTAGTAAAAAACTTTCTTATGAGTGTGCTGAATACTAAGAGAAGTTTGATCATTGATGATTGTTTTGAGATATGGAGGTAGTGATATTAAAGTTGTGCTAGTTGAGTAGTTGTGAAATTGAGAAATACTTGTGTTGAAGTTTACAAGTCTCATAGCATGCACATATGGTAAACGTTATGTAACAAATTTGAAACATTAGGTGTTCTTTGATTGTCTTCCTTATGAGTGGCGGTCGGGGACGAGCGATGGTCTTTTCCTACCAATCTACCCCCCTAGGAGCATGCACGTAGTGCTTGGTTTTTGATGACTTGTAGATTTTTGCAATAAGTATGTGAGTTCTTTATGACTAGTGTTGAGTCCATGGATTATACACACTCTTACCCTTCCATCATTGCTAGCCTCTTCGGTACCGTGCATTGCCCTTTCTCACATTGAGAGTTGGTGCAAACTTCGCCGGTGCATCCAAACCCCGTGATATGATACGCTCTTTCACACATAAACCTCCTTATATCTTCCTCAAAACAGCCACCATATCTACCTATTATGGCATTTCCATAGCCATTCCGAGATATATTGCCATGCAACTTTCCACCATTCCGTTTATCATGACACGCTCATCATTGTCATATTGCTTTGCATAATCATGTAGTTGACATCGTATTTGTGGCAAAGCCACCGTTCATAATTTTTCATACATGTCACTCTTGATTCATTGCTATCCCGGTATACCACCGGAAGCATTCATATAGAGTCATACCTTGTTCTAGTATCGAGTTGTAATCATTGAGTTGTAAATAAATAGAAGTGTGATGATCATCATTCATAGAGCATTGTCCCCCAAAAAAGAGAAAGGCCAAAAATATATATAAAAAAGGGACAATGCTACTATCCTTTTTTCCACACTTGTGCTTCAAAGTAGCACCATGATTTTCATGATAGAGTCTCTTGTTTTGTCACTTTCATATACTAGTGGGAATTTTTCATTATAGAACTTGGCTTGTATATTCCAATAATGGGCTTCCTCAAATGCCCTAGGTCTTCGTGAGCAAGCAAGTTGGATGCACACCCACTTAGTTTCTTTTGTTGAGCTTTCACGCATTTATAGCTCTAGTGCATCCGTTGCATGGCAATCCCTACTCCTTACATTAACATCAATCAATGGGCATCTCCATAGCCCGTTGATTAGCCGTGTTGATGTGAGACTTTCTCCTTTTTTGTCTTCTCCACATAACCCCCATCATTATATTCTATTCCACCCATAGTGCTATATCCATGGCTCGTGCTCATGTATTGCGTGAAGGTTGAAAAAGTTTGAGATTACTAAAGTATGAAACAATTGCTTGGCTTGTCATCGGGGTTGTGCATGATGAGAGCATTCTTGTGTGACGAAAATGGAGCATGACTAAACTATATGATTTTGTAGGGATGAACTTTCTTTGGCCATGTTATTTTGAGAAGACATAATTGCTTAGTTAGTATGCTTGAAGTATTATTGCTTTTATGTCAATATTAAACTTCTATCTTGAATCTTTCGGATCTGAATATTCATACCACAATTAAGAGGGTTACATTAAAAAAATTATGCCAAGTAGCATTCCGCATCAAAAATTCTATTATTATCATTTACCTACTCGAGGACGAGCAGGAATTAAGCTTGGGGATGCTTGATACGTCTCCAACGTATCTATAATTTTTTATTGCTTCATGCTATATTATATTTTGTTTTGGATGATTAATGGGCTTTACTGACCACTTTTATATGATTTTTGGGACTAACCTATTAACCCAGAGCCCAGTGCCACTTCTTGTTTTTTCCCCTTGTTTCAGTGTTTCGAAGAAAAGGAATATCAAACGGAGTCCAAACGGAATGAAACCAATGGGAGAGTTAATTTTGGAAAGAAAGCAATCCGGGAGACTTGGAGTGCACGTCAGGGGATCAACGAGGAGAGCACGAGGCAGGGGGCGCACCCACCCCCTGGGCGCGCCCTCCACCCTCATGGTGAAGGAAATATGCCCTAGAGGCAATAATAAAGTTATTATTTATTTCCTTATATCATGATAAATGTTTATTATTCATGCTAGAATTGTATTAACCGGAAACATAATACATGTGTGAATACATAGACAAACAGAGTGTCACTAGTATGCCTCTACTTGACTAGCTCGTTAATCGAAGATGGTTATGTTTCCTAACCATGAACAAAAGAGTTGTTATTTGATTAACGGGATCACATCATTAGGTGAATGATCTGATTGACATGACCCATTCCATTAGCTTAGCACCCGATCGTTTAGTATGTTGCTATTGCTTTCTTCATGACTTATACATGTTCCTATGACTATGAGATTAAGCAACTACCGATTGCCGGAGGAACACTTCGTGAGCTACCAAATGTCACAACGTAACCGGGTGATTATAAAGGTGCTCTACAGGTGTCTCCAAAGGTACATGTTGGGTTGGCGTATTTCGAGATTAGGATTTGTCACTCCGATTGTCGGAGAGGTATCCCTGGGCCCTCTCGGTAATGCACATCACATAAGCCTTGCAAGCATTGCAACTAATGAGTTAGTTGTGAGATGATGTATTACGGAACGAGTAAAGAGACGTGTCTCGGTCATGTCTACATTGTTCTCGAACCGTAGGGTCCGCACGCTTAATGTTACGATGACAGTTTCATTATGAGTTTATGTATTTTGATGTACCGAAGGTTGTTCGGAGTCCCGGATGTGATCATGGACATGACGAGGAGTCTCGAAATGGTCGAGACATAAAGATCGATATATTGGAAGCCTATATTTGGATATCGGAATCGTTCCGGGTGAAATCGGGATTTTACCGGAGTACCGGGGGGTTACCGGAACCCCCCCAGGGATTATTGGGCCTACATGGGCCCTAAGGGAGAAGAGGAAAGGAGGCAAGAGGTGGCCGCGGGCCCCTCCCCTCCCTAGTCCGAATAGGACAAGGAGAGGGGGGCGGCGCCCCCCTTTCCTTTCCCTCTTCCTCCTCTTTCCCACTTCTCCTTCTCCAACTAGGAAAGAAGGGAGTCCTACTCCCGGTGGGAGTAGGACTCCCCCTTGGCGCGCTCTCCTTGGCCGGCCGCCCCCTCCCCTTGGCTCCTTTATATACGGGGGCAGGGGGGCACCCTAGAACACACAAGTTGATCTTCGTGATCGTTCCTTAGCCGTGTGCGGTGCCCCCCTCCACCATATTCCACCTCGGTCATATTGTAGCGGTGCTTAGGCGAAGCCCTGCGACGGTTGAACATCAAGATCGTCACCACGCCGTCGTGCTGACGGAACTCCTCCCCGAAGCTTTGCTGGATCGGAGCCCGGGGAGCGTCATCGAGCTGAACGTGTGCCAAGAACTCGGAGGTGCCGGAGTAACGGTGCTTGGATCAGTTGGACCGGGAAGACGTACGACTACTTCCTCTATGTTGCGTCAACGCTTCCGCTTCGGTCTACGAGGGTACGTAGACAACACTCTCCCCTCTCGTTGCTATGCATCACCATGATCTTGCGTGTGCGTAGGAATTTTTTTGAAATTACTACGTTCCCCAGCAGTGGTATCAGAGCCAGGTTTTATGGTTTGATGTTATATGCACGAGTAGAACACAAGTGAGTTGTGGGCGATATAAGTCATACTGCTTACCAGCATGTCATACTTTGGTTCAGAGGTATTGTTGGATGAAGCAGCCCGGACCGACATTACGCGTACGCTTACGCGAGACTGGTTCTACCGCCGTGCTTTGCACACAGGTGGCTGGCGGGTGTCAGTTTCTCCAACTTTAGTTGAACCGAGTGTGGCTAAGCCCAGTCCTTGCGAAGGTTAAAACAGCACCAACTTGACAAACTATCGTTGTGGTTTTGATGCATAGGTAAGATTGGTTCTTGCTTAAGCCCGTAGCAGCCACGTAAAACTTGCAACAAACAAAGTAGAGGACGTCTAACTTGTTTTTGCAGGGCATGTTGTGATGTGATATGGTCAAGACGTGATGAGATATAAGTTGTTGTATGAGATAATCATGTTTTGTTGAAGTTATCGGCAACTGGCAAAAGCCTTATGGTTGTCTCTCTATTGCATAAGATGCAAGCGCCCAATAATTGCTTTACTTTATAACTATGCGATAGCAATAGTTGCAAGAGCAATTGTTGGCGAGACGACCACGTGACGACACATTGATATAGATCAAGATGATGGAGATCATGGTGTCATGCCGGTAACTATAGAGATCATGACAATACTTTGGAGATGGAGATCAAAGGCGCAAGATGATGATGGCCATATCATGTCACATATTATGATTGCATATGATGTTTATCTTTTATACATCTTATTTTGCTTAGTTTGACGGTAGCATTTTAAGATGATCTCTCAATAATTATCAAGAAGTGTTCTCCCTGAGTATGCACCGTTGCGAAAGTTCTTCGTGCTGAGACACCACGTGATGATCGGGTGTAATAGGCTCTACGTTCAAATACAACGGGTGCAAAACAGTTGCACACGCGGAATACTCAGGTTAAACTTGACGAGCCTAGCATATACAGATATGGCCTCAGAACACGGAGACCGAAAGGTCGAACGTGAATCATATAGTAGATATGATCAACATAGTGATGTTCACCATTGAAAACTACTCCATCTCACGTGATGATCGGACATGGTTTAGTTGATTTGGATCACGTGATCACTTAGAGGATTAGAGGGATGTCTATCTAAGTGGGAGTTCTTAAGTAATATGATTAATTGGACTTTAATTTATCATGAACTTAGTCCTGGTAGTATTAGCATATCTATGTTGTAGATCAATAGCTCGCGTTGTTGCTTTCATATGTTTATTTTGATATGTTCCTAGAGAAAATTGTGTTGAAAGATGTTAGTAGCAATGATGCAGATTGGATCCGTGATCCGAGGTTTATCCTCATTGCTGCATAGAAGAATTATGTTCTTGATGCACCGCTAGGTGACGGACCTATTGCAGGAGCAGATGCAGACGTTATGAACGTTTGGCTAGCTCAATATGATGACTACTTGATAGTTTAGTGCACCATGCTTAATGGCTTAGAATCGGGACTTCAAAGACGTTTTGAACGTCATGGAGCATATGAGATGTTCCAGGAGTTGAAGTTAATATTTCAAGCAAATACCCGAGTTGAGAGATATGAAGTCTCCAACAAGTTCTATAGCTAAAAGATGGAGGAGAATCGCTCAACTAGTGAGCATGTGCCCAGATTATCTGAGTACTACAATCGCTTGAATCAAGTGGGATTTAATCTTCCAGATAAGATAGTGATTGACAGAATTCTCTAGTCACCGTCACCAAGTTAGTAGAACTTCGTGATGAACTATGATATGCAAGGGATAACGGAAACGATTCCCAAGCTCTTCGTAATGCGGAAATTGACGAAGGTAGAAATCGAGAAAAACATCAAGTGTTGATGGTAGACAAGACCACTAGTTTCAAGAAAAGGGCAGAGGGAAGAAGGGGAACTTCAAGAAGAACAGCAAGCAAGTTGCTGCTCAAGTGAAGAAGCCCAAGTCTGGTCCTAAGCCCGAGACTAAGTGTTTCTACTGTAAAGGGACTGGTCACTGGAAGCGGAACTATCCCAAGTGATTGGCGGATAAGAAGGATGGCAAAGTGAACATAAGTATATTTGATATACATGTTATTGATGTGTACTTTACTAGTGTTTATAGCAACCCCTCAGTATTTGATACTAGTTCAGTTGCTAAGATTAGTAACTCGAAACGGGAGTTGCAGAATAAACAGAGACTAGTTAAGGGTGAAGTGACGATGTGTGTTGGAAGTGGTTCCAAGATTGATATGATCATCATCGCACACTCCCTATACTTTTGGGATTAGTGTTGAACCTAAATAAGTATTATTTGGTGTTTGCGTTGAGCATGATTATGATTTGATCATGTTTATTGCAATACGGTTATTCATTTAAGTAAGAAAATAAATTGTTGTTCTGTTTACATGAATAAAACCTTATATGGTTACATACCCAATGAAAATGGTTCGTTGGATCTCGATCATAGTGATACACATATTCATAATATTGAAACCAAAAGATGCAAAGTTAATAATGATGGTGCAATTTATTTGTGGCACTGCCGTTTAGGTCATATTGGTGTAAAGCGCATGAAGAAAATCCATACTGATGGGCTTTTGGAATCACTTGATTATGAATCAGTTGATGCTTGCGAACCATGCCTCATGGGCAAGATGACTAAGACTCCGTCCTCCAGTACAATGGAGCGAGCAACAGATTTGTTGGAAATCATACATACTGATGTATGTGGTCCGATGAATATTGAGGCTCGTGGCAGGTATCATTATTTTCTGATCTTCACAGATGATTTGAGCAGATATGAGTATATCTACTTGATGAAACACAAGTCTGAAACATTTGAAAAGTTCAAAGAATTTCAGAGTGAAGTGGAGAATCATCGTAACAAAAATGAAAGTTTCTACGATATGATCGCAGAAGTAAAATATTTGAGTTACGAGTTTGGCCTTCAGTTAAAAACAATGTGAAATAGTTTCACTACTCACGCCACCTGGAACACCACAGCATAATGGTGTGTCCGAACGTCATAACCGTACTTTATTAGATATGTGCAATCTATGATGTCTCTTACCGATCTACCACTATCGTTTTGGGGTTATGCATTAAAGACAGCTGCATTCACGTTTAAAAGGGCACCATCTAAGTCACCATCTAAGTCCGTTGAGATGACACAATCTGAACTGTGGTTTGGCAAGAAACCAAAGTTCTCGTTTCTTAAAGTTTGAGGTTGCAATGCTTATGTGAAAAATGTTTCAACCTGATAAGCTCAAACCCAAATCGGAGAAGTGCGTCTTCATAGGATACCCAAAAGAAATTGTTGGGTACACCTTCTATCACAGATCCAAAGGCAAGATATTCTTTGCTGAGAATGGATCCTTTCTAGAGAAGGAGTTTCTCTCGAAAGAAGTGAGTGGGAGGAAAGTAGAACTTGATGAGGTAACTGTACCTGCTCCCTTATTGGAAAGTAGTTCATCACAGAAATCTGTTCCTGTGACTACTGGACCGATTAGTGAGGAAGCTAATGATGATGATCATGTAACTTCAGATCAAGTTACTACCGAACCTCATAGGTAAACCAGAGTGAGATCCGCACCAGAGTGGTACGGTAATCCAGTTCTGGAGGTCATGTTACTTGACCATGACGAGCCTATGAATTATGAGGAAGCGATGATGAGCCCAGATTCCGCGAAATGGCTTGAGGCCATGAAATCTGAGATGAGATCCATGTATGAGAACAAAGTATGGACTTTGATTGACTTGCCCAATGATCGGCGAGCCATTGAGATTAAATGGATCTTCAAGAGGAAGACGGACGCTGATAGTAGTGTTACTATCTACAAAGCTAGAATTGTCGCAAAAAGGTTTTCGACAAGTTCAAGGTGTTGACTACGATGAGAGTTTCTCGCTCGTATCTATGCTTAAGTCTGTCCGAATCATGTTAGCAATTGCCGCATTTTATGAAATCCGGCAAATGGATGTCAAAACTGCATTCCTGAATGGATTTCTGGAAGAAGAGTTGTATATGATGCAGCTGGAAGGTTTTGTCGATCCAAAAGGAGCTAACAAAGTGTGCAAGCTCCAGCGATCCATTTATGGACTGGTGCAAGCATCTCGGAGTTGGAATAAACGATTTGATAGTTGATCAAAGCATATAGTTTTATACAGACTTGCGGTGAAGCCTGTATTTACAAGAAAGTAGTGGGAGCACTACAGCATTTCTGATAAGTATATGTGAATGACATATTGTTGATTGGAAATAATGTAGAATTATTCTGCAAAGCATAAAGGAGTGTTTTGAAAGAAGTTTTTCAAAGAAAGACCTCGGTGAAGCTGCTTACATATTAAGCATCAAGATCTATAGAGATAGATCAAGACGCTTGATAAGTTTTTTCAATGAGTACATACCTTGACAATATTTTGAAGTAGTTCAAAAATGGAACAGTCAAAGAAAGAGTTCTTGGCTGTGTTACAAGGTGTGAAATTGAGTAAGACTCAAAGCCCGACCACGACAGAAGATAGAAATAAAATGAAAGTCATTCCCTATGCCTCAGCCATAAGGTTCTATAAAGTATGCCATGCTGTGTACCAGATCTATTGTATACCCTACACTGTGTTAAAAAAGGGAGTACAATAGTGATCTAGGAGTAGATCAATGGACAGGGATCAAAATTATCCTTACTGGAATAAGGATATGTTTCTCGATTACGAAGGTGACAAAAGGTTCGTCATAAAGGGTTACGTCGATGCAAGTTTTGACACTGATCCAGATGACTCTAAGTCTCGATCTAGATACATATTGAAAGTGGGAGCAATTAGCTAGAGTAGCTCCGTGCAGAGCATTGTAGACATAGAATTCGCAAAATACTTACGGATCTGTATGTGACAGACCCGTTGACTAATATTATCTCACAAGCAAAACATGATCACACCTTAGTACTCTTGGGTGTTAATCACATAAACGATGTGAACTAGATTATTGACTCTAGTAAACCCTTTGGGTATAGGTCACATGACGATGTGAACTATGGGTGTTAATCACATGGTGATGTGAACTATTAGTGTTGAATCACATGGCGATGTGTACTAGATTATTGACTCTAGTGCAAGTGGGAGACTGAAGGAAATATGCCCTAGAGGCAATAATACAGTTATTATTTATTTCCTTATATCATGATAAATGTTTATTATTCATGCTAGAATTGTATTAACCGGAAACATAATACATGTGTGAATACATAGACAAACAGAGTGTCACTAGTATGCCTCTACTTGACTAGCTCGTTAATCGAAGATGGTTATGTTTCCTAACCATGAACAAAAGAGTTGTTATTTCATTAACGGGATCACATCATTAGGTGAATGATCTGATTGACATGACCCATTCCATTAGCTTAGCACCCGATCATTTAGTATGTTGCTATTGCTTTCTTCATGACTTATACATGTTCCTATGACTATGAGATTATGCAACTCCCGTTTGCCGGAGGAACACTTTGTGAGCTACCAAACATCACAACGTAACTGGGTGATTATAAAGGTGCTCTACAGGTGTCTCCAAAGGTACATGTTGGGTTGGCGCATTTCGAGATTAGGATTTGTCACTCCGATTGTCGGAGAGGTATCTCTGGGCCCTCTCGGTAATGCACATCACATAAGCCTTGCAAGCATTGCAACTAATGAGTTAGTTGTGAGATGATGTATTACGGAACGAGTAAAGAGACTTGCCGATAACGAGATTGAACTAGGTATTGAGATACCGATGATCGAATCTCGGGCAAGTAACATACCGATGACAAAGGGAACAACGTATGTTGTTATGCGGTCTGACTGATAAAGATCTTCGTAGAATGTGTAGGAACCAATATGAGCATCCAGGTTCCGCTATTGGTTATTGACCGGAGACGTGTCTCGGTCATGTCTACATTGTTCTCGAACCCTAGGGTCCGCACGCTTAATGTTACGATGACAGTTTCATTATGAGTTTATGTATTTTGATGTACCGAAGGTTGTTCGGAGTCCCGGATGTGATCATGGACATGACGAGGAGTCTCAAAATGGTCGAGACATAAAGATCGATATATTGGAAGCCTATATTTGGATATCAGAATCGTTCCGGGTGAAATCGGGATTTTACCGGAGTACCGGGGGGTTACCGGAACCCCCCGGGGATTATTGGGCCTACATGGGCCCTAAGGGAGAAGAGGAAAGGAGGCAAGAGGTGGCCGCGGGCCCCTCCCCTCCCTAGTCCGAATAGGACAAGGAGAGGGGGGCGGCGCCCCCCTTTCCTTTCCCTCTTCCTCCTCTTTCCCACTTCTCCTTCTCCAACTAGGAAAGAAGGGAGTCCTACTCCCGGTGGGAGTAGGACTCCCCCTTGGCGCGCCCTCCTTGGCCGGCCGCCCCCTCCCCTTGGCTCCTTTATATACGGGGGCAGGGGGGCACCCTAGAACACACAAGTTGATCTTCGTGATCGTTCCTTAGCCGTGTGCGGTGCCCCCCTCCACCATATTCCACCTCGGTCATATTGTAGCGGTGCTTAGGCGAAGCCCTGCGACGGTTGAACATCAAGATCGTCACCACGCCGTCGTGCTGACGGAACTCCTCCCCGAAGCTTTGCTGGATCGGAGCCCGGGGAGCGTCATCGAGCTGAACGTGTGCCAAGAACTCAGAGGTGCCGGAGTAACGGTGCTTGGATCGGTTGGACCGGGAAGACGTACGACTACTTCCTCTATGTTGCGTCAACGCTTCCGCTTCGGTCTACGAGGGTACGTAGACAACACTCTCCCCTCTCGTTGCTATGCATCACCATGATCTTGCGTGTGCGTAGGAATTTTTTTGAAATTACTACGTTCCCCAACACATGGGCCCCTCATGGCTCCCCTGACCGACTTCGTTCGCCTATATATATATACCCATATACCCTAAAACCATCGGGGAGCAGAATAGATCGGGAGTTCCGCCGCCAGAAGCCTCCGTAGCCACCGAAAACCAATCTAGACCCGTTCCGGCTCCCAGGGTTTTCCCAGTCACGACGTTGTAAAACGACGGCCAGTGAATTGTAATACGACTCACTATAGGGCGAATTCGAGCTCGGTACCCGGGGATCCTCTAGAGTCGACCTGCAGGCATGCAAGCTTTGCTATTATAGTTGGATCTTATGATGTTTCTCCCCCTCTACTCTCTTGTGATGAATTGAGTTTTCCCTTTGAAGTTATCTTATCGGATTGAGTCTTTAAGGATTTGAGAACACTTGATGTATGTATTGCGTGGGATACCCGTGGTGACAATGGGGTATTCTATCGATCCACTTGATGTATGTTTTGGTGATCAACTTGCAGGTTCCGCCCATGAACCTATGCATAGGGGTTGGCACACGTTTTCGTCTTGACTCTCCGGTAGAAACTTTGGGACACTCTTTGAAGTACTTTGTGTTGGTTTGAATAGATGAATCTGAGATTGCGTGATGCATATCGTATAATCACACCCATGGATACTTGAGGTGACATTGGAGTATCTAGGTGACATTAGGGTTTTGGTTGTTTTGTGTCTTAAGGTGTTATTCTAGTACGAACTCTATGATAGATTGAATGGAAAGAATAGCTTCATGTTATTTTACTACAGACTCTTGAATAGATCGATCATAAAGGATAACTTTGAGGTGGTTTCGTACCCTACCATAATCTCTTCGTTTGTTCTCTACTATTAGTGACTTTGGAGTGACTCTTTTTTGCATGTTGAGGGATAGTTATATGATCCAATTATGTTATTATTGTTGAGAGAACTTGCACTAGTGAAAGTATGAACCCTAGGCCTTGTTTACTAGCATTGCAATACCGTTTACGCTCACTTTTATCATTAGTTACCATGCTGTTTTTATATGTTCAGATTACAAAAACCTTTATCCACCATCCATATTGCACTTGTATCACCATCTCTTCGCCGAACTAGTGCACCTATACAATTTACCATTGTATTGGGTGTGTTGGGGACACAAGAGACTCTTTGTTATTTGGTTGCAGGGTTGCTTGAGAGAGACCATCTTCATCCTACACCTCCCATGGATTGATAAACCTTAGGTCATCCACTTGAGGGAAATTTTATACTGTCCTACAAACCTCTGCACTTGGAGTCCCAATAACATCTACAAGAAGAAGGTTGTGTAGTATACATCAACGTGGGCCCGAGCGGAGCGTACAACCGCCATATCTGTGTCATGCCTCCTGACCGAAGCACAGTGCTGATGTCTACTACACAACCTTCTTCTAGTAGACGTTGTTGGGCCTCCAAGTGCAGAGGTTTGTAGGACAGTAGCAAATTTCCTTCAAGTGGATGACCTAAGGTTTATCAATCCGTAGGGGGCGTAGGATGAAGATGGTCTCTCTCAAGCAACCCTGCAACCAAATAAAAAAGAGTCTCTCGTATCCCCAACACACCCAATACAATGGTAAATTGTATAGGTGCACTAGTTCGGCGAAGAGATGGTGATACAAGTGGTATATGGATGGTAGATAATAGTTTTTGTAATCTGAAAATATAAAAATAGCAAGGTAACTAATGATAAAAGTGAGCGTAAATGGTATTGCAATGCGTTGAAACAAGGCCTAGGGTTCATATATTCACTAGTGCAAGTCCTCTCAACAATAATAACATAATTGGATCATATAACTATCCCTCAACATGCAACAAAGAGTCAACCCAAAGTCACTAATAGCGGAGAACAAACGAAGGGATTATGGTAGGGTACGAAACCACCTCAAAGTTATTCTTTCCAATCAATCCATTGGGCTATTCCTATAAGTGTCACAAACAGCCCTAGAGTTCATACTAGAATAACACCTAAAGACACAAATCAACCAAAACCCTAATGTCACCTAGATACTCCAATGGCACCTCAAGTATCCGTGGGTATGATTATACGATATGCATCACACAATCTCAGATTCATCTTTTCAACCAACACAAAGGACCTCAAAGAGTGACCCAAAGTTTAGGTTTTTGGTTGTCCTTGAATATTACCTTGGGGTGCCTTGGGCATCCCCAAGCTTAGGCTCTTGCCACTCCTTATTCCATAGTCCATCGAATCTTTACCCAAAACTTGAAAACTTCACAACACAAAACTTAACAGAAAACTCGTAAGCTCCGTTAGCGAAAGAAAACAAAACACCACTTCAAGGTACTATAATGAACTCATTCTTTATTTATATTGGTGTTAAACCTACTGTATTCCAACTTCTCTATGGTTTATAAACTATTTTACTAGCCATAGATTCATCAAAATAAGTAAACAACACATGAAAAACAGAATCTGTCAAAAACAGAACAGTCTATAGTAATCTGTAACTAACGTAAACTTCTGGAACCCCAAAAATTCTAAAATAAATTGCTGGACCTGAGGAATTTATCTATTAATAATCTGAAAAAAGAATTAACTAAATAGAACTCTCTAATAAAAAATGACAGCAAATCTCTTGAGCGCTAAAGTTTCTGTTTTTTGCAGCAAGATCAATAAGACTTTCCCCAAGTCTTCCCAACGGTTCTACTTGGCACAAACACTAATTAAAAGCATAAAACCACTAACAAGGTTGATCAGGTCTTGTTAACAAACTCATTCCGAATAACATGGAACCAGAGAATTTTCGAATAACACTAGGGTACCTCAACGGGGATATGCGCGTCCCCAATAATAAGAATATCATATTTCTTCTTGACAGTAGGAAGAGGAAATTTAAAACCTCCAAAAATAATCGATGGAATTTTTCCAATAGAGTTTATACTATGAACTTGAGGTTGTTTCCTCGGAAAGTGTACCGTATGCTCATTGCCATTAACATGAAAAGTGACATTGCCTTTGGTGCAATCAATAACAGCCCCTGCAGTATTCAAAAAGGGTCTTCCAAGAATAATAGACATGCTATCGTCCTCGGGAATATCAAGTATAACAAAGTCCATTAAAATAGTAACGTTTGCAACCACAACAGGCACATCCTCACAAATACCGACAGGTATAGCAGTTGATTTATCAGCCATTTGCAAAGATATTTTAATAGGTGTCAACTTATTCAAATCAAGTCTACGATATAAAGAGAGTGGCATAACACTAACACCGGCTCCAAGATCACATAAAGCAGTTTTAACATAGTTTCTTTTAATGGAGCATGGTATAGTTGGTACTCCGGGATCTCCTAGTTTCTTAGGTATTCCACCCTTAAAAGTGTAATTAGCAAGCATGATGGAAATTTCAGCTTCCAGTATCTTTCTATTATTTGTAAAAATTTCTTTCATATACTTAGCATAAGGATTCATTTTGAGCATATCAGTTAATCGCATATGCAAAAA
The DNA here is from genome assembly GCF_003073215.2 of Triticum urartu. Taxonomy (NCBI): domain Eukaryota; kingdom Viridiplantae; phylum Streptophyta; class Magnoliopsida; order Poales; family Poaceae; genus Triticum; species Triticum urartu. The sequence continues at coordinate 534,164,907 of NC_053026.1, read as the reverse complement.
GATAGGTCTAATCATTTCAGCAAAGCGCTCAAAATCCTCATCATCCTTTTTCTTGGATGGTTTAGGAGGAAAAGGCATGGGTTTCTGAACCCATGGTTCTCTTTCCTTACCGTGCTTCCTAGCAACAAAGTCTCTCTTATCATAACATTGATTATTTGATTGTTGGTTATCAAGATCAACAGCAGGTTCAATCTCTACTTCCTTGTCATTACTAGGTTGAGCATCAACATGAACATCATTATTAACATTATCACTAGGTTCATGCTCATTACCAGATTGTGTTTCAGCATCAGAAATAGAAATATCATTGGGATTCTCAGGTGTGTCATCAACAGGTTCACTAGAAGCATGCAAAGTCCTATCATTTTTCTTTTTCTTCCTTTTAGAAGGACTAGGTGCATCAATAATATTTCTCTAAGAATCTTGCTCAATTCTCTTAGGATGGCCCTCAGGATACAAAGGTTCCCGAGTCATTTTACCACCTCTAGTCATAACTCTGACAACATTATCATTTTTCTTATTCAATTCATTAAGCAAATCATTCCGAGCTTTAAGTACTTGTTCTACTTGAGTGGTAACCATAGAAGCATGTTTACTAATAAGTTTAAGTTCACCTTTAACATTAGCCATATAATCACCCAAGTGTTCAAGCATATCAGCATTGCGTTTTAATTCTCTACCAAAATAAGCATTGAAGTTTTCTTGTTTAACCATAAAGTCATCAAACTCATCCAAGCATGGGCCAACAAACTTAGTAAATGGGATTTCAGCTTTATCATATCTATAGAGAGAATTTACTTTACTACCTGTGTCGGGTTATCAAGACCATGTGTTTCTTCAACAGGCGGTAAATTAAGACCATGTATTTCTTTAATAGGAGGTAAATTCTTAACATCTTCAGCTTTAATACCTTTTTCCTTCATAGATTTCTTTGCCTCTTGCATATCTTCAGGACTGAGAAATAGAATACCCCTCTTCTTCGGAGTTGGCTTAGGAGTTGGTTCAGGAATTGGATCAGGAAGTGTCCAATTATTTTCATTAGTCAACATATTATTCAATAGAATTTCAGCTTCATCTGGTGTTCTTTCCCTGAAAACACAACCAGCACAACTATCCAGGTGGTCTCTGGAAGCATCGGTTAGTCCATTATAAAATATATCAAGTATTTCATTTTTCTTAAGAGGATGATCAGGCAAAACATTAAGTAATTGGAGAAGCCCCCCCAAGCTTGTGGGAGACTCTCCTTTTCAATTTGCACAAAATTATATATTTCCCTTAAAGCAGCTTGTTTCTTATGAGCGGGGAAATATTTAGGAGAGAAGTAATAAATCATACCCTGGGGACTACGCACACAACCAGGATCAAGAGAATTAAACCATATCTTAGCATCACCCTTTAATGAGAACAGAAATAATTTAAGGATATAATAATAGCGAGTTTTCTCATCATTAGTGAACAGGGTGGCTATATCATTTAATTTAGTAAGATCTGCCACAACAGTTTCAGATTCATAGCCAACTAAAGTAATTATTTGAGGATCAACAGTGAAATCATAATCCTTATCAATAACAAAGATAGGTGAAGTAGCATAAGCAGGATCATATTTCATTCTAGCATTCAAAGTTTTTTGTTTCAGCTTAGCTAATAATTTCTTAAGATCACTCCTATCATTGCAAGCAAGAAAATCTCTAGCAGTTTCTTCATCCATAACATAGCCCTCAGGCTTGACAGGTAATTCATATCTAGGGGGAGAGTCTTCATCATCACTTTCATCAATATTATCAGTTTCAATAATTTCATTCTCTCTAGCCCTAGCAAGTTGTTCATCAAGAAATTCACCAAGTGGCACAGTAGTATCAAGCATAGAAGTAGTTTCATCATAATTATCATGCATAGCAGAAGTGGCATCATCAATAACATGCAACATATTAGAATTAATAGCAGAAGCAGGTATAGGTGTCGCAAGCTTACTCAAAACAGAAGGTGAATCAAGTGCATAGCTAGATGGTAGTTCCTTACCTCCCCTCGTAATTGAGGGATAAATTTTTGTTTTAGCATCTTTCAAGTTCTTCATAATGATAAGCAGATATAAATCCCAAGTGACTCAAAGAATAGAGCTATGCTTCCCGGCAACGGCGCCAGAAAATAGTATTGATAACCCAGAAGTATAGGGGATCACAACAGTTTTTGAGGGTAGAGTATTCAACCCAAATTTATTGATTCGACACAAGGGGAGCCAAAGAATATTCTCAAGTATTAGCAGCTGAGTTGTCAATTCAACCACACCTGGAAACTTAATATCTGCAGCAAAGTGTTTAGTAGCAAAGTAATATGATAGCAGTGGTAACGGTGGTAAAAGGTAACGGTAGCAAAATTAATATTTTTGGTGTTTTATAGTGATGATAACAATAGCAACGGAAAATTAAATAAGCGAAGAACAATATATGGAAAGCTCGTAGGCAATGGATCGGCGATGGAGAATTATGCCGGATGCGGTTCATCATGTAACAGTCATAACATAGGGTGACACAGAACTAGCTCCAGTTCATCAATGTAATGTAGGCAGGTATTCCGAATATAGTCATACGTGCTTATGGAAAAGAACTTGCATGACATCTTTTGTTCTACCCTCCCGTGGCAGCGGGGTCCTAATGGAAACTAAGGGATATTAAGGCCTCCTTTTAATAAAGTACCGGAACAAAGCATTAACACATAGTGAATACATGAACTCCTCAAACTACGGTCATCACCGGTAAGTATCCCGATTATTGTCACTCCGGGGTTAACGGATCATAACACATAATAGGTGACTATAGACTTGCAAGATAGGATTAAGAACTATCATATATTGATGAAAACATAATAGGTTCAGATCTGAAATCATGGCACTCGGGCCCTAGTGACAAGCATTAAGCATAGCAACATCAATCTCAGAATGTAGTGGATACTAGGGATCAAACCCTAACAAAACTAACTCGATTACATGATAAATATCATCCAACCCATCACCGTCCAGCAAGCCTACGATGGAATTACTCACGCACGGCGGTGAGCATCATGAAATTGGTGATGGAGGAAGGTTAATGATGATGATGGCGACGGATTCCCCTCTCCGGAGCCCCGAACGGACTCCAGATCAGCCCTCTCGGGAGAGTTTAGGGCTTGGTGGCGGCTCCGTATCGTAAAACGCGATGAATCCTTCTCCTCTGGTTTTTTCTCCCCGAAAGTGAATATATGGAGTCCAAGTTGAGGTCGATGGAGCGTCAGGGGGCCCACGAGGAAGGGGGGCACGCCCAGGGGGCAGGCACGCCCCCACCCTTGTGGACAGGTGGGGCACCCTCTGATGTGTATCTTCCTTCCAATATTCATTATATATTCCAAAATAATTCTCCGTTGATTTTCAGGTCATTCCGAGAACTTTTATTTCTGCACAAAAATAACACCATGGCAATTCTGCCGAAAACATCGTCAGGCCGGGTTAGTTCCATTCAAATAATGCAAGTTAGAGTCCAAAACATTGGCAAAAGTGTTTGAAAAAGTAGATACGGCGGAGACGTATCAAGCATCTTTAGTCACCCAGTTACGTTGTGACGTTTGATAGCACACTAAGTGTTCATCCGGTATTCGGGAGTTGCATAATCTCATAGTCATAGGCACATGTATAAGTTATGGAGAAAGCAATAGAAGCAAACTAAACGATCATCGTGCTAAGCTAACAGATGGGTCAAGTCAATCACATCATTCTCTAATGATGTGATCCCGTTCATCAAATGACAACTCTTTGTCCATGGCTAGGAAACTTAACCATCTTTGATTAATGAGCTAGTCAAGTAGAGGCATACTAGTGACACTCTGTTTGTCTATGTATTCACACATGTACTAAGTTTCCGTTTAATACAATTCTAGCATGAATAATAAACATTTATCATGATATAAGGAAATATAAATAACAACTTTATTATTGCCTCTAGGGCATATTTCCTTCAGTCTCCCACTTGCACTAGAGTCAATAATCTAGATTACATTGTAATGATTCTAACACCCATGGAGTCTTGGTGCTGATCATGTTTTGCTCATGAGAGAGGCTTAGTCAATGGGTCTACAACATTCAGATCCGTATGTATCTTGCAAATCTCTATGTCTCCCTCCTTGACTTGATCGCGGATGGAATTCAAGCATCTCTTGATGTGCTTGGTTCTCTTGTGAGATCTTGATTCCTTTGCCAAGGCAATTGCACCAGTATTGTCACAAAAGATTTTCATTGGACCTGATGCACTAGGTTTGACACCTAGATCGGATATGAACTCCTTCATCCAGACTCCTTCATTTGCTCCTTCCGAAGCAGCTATGTACTCCGCTTCACACGTAGATCCCGCCACGACGCTCTGCTTGGAAGTGCACCAACTGACAGCTCCACCATTCAATAAAAATACGTATCCGGTTTGTGACTTAGAGTCATCCGGATCAGTGTCAAAGCTTGCATCGACGCCATTTACGACGAGCTCTTTGTCATTGTCGGTGTCAAAACTGGCGGGTCTCGGGTAGGGGGTCCCGAACTGTGCGTCTAAGGTGGATGGTAACAGGAGGCAGGGGACACGATGTTTTACCCAGGTTCGGGCCCTCTTGATGGAGGTAATACCCTACATCCTACTTGATTGTTCTTGATAATATGAGTAGTACAAGAGTTGATCTACCACGAGATCAGAGAGGCTAAACCCTAGAGGCTAGACTATGGTATGATTGTATGTTGTCCTACGGACTAAAACCCTCCGGTTTATATAGACACCGGAGGGGGCTAGGGTTACATAGAGTCGGTTACAAGGAAGGAGATCTACATATCCGTATTGCCAAGCTTGCCTTCCACGCCAAGGAGAGTCCCATCTGGACACGGGACGAAGTCTTCAATCTTGTATCTTCATAGTCCAACAGTCCGGCCAAAGGATATAATCCGGTTGTCCGGATACCCCCTAATCCAGGACTCCCTCAGTAGCCCCCTGAACCAGGCTTCAATGACGATGAGTCTGGCTTGCAGATCGTCTTCAGCATTGCAAGGCGGGTTCCTCCTCCGAATACTTCATAGAAGATTTTGAACACGAGGACCGTGTCCGGCTCTGCAAAACAAGTTCCACATACCACCGCAGAGAGAATAATATTTTCACAAATCTAATCTGCCGACGCATTCCGTAGTGTGACATCACACCACAGCCAGGTCACCATTCGAATCGTTTTTCACAACCAACCTCAGCGTGTTTCGCGAGGCGGTCTCCTTGGCACATCTTGTCGAAGTAGAGATCGTGTCCCCTTATTACGGGATTCCCATCAATACGGACGTGGGTAACCCAACCGCGCCATCAATTACAGCGCTTAGGGGGATAAGCGAGTTTTACCAGGCTGGTGGGGGCGCATAGTTTTGTCCGCCCTTATAAAGGGATAAGGTTTCACCTTTTTCTACACACGCCTTCTTCCTCCTTGCTCATCCATTCTCGCGCACTCGAGCTCCAGCGCCCAAGTCCACATCCTCCTCCTCAACTCTCTCCAAACATGTCCGGAGCGGGAGGCAAGTGGATGGTCTCCTCCGTTACGGAGGGAGACATCAAAAAGCTACGCGGGGCCGGATACTTAGCCGCGGATATCGTGCACCGGCTGCCAGCCGCGGGGCAGATCGTCCCTACCCCGGAACCTTATGAAAGGGTGGTTTTCCTCCCCCACTTCGTCCGTGGACTTGGGTTTCCCCTCCATCCATTCGTCTGCGGCCTTATGTTCTATTATGGGATGGACTTCCATGATCTGGCCCCGAATTTCATCCTCAACATCTCGGCGTTCATCATCGTGTGCGAGGCTTTCCTCCGCATCCGGCCCCACTTCGGCCTGTGGCTGAAGACCTTCAATGTCAAGCCTAAGGTAGTAGGCGGCTAACAAGCGGAATGCGGCAAAGCCATGGTGGGCAAAATGCCCAATGTTACATGGCTCGAGGGCTCCTTCGTGGACACCATAAAGGGGTGGCAATCGGGGTGGTTCTACATCACCGAGCCGCGCGACACCAACTGGGTGGCGGCCCCCGAGTTCCGATCCGGAATCCCCACGCGGCTCACTTCCTAGAAGGAGAAGGGCCTGTCCTGGGCTCATCGGTGGAGCTGGACGGACTCCAGAAGTGTATCCGGAACATGATAAGCAAGAAACTCAAGCTTGTCAACATAGTCTAGGTCATGCTCTTCCGCCGGATCCTCCCGTGTCAACAACGGGCTTTCAACTTATGGGAGTTCGACCCGGCCCAACACCAGACTCTGCGCGAGCTCTTTGACACGACGCATAAGGACGTCTGGAAGGTGCTGTTCAAGGGCGCCGAGGTCCCCCTCCCCTTACCGAGGACCGCGGGCTAAGCGTGACGCGCCCTACGAATCCGGTGAGTTCTGTACATCTTGTAGGGTATTTTATTTTGCATAGTTTAACCATGTGCGGGATCTGAGCTCCCATGCCTTTGACAAGACTGGGCGGAGACATCGGAGCAGATTGACTGCCCGGCCCCTCTGCCCGAAGACCCTGCAGACGCTCTCCTGACGGAGATGCGGACTCCGGCTCCTTATGAGGTGCCAGAGAAGAAGATCAAGAAGAAGGCCACGGGAACCCGAAAGAGTTCCCGGCGCCAGGTGGTATCGGACTCATCGTCCAATAACTCCGAGACGCACTCCTCCCGTGAAAATGAGGGGGAGGAAGATGAAGATTCTCCCCCTCCAGCCGGGGGAGACAAGAAAAGGAAGGCCGCCCCAACCGGGGAGGCCGAAGGGTCCAAGAAGGGAAGGACTCTCCTTCCGGACTATTCCACCACCGCCGCCGACAGCGAAGACGAGTGGTTACTCAGGGCCAAGCCCTTGGCGAAGTCGTAAGTATTCCGATACTAGAGTAACTCATAGCATACTTTTATTGCACTGCTTCTCCTAACGTCGAATATGATCATGCAGTCCGCCCCGAGCCCATAGCGACGTATCCTCGTCGGACGGTTCCCTGGACTCGTCGGATATGAATAGTGAATGACTTCCAACCGTCTCCTCTCCTCGCCCTACGGACAATGTCGAGGTATTGTCTCAAGGGGCACCGATCCGGGGGGGGATAGTCCTGGAGGCGCCTCAAGGCGACCTTCAGGACTCCAGGCGCAAAGGGAGGAAGACTCCCAAGGGCTCCAAGTTCGGCCCTCAGCCGAACACCGTGCCGGAACCTCCAGTGGTTCCGGACTCCGGCAGGCGGCCCCCTTCCAAGAGGGGCAAGCCGCCCGTGCCGGTGACCTCTGTCCATCCAGAGGCACCGGACAACCTGCTGGGAGCACTTCGCGCCGCTTCCATCGATGAAGAGCACCGCACTATTATGAGTGCGGTGATCAAGAAGGTTCAGTCCGCCAAGAGCGGACTAACTGAAGCCTGTGCGGCTGTGCCAGCCTTCTAACAAGCTTTAAGGTAAGTATTTAAAATATAGGAAAATAATACCGCATAGATAGTAGCCCCTGATGCTCTGTTTGGTGTTCACAAAGAAAAGCCGAATAGAGGATCAAATAGTATCTGCAGGAGTCTAATATAAGTATGTCTATATGCGTATGCACGCTTCGCTGCTAACCTCTGCCGCACTGACTGCGGAGGTCACCGCACTGAAGCAGAACCTCGAGCGGTTCGAGAAAGAGCTTGGCCTTGCCAAGAGGCAGCTCGAGGAGAACAAAGGTAAGTAATACCTTGTCTATATATATATATAAAGATGTGGTTGCAAAATGATAGGATCATCATGGATGTGCCAGGGGCCACGACCGAAGTGGCGACCCTGAAGCAAGCGCTGTTCGAGGCCGAAACCAAAGCGGCCGAGGAGCGCACCGAGCAGGAGAAACAAGAGGCACGGGTGGGCGAGGTGCAGCAAGAGCTCCAGGCTCTCGTGAAGAAGCATGAGACTTTGGAGCTTGACTCGAAGGCGCGAGAGTCCGAGCTTGCCGCGGCCCTCGAGAGCAGAAAGCATGCCAAGGCTGAAGCCCAAAAGGCCCTCCAGGAAATTGAGGCGATGAGGAAGATAGCGGTGGGTAAGGCATTCATTATGCAAAGCAAGCATGTGAAAGTAAATTACTTGTTACTTACCTGAGTCTGGAGCTCTCCAGGAGCGTTCACAGATTTGCCCCGCAGTGTGTCGAATGCCGTAAAGTACTACCAGGCCGAGGAGGGAAGCTCGACGGAGAAGTTGTTCTGGTCTTAGTATACTGAGACCGAACACCCGATGCCTGTGAGCGACCAGCTGAAGCAACTGGTCGAGCTGCACAAGGCGGCTGAACAGGCCATGAGGGGCCTTATAGTCCAGATGTGGCCTGGCGACTCCCTTCCCAACAGCTACTTCGGCCTGGTGAGGCGGCTTGTGGATGCCTGGCCACGGCTGGAAGTCATAAAGCGGTCCTTCTGCATCGAAGGTGCACGCCGGGCTTTTGCCCGTGCAAAGGTGCACTGGGCCAAGATGGACGTCGAGAAGCTGGTGAAGGAGGGGCCGCCGCAGGGCAAAGAGCATCACCACCCTGAAATGTATTATGAGGGTGTCCTGAAGGGTGCTCGTCTTGTGGCGGACGAGTGTGCGGATGATGTAATTTTTGAATGAACTTGCTCGTGTGATCCTGTATTTTGAAAACTTGTTCATATGCGCTATGCAACACTTGTTTGAATTTAAAATATTACCTTCTGTGCGGCTGTTTATTAAATCTGAGAGATGGCCATTCGTCGGCTTCTGCCCCCATGCCACGAGTGCTGGGGTGTTCAGGATAAATCTGAGCACTCTTTTTCCCATTGTTGGGTCCTTCGAGAGAGGTGCTCAGCACAACGAACAAGGCAATCAGACTATAATGCTTTATCACTCTCACTTAGCCATAGAAGTCTACAATTTGAAATTTTGGCGAAGCCCCTAGTATTCGGAAGGCCGAATTCGGGGCGCTATACACGCCTAAGCCGGACAAAGCCAACTCCTCTCTCTAAGCGGAATAAGTCTTTAGTCGAGACCTCTCGAACAGCGACCAGCTCTCGCCTTATCATGATAGTCAGTTTTAGCTTTCTCTACTGAGGTGCTTGCCCAGATGAACCGGGGCACAATCGCAGTAGTTCTCCCAGTGCTACCTTAGCCGATATAGCGGAATGTAAGGTACCAAAACATGGGAGCCGGGCAAACCCAACTGTTGACCCAAGACATGATTCGGAGCTGATGCATATAATGCTATAAGTTCGGGGTGCCGCACTGTCGAAAGTGTTCGGACTTCTCACGCCGTATTATGGGGTATGCTTAAGCCCTTGGCGTATTGGCCGTACCAGAGTGTACGGGTGCTGAATGTCATGAATGAACATATATATATATATATAAGAATAGAGAATGCGGTAATAGTCTAGTACTATGCATTGTTTATTCAAAAAGGTGCGTCAAAGCAGAATGATACAAGTAGTGCGATAAGCAAAAAGTAGGACTATTTGACATGTCCCCTCCAAGGGCAAGCTGAGGAATGGTATTTAAAGCAAGTATTTCACTCGTTATCAGAGACCACCTGGGAGTTCCATGGTGCGACGTAGCTTTCTGCCTCCTTGGTTGTTGTATCGTGTGTCCGGCAATCGTACTGTCGGACGGGGTTTCTGGAGAGTAAAGTCCTGAAAGAGAGAAAAGAATAACAAAGCGGGAAGCCCCTAGTGCGGTTGAGCCGCGTTTTGGGGCGTGCCGTAGTCGTGCCCCCACCTATGCCCATGGTATTTTCAATGCGTAATTATGTACGCGTGGCACGGATTTCGCCGTTTGACTGGGACTGGGGTGGGGGCCGCATTGCTATCCAAGCTCGGAACGTGCCAGGCGGTCTTGTTGCAGATTACTCCGGGCGCGTTTGACAGTGTCCGGGTGTTTAATCACCGAACTGGTGGATTGCCTGAAGAGGCTGCTTTGTGCTTCTGCTGCGAGGGCCGCAGTGTGCTCCTCCGTGCGGAGAAAGCGCTCTGTGTTTCCATTGACTGTGATGACCCCCCGAGGTCTTGGCATCTTGAGCTTGAGGTAATCATAATGCGGTACCGCATTGAATCTCGCAAATGCGGTTCGCCCGAGCAATGCATGATAGCCACTGCGGAACGGGACTATATCGAAGATTAACTCCTCGCTTCGGAAGTTATCCGGGGATCCGAAGACCACTTCCAGTGTGACTGAGCCTGTGCAATGGGCCTCTACACCTGGTATGACGCCTTTGAAGGTCGTTTTTGTGGGTTTGATCCTTGAGGGGTCTATACCCATTTTGCGCATTGTGTCCTGATAAAGCAGGTTCAGGCTGCTTCTGCCGTCCATAAGGACTCAAGTGAGGTGAAATCCATCGATGATTGGGTCTAGGACTAGTGCGGCGAATCCGCCATGACGGATACTAGTGGGGTGGTCCCTGTGATCGAAGGTGATCGGACAGGAGGACCATGGGTTGAACTTTGGGGCGACTCGCTCCAACACATATACGTCCCTTAGCGCACGCTTCCGCTCCCTCTTGGGGATGTGGGTTGCATATATCATGTTCACCGTCCGCACTTGTGGAGGGAACCTCTTCTGTCCTCCGGTGTTCGGCGGCCGGGGCTCCTCCTCGTCATCGCTATGTAACCCCTTATCTTTGTTTTCGGCATTTAACTTGCCGGCCTGCTTGAACACCCAACATTCCCTGTTGGTGTGGTTGGCTGGCTTGTCAGGGGTGCCGTGTATTTGACACGAGCGATCGAGTATATGGTCCAAACTGGACGGGCCCGGAGTGCTTCTTTTGAATGGCTTTTTCCGCTGACCGGGTTTAGAGCCTCTGAATCCGGCATTAACTGCCGTATCCTCGGTATTGTCGCTGTTGACGTGGCGCTTATGTTTTCTGCGACGTGACCTCCCATTGCTATCCTTGGTATCTGAAGTACCATGGTTCTTTGATATGTTATTGCTGCGAGCCAGCCAGCTGTCCTCGCCCATGCAAAAGCGGGTCATGAGTGTCGTGAGGGCTGCCATAGATTTCGGCTTTTCCTGGCCAAGGTGCCGGGCGAGCCACTCGTCGCGGATGTTGTGCTTAAAAGCTGCTAGGGCCTCTGCATCCGGAAAGTTGACGATTTGATTTTTCTTTGTCAGGAACCGTTGTTGAGTCATATCTCTCTCGATGTAGTTTTGGTGATTGATGACAACATGTTGGCGGACTAATCGTGTGCTTTGAGTATTTCACAGATTCATCCTTGGCACGAGACGTTTTCTTCCCTTTGGAGTGTCATTCAAGACGGTGTAGCTCTTTCGTTTCTCTTTCGGTGGACTAGTTGCATAGAGGACACCATACTATCAAGAGGGGGTCCGCTGGAGTATTGCTTGGGTGCAATCAACACGTACACATCAGCTTCTCACCCTCAGAGCTCTTCCACTTCGTTGGAGAGATCTCTTCTCCTTTTGTGTCCTGTCTGGGTTCCAGCGGAAGTACCGCGCAACCCAGCGGTAGTACCGTTGAAGAGTCACAAGCGGCAGTACCGCTCCACAGCGGTAGTACCACCGGTGACTCCACAGCAGTACTACCGCTGGCTTGCCTGGCACCACCGCCTCGTCCTTAGCCTCGATGGAGAGATCTTCTCTCTCCTATCTCTGTCCCAGCGGTAGTACCGCACTACCCAGCAGTAGTACCACCGAAGGGTCACAAGCGGCAGTACCGCTCCGCAGCGGTAGTACCGCCGGTGATCCCGCTGCTGTACTACCGCTGGGCTGTCTGGCTCCTACCGCCTCGACTCGAGGGCTCTTTTTCTTGTGTCGGGTTTTGCGGCACTAGTTGTGGCAGTAGAGGCAGTAGTACCGTTTCGGAGCGGTAGTACCGCCCTTACCGCCGTGGTAGTACCGCACTGGGTCCAGATCCCTCCTGCTCTCCTCTGCACGGCAGTACCGCTGGCTCAGCGGTAGTACCGCCCCTCCTAGCGGTACTACCGCCCTGTGCGGGGCTGGTTGGTGGGGCAATGGTTGGATTGTTGCCCCCACTATAAAAGGGGGTCTCCTTCTTCCCCCTTGACTTACCTCTTCCCCCTCAAGCTCCATTAATGCTCCAAGCTCCATTTTCGCCCGATCTATCTCTCTAGCCAATCAAACTTGTTGATTTGCTCGGGAGTGGTTGAGAAGGCCCCGATCTACACTTCCACCAAGGGATTTTCGATTCCCCCACTCATCCCTAGCGGATCTTGTTACTCTTTTGTGTTTGAGCACCCAAGATGGTTGAGGTCACCATGGAGCCATAGTCCATTGTGTTGAAGCTTTGTGGTATTGTTGGGAGCCTCCGATTAAGTTGTGGAGATTGCCCCAACCTTGTTTGTAAAGGTCTGGTTGCCGCCTTCAAGGGCACCAATAGTGGAATCACGGCATCTCGCATTGTGTGAGGGCGTGAGGAGTATACGGTGGCCCTATAGTGGCTTCTTGGGGAGCATTATGCCTCCACACCGCTCTAACGGAGACGTACTTCCCCTCAAAAGGAAGGAACTTCGGTAACACATCCTTGTCTTCACCGGATCCACTCTTGGTTATCTCTTACCTTTACTTGTGCAAGCTCTTTAGTGCTACTTCTCTTGCTTGCTTGGTTGCTTGTTGTTATTGCATCATATAGGTTGCTCACCTAGTTGCACATCTAGACAACCTACTTTGATGCAAAGTTTAATTTGGTAAAGAAAAGTAAAAAATTGTTAGTTGCCTATTCACCCCCCTCTAGTCAACCATATCGATCCTTTCAATTGGTATCAGAGCCTCATCTCTTTATTAAGGACTTTACCGTCCAAAGAGTATGTTTGATACCATAGACGGTGTGGAGGAACACTCCGGTGTGAATCCGACCTCGTCTATGGGCGATGGGGGACCTCGGTCTCTCGTGAGGAGTTCAATGTGGCCTTGGAGACATTGAAAATCTCCATGACGACCGAGGTTGAAAGCATGTTTACTAAATTTCTTGAGGGGCTTAAACTATCCACCGCACCGTTGAAAGTGGGTGATCCCACCGACAAGGTGAAGGATGCTATCTCCGACAAGGGGGAAGCTAGTAGTGAAAAGGCTCCTTCTTCTAGTGGTAAAAATGGCACAAGCATCTTTGCTCATGTGGAACCACCACTTGTTTATGGTGGACCGGTTCCTTCCACTCATTTGAATCATGCCGGTCCTCCCCCTAAGATTGTGAAAAATGAGGACTTTGATTCTTGGGTTTACCGCTTTAAACGTCATTTAAATCATGTGAGCACTAACCTTTGGAGAATCATTGAAGAAGGTTTCTATCCGCATGATCCAAGCAACTTCACTCCTCGAGAAGCCGTGGATAATCAATTCAATGAAAATGCTCTCTTCATCATTCAAGATGCAATCCCACCCGAAGACCTACCTCATCTTCGGCCTTTCGCCTTGGCCAAAGATGCATGGATTTGTGTTGTCTCCCTCTACCGGGGAAGTGCAAGCATTCAACGCTCCAACTATGAAGTGGTGCAAGATGAGGCCGATGAGTTTGCAATGAAATAAGATGAAGAACCTCGTGAGCTTTATCGGAGAGTAATCAAACTCCCGGTCTCACTCCGAGATCACGGGAGCAAGGACACGGATGACAATTGGATCAAGCGCAAATTCCTCAAGGCCATGATGCCCTACCACAAGGCCATGTCCTCCGTCATTCGTCAAAGACCGGACTTGCACACTTTGACCTCAAGCGAAGTGTTGGATGAGTTTGTGGCCATGGACATTTTGGACAAGACTGCCGACAATGCGGTGCTTCGTTCTCAAAGGGAAAAGAAGCCCAACCTTGCATTGAAGGCCAAGCTCTCCGTTGAAGAAGAAGAAGAGGAAGAAGAGGAGAGCAACCCCGAGGATACAAAGTATGCATATCATGAACACATGGCACTCTCTTCAAGGCAATTTTGGAGCAAGAAAAACTCGAGGCCAAACTTTAACAAGAACAACTCAAGTGGCACGAAGAGCAAGCAATGTGTAAGGACTTGCTACAATTGTGGCAACGTGAGTCATTTTGTTGTGGAGTGCCCGTATGAGAAGAGGGAAGACAATGGTGGCAAGCTCATCCAAAAGGACAAGGCCAAGTCGTTCCCCAACAAGAGCAACTTCACCAAGAAGACTCCTCCCAAGTCATTGGTGGTACAAGAAGAGTACAATGAGGATGACGACGATGATGAAGGTGATGAGTCGGTTGCCATGGCCTCCGTTGCCATTGCGACGACTCCACGGGTGTCCCTCTTCGACTCACCCAATGAGAGCATCACCGCCAAATGCCTCATGGCTAAAGCCACCAACAAGGTAACCCCCAACATCAAAACTACCATCATTAATCATCCTTCTCCAACGGATAGCATTAATGAACTTGAGGGAGCGAATGTGGAGGCAAATGAGTTTGAGGCCTTTATGGGAAAAATTAAGGGAAAATCCAAGAAGCACTTTGTTGCTCTCTTGGAACAACTTGGTGAAGCCAATGACATGATCGAGTCTCACGAAGACACCATCACTAAGATGGAAGGGCATAGTCATGACTATGCCGATGAGATTTCGGATCTTTCCAATGCTCTTGAGGAAGAGCGTGGTCTTCGTTTGGCTCTTGAGGAGTCACACAACGTTGATCATGCCAAGTTAAAGAAAGATTATGAGCTAAACTCCGAGAAGGCCGAACTTGAGGTTGATCTTGCTAGACTCAAAGAGGAGTTTGATCTACTTGACAAGGCTCACAAGGTCTTGAAGGGTGCTCATGCTAGTCTCAAAGAGTCTCATGATCAACTTCAAGTAAAGCTAACCAAGGAAAAAGCCACTTTTCCTCGTATGATGTTAATTGATAATGCAAATGCTACTAACACGTGTTGTGAGCATGTGCATCTCGTTGAGGAGAAATCTAAGCTGAAGGGGCAACTTGAGAGAGGTCTTGCGACTTGCATACAAGGCAAGAAGAACCTCAACGACCTCTTGATCAACCAAAAGGGAGTTGAGGCCAAGGAAGGGGTTGGGTACGTGCCCGACTCCAAGAACAAGAAGAAGAATGACAAGACCAAATGACCTCCTCCTCTCAAGCAAACCTTTGTGAAGGAGGAAGAGAGTGCCTCCGAGGAGGAGAAGAAGAACAATGAGAAGGGTGGCGTTGTCAAAAAGGGCAATGCCACTCCTCGCATCAAAGCCGACGACTTTAATCCTTCTTATGTGTTATGCCGTGCTAGTGATGGGCATGTCTATGCCAAATTCATTGGTTCTCCTCATGAATACATTGAATGGTCTATTTGGGTTCCAAAGACCCTTGTTACTAACATCAAACGACCCATTACAAAATGGGTACCTAAAACCAAGCATTAATCTCTTGTAGGTGTTTGCTTCCGGTGGGTGATCATGGTTGCTCGATAGCGGAGCTACAAATCATATGACCGGAAGAAAGGACTTGGTGGTGGACGTGCACAAGATTCCATCTATGCCCACCAATGTCGAGTGGGGTGACGCCTCATCCTCTAAGGTATTGGGACTTGGCAAGGTGGTCATCTCTCATGATCTCACGATCGAGAAGGTCATGCTTGTTGAGTCCCTTGCATACAATTTACTTTCCATTCGTCAACTTGCAATCATTGGCTTTGCCACTTTCTTTGATATCGATACCGTGGCCCTCTTGTGGAGCAAGACTCTTAAAGTAGCCTTTGTTGGGCATGTCGAGAACGATCTATATGTGATTAACTTTTCGGAGCGACCCACTAAGACCGCGACATGCCTAATGGCTAAAGTTGATGTGGGATGGCTTTGGCATCGCTGTCTAGCCCATGTCAATATGAGATCTTTGCAAAGTCTTCTCAAGGGGGACCATGTCCGTGGACTAACAAATGTTAGTTTTGCTAAAGATCGTGCTTGCAGTGCTTGTATTGAAGGAAAGCTACATGAGAAGGCTCACCCTCCCACGACTATC
Organism: Triticum urartu; assembly: GCF_003073215.2. Taxonomy (NCBI): domain Eukaryota; kingdom Viridiplantae; phylum Streptophyta; class Magnoliopsida; order Poales; family Poaceae; genus Triticum; species Triticum urartu. The sequence goes on along the minus strand of NC_053026.1, from coordinate 534,148,991 downwards.
ATTTACTCAGAGGCCTTTGGAGCTCCTTCATTTGGATCTCTTTGGGCCTCCATCCTTCGATAGTATTGGGGGTAGGAAGTATTGCTTGGTGATTGTGGATGACTACTCAAGATACACGTGGGTGTATTTCTTCAAGAGGAAGAGCGAGACCCAACAAACTGTCATTGACTTTGCAAATGAAGCACAATGTCAACACAATGCAAAGATATTGACAATAAGAAGTGACAACGGCACCGAGTTCAAGAACTACACCTTGGATGAGTTTCTTAGTGATGAGGGGATCAAGCATCAATATTCCGCATCTTACACCCCTCAACAAAACGGTGTTGCGGAGAGGAAGAACCAGACGTTGATGGATGCGGCAAGGACCATGATGGCAGAGTTCAAGTCTCCGTACAACTTTTGGGCCGAAGCCATCAACACCGCGTGTCATGCATCCAATCGGCTCTACCTCCGCAAGGGCTTGAACAAGACTCCATATGAGATACTCACCGGTAACAAGCCCAACCTCAAGTACTTTCGGGTGTTCGGGCGTAAGTGTTTCATTCTCAAGAAAGGTGTTCGGTTGTCTAAATTTGAGGCTAGAGCTTATGAGGGCATATTTGTTGGTTATGCTACAAACTCTCATGCTTACCGTGTCCTCAATAAATCCATGGGACTTATTGAGGAGACATGTAACGTGGAGTTTGATGAGAATAACGGCTCCCAAGTGGAGCAAAGTGGCACTTGTGATGTAGGTGATGAAACTCCGCCTCAAGCCATAAGAAGAATGGGTGTTGGTTTTATCCTACCCATTGAGGAACCCCTTGTGGCCGAAGGAGAAGGACAATGCTCCACTCAAGTGGATCCATCACCAACCCAAGGCCCACACGCTTCCGAAGAACAACATGAAGGCCCTCGTCCTCAAGAACATGACCAAGGGCAAGATCATGCTCATGACGGTGTTGACACATCAAGTGATGCCCAAGGTCAAGTTCTCTCCTCTGAGCAAGTTCAAGAACAAGAACAAGCTCAAGACGACGCTCAAGATGATCAAGTGACCACTCCTCGTCTCACCCCCGAGGAGGATTTGGAGCATCGTGCCGCGAAGGTTGCTTCCAAGCTCTCCACCAAGGATCATCTCTTGACGAATGTGCTTGGAAGCTTAAGAAAGGGGGTAAGCACTCGTAGAAAATTAGCAAACTATTGTGAGCATCATGCGTTTGTCTCTTGTATCAAACCCCACAAGGTCTATGAGGCGCTAGAAGATCTGGATTGGCTCAATGCCATGCATGAAGAACTCAACAACTTCAAGCGCAACAAAGTGTGGAGATTGGTGCCAAGACCGACGGGGAACCACAATGTCATTGGAACCAAGTGGATATTTAAGAACAAGCAAGATGCCCTATTATCATTCGCAACAAGGCTCGTTTGGTAGCACAAGGCTACTCCCAAGTCGAGGGTATCGACTACGGTGAAGCGTTTTCTCCCGTTGCTCGTCTTGAATCCATTCGCATGTTGATTGCCTATGCTTCTCATCATAACTTTAAGTTACAACAAATGGATGTGAAGAGTGTTTTTCTTAATGGTCCTATTAATGAATTGGTTTACGTCAAGCAACCCCCCGGGTTCGAGGATCCCTACTTTCCCGATCATGTGTATCAACTCGATAAGGCACTCTATGGCCTTAAACAAGCCCCACGTGCGTGGTATGACCACCTTACCGAGTTGTTACAAGACCGTGGTTTTGAAGTTGGGCTAATCGACCCCACTCTTTTTACTAAGAAGGTCAAAGGGGAGTTGTTTGTGTGCCAATTATATGTTGATGATATTATCTTTGGTTCACCTAAAAAAGCTTTCAATGAGGAATTTGCCGCTCTCATGACCTCAAAGTTCGAGATGTCTTCCATGGGAGAGTTGAAGTTCTTTCTAGGGTTCGAAGTGAAACAAAGAAGAGAAGGAACCTTCATCAACCAAGCCAAATACACTCAAGACATGCTCAAGAGATTCAAGCTAAGTGACGTCAAGCCGGCTTCCACTCCAATGCCCACCAAGTGCCAACTTGACATAGATTCCAATGGTAAAGCGGTGGATCAAAAGGTATATCGCTCCATGATTGGATCCTTGCTTTACCTTTGTGCATCTAGACCGGATATCATGTTGAGTGTGGGAATTTGTGCACGGTTTCAAGCCGCACCTAAGGAAAGTCACTATGTGGCGGTCAAACAAATCTTTCAATATTTGGCTCATACCCCAAACTTTGGCTTATGGTACCCAAGAGGATCAAACTTCAAGCTTGTAGGGTTCTCGGATTCCGATTGGGCGGGAGACAAAGTGGATAGGAAGTCCACTTCCGAGGGTGCCAATTCCTTGGTTGCTCTTTGGTAAGTTGGTCTTCCAAAAAGCAAAGTTGTGTGTCTCTCTCGTCCACCAAAGCGGAGTATGTAGCGGCCGGTAGTTGTTGTGCACAACTCCTATGGATGAGGCAAACTTTAAAGGATTACGGTGTCACTTGTGACAAAGTGCCTCTTTGGTGTGACAATGAAAGTGACATCAAGATCTCTCTCAACCCGGTGCAACACTTCAAGACGAAGCATATTGAGATTCGGTATCACTTCATCCGGGATCACATTAGGCGAGGAGAGATCAAGCTCAACTATGTCAACACTCATGATAACCTTGCAGATATTTTCACGAAGCCCTTGGATGAAGAAATATTTCGCGAGTTAAGGCATGAGCTAAATATCATTGATTCGAGCAATGTGGCTTGAACCCTTGCACACCCCACCACGCTCAATTTGTTGTCTAGTTTAGGTGTAGGCATGGACATAGGGGGAGTGTTGTTCTCTCAATGAACTCTCCCTCCCCCCATTATGCATAAATTGATCAAGTATTTCACTTTAGCCATTGTTGATGGTACTTGTGTTTCAAAGACGAGTTTTGGTCATGGGCCCAAGGTTAAAATCTTCGCGGCGCCATACCTCTTGACTCAAACATAGGTGGCCTCGGCCACCGCCCTCTCTTGAAGAGGTGTGTCTTGGTCGTTTGCTGGTGTGCTCTCTTTTCTTGCCGTTTTGTTTTTCCTTCGAGCTAAGCCATGTTGTTTGGTTGCCGTGGCGTGCTGGGCGGTACTACCGCTGGTGGTGCGCGGTAGTCTGGTGGTGCGCGGTACTACCGCTTATAAGCGGTACTACCGCCCCCAGCGCGGTACTAGCGCTGAGGGACAGGACCAGGGGGTTATATTGGGGCAGGGGGAGGTTTCTTCTCCCCCATACCCATTCGCTTCGCCCCCTCTTTCCTCTTCCTCTCTCCAGCCTCAACTCGCCGCGGGAGGGCTCCGGCGGATCTCTGTCTCTGGGGCGTCCCTCTCCATTTCCTTTGGTGGAGTCGATCCCCACCTTGTTCTCTTGCCATGGATGCTGGTATTGCCCCGTTCCTTCTCTCCTTTTGTCTCGTTTTCAGATCTTGTTTCTTAGGGGCAATGGTGGTTGCATCTCTAGATTTTTGGCGAAATCTAGGCTTGAGTAGGTTGGAGAAGGAAACTACACTATCTAGATTAGAGTTTGATAGGAATATTTTTGAATTTGGCAGGCCGGTAGTGCCGGATCTGACCACAGTAGTAGGAAACTGTTGTTTCCCCGCCTCGAGCGGTACTACCGCTCTCATTGGAGCGGTACTACCGCTTGACCTCGAGTGGTACTACCGCCCTCTTTGGAACGGTACTACCGCTTGGGGCGGTACTGCCGTGGTCATGTCCCGGTACTACCGCTGCCTGCCAAGTTCCATCATGTTCCTGCCTTACCTTGATCCTTTTGTTGTGTTTGTTGGCTTATGCTCGTTCTTTTTAGTTGTTGTGCGTGTTCTTGTGTTTGGTTCCAGGTGATGAACATCCTGAGCATCAAGCTCGCCGTGTCAACCCCGAGCGTGCAACGTCAAAGCGCTACCGCACCTCTGAGCCAGCAGGTGGTTCCTCTAGCACTCAACCGCCACTAGCAGGTGCATCCGCAAGTGCTCCTCCACCACCTCAGCAGTCGAAGAGATCCGCCAAAAAGCCAAAGGGAAAGACTGTGACTGAGATGACTGCCAAGGAGTTTTGGGAAAAGCATCGCCGCAATCCCTATGAGGTGGACCAAGATCCCACTTTGGTCAACCGCCCGTTCTAGAACTGCTTTCAGTTTGCCATCTATTTTGATGTGATCAAGGCCAAGAAGAATATCTATGTTGATGTTCACTCCATCGACACTGATGCCATGGAGAACGACCCTGAGTACTTTGGCGAAGCCCTTCAGATGTGCTCTCAGCTGAACATTCTCAGGATCATGCAGTTCAACAAGGATTTCGGTGCAGATTTGGTGGCTCAATTCTTTGCTACCGTTCATCTTGGAACGGATGCCGACAGGACTCTGACTTGGATGACCAATGGCAAGTTGCTTTCCATTAAGTGGAAGGCCTTCATGGAGTTACTTAATGTGGAAGATTGCGGGCTTGAGACTTCAGTCGGTTTCCGCCCTCATCGCAATACTACATCCACTCACAAGAAAGCCCTTTGGCCCTACTACACTATGAAGGTTCACCCAGTGACTAAGAAGGAAATCTATGAGCCGTCTACGTATCTGGACATTCTTCATCGTGTCTTCTGTGAGACTCTCTTCCCTCGCATCGGGAATCTGGATATGGTCCACTCATATCTCGTGGACATGCTTCTGTTCTGTCAGCATGAGAAGGAAGCAAACACTGGAGAGAGCCTGGATATTTCTCATGTTATGTGGTCTGAACTTCTCTCTGCCGTGTCTAAGCACAAGTGCCCGATATATGGTCCATTCATCATGAGGCTCATTGAGATGGCCTGGGCACAGATCTATCCCAGAGTGATGCTGGAAACTGGAGACTTGGTTTCTCATGAGATCAAGCATCTGAGGAAGAAGGACAATTGGGGCACCCCAGCGCCTAAACCCGGGGGTCCGTCTGCTACTGCTGCTGCCATGGAGACCAAGGGTGGGGCTGCCACTGATGATCACGAGGAGGACTTTGGGCCCTCTAGTGCAGAACCTTCATGGGCGAAGAAGCATAAACGCAAGATGAAGAAGCTTTTCTGCATGGAGTCTCATGGTTAGTACATGACTCATGTGGCGGAGAAGCATGCCAGGGTGCGCCACAAGGAGCTCATGCGTCACCTGGGAGCGACAGTTGCCAGTGGTTCTGAGGGATAGATCACTGAAGAGGAGGAATGGATTCACCAGCATTGCCCTTGGACCGACTCCGACGCCGAGCAGTTTCCGACCAACGACGGAGATGCAAACGATCACGCTGAGATGTGATGTTCCGCTTGCCATCACCTGGAATCGTAGCTTCGTCCTTTGCCCTTTTGGTGTCTCGATGCCAAAGGGGGAGAGAGTTTAGGGATTTGTGTTGTTGCCGTGCTGCGTGTGTGTCTTTATGTCCTCTTGTGTTTTCTTGTGTGTTCTCTCATTGTCTTTGTTTGGTTTGGTTTGGTACCTGTGAGACCTAAGTTCTAGACATATGGTGTGAGACATATGCTCCCTATCGCTACCTTATTACTTATGTCTATTTAGTACTGGACTATATTATGAGTTGCATGCTTGTCCTGTTTGATACTCTTCTCTCATATATCATGTGCTTAGAATTGTTGGACTATAAAATATAGGGGGAGTGTTGATCCGGATGTGTGTGTCTTGCTTTCCAAAGGCTCCACTAACTAGGTGCACACATTTAGGGGGAGCCCGTCTATATTCTATAGTTCTTAGTTTTCTTTCTTTTATATCTTTCCCTTGTGCAAATCCCTAGTTGTCATCAATCCACCAAAAAGGGGGAGATTGTTGAGGCATATCTCTCTTGATGTAGTTTTGGTGATTGATGACAACATGTTTGCGGACTAATCATGTGCTTTGAGTATTTCACAGATTCATCCTTGGCACGAGACATTTTCTTCCCTTCGGAGTGTCATTCAAGACGGTGTAGCTCTTTCGTTTCTCTTTCGGTGGACTAGTTGCATAGAGGGCACCGTACTATCAAGAGGGAGTCCGCTGGAGTATTGCTTGGGTGGAATCAACATGTACACATCAGCTTCTCACCCTCAGAGCTCTTCCACTTTGTTGGAGAGATCTCTTCTCCTTTTGTGTCCTGTCTGGGTTCCAGCGGTAGTACCGCGCAACCCAGCGGTAGTACCGTTGAAGAGTCACAAGCGGCAGTACCGCTCCACAGCGATAGTACCACCGGTGACTCCACAGCAGTACTACCACTGGCTTGCCTAGCACCACCGCCTCGTCCTCAGCCTCGACGGAGAGATATTCTCTCCCTATCTGTGTCCCAGCGGTAGTACAGCACTACCCAGCGGTAGTACCGCCGAAGGATCACAAGCGGCGGTACCGCTCCGTAGCGGTAGTACCGCCGGTGATCCCGCTGCTGTACTACCGCTGGGCTGTCTGGCTCCTACTGCCTCGACTCAAGGGCTCTTTTTCTCGTGTCGGGTTTTGCGGCACTAGTTGCGGCAGTAGAGGCGCTAGTACCGTTTCGGAGCGGTAGTACCGCCCTTACCACCGCGGTAGTACCGTGCTGGGTCCAGAACCCTGCTGCTCTCCTCTGCGCGGCAGTACCGCTAGGTGAAGCGGCAGTACCACTGGCTCAGCGGTAGTACCGCCCCTCCTAGCGGTACTACCGCCCTGTGCGGGGCTGGTTGGTGGGGCAACAGTTGGATTGTTGCCCCCACTATAAAAGGGGGTCTCCTTCTTCCCCCTTGACTTACCTCTTCCCCCTCAAGCTCCATTAATGCTCCAAGCTCCATTTTCGCCCGATCTATCTCTCTAGCCAATCAAACTTGTTGATTTGCTCGGGAGTGGTTGAGAAGGCCCCGATCTACACTTCCACCAAGGGATTTTTGATTCCCCCACTCATCCCTAGCGGATCTTGTTACTCTTGGGTGTTTGAGCACCCTAGACGGTTGAGGTCACCACGGAGCCATAGTCCATTGTGGTGAAGCTTCATGGTATTATTGGGAGCCTCCGATTAAGTTGTGGATATTGCCCCAACCTTGTTTGTAAAGGTCCGGTTGCCGCCTTCAAGGGCACCAATAGTGGAATCACGGCATCTCGCATTGTGTGAGGGCGTGAGGAGTATACGGTGGCCCTATAGTGGCTTCTTGGGGAGCATTATGCCTCCACACCGCTCTAACGGAGACGTACTTCCCCTCAAAAGGAAGGAACTTCGGTAACACATCCTTGTCTTCACCGGATCCACTCTTGGTTATCTCTTACCTTTACTTGTGCATGCTCTTTAGTGCTACTTCTCTTGCTTGCTTGGTTGTTTGTTGTTATTGCATCATATAGGTGGCTCACCTAGTTGCACATCTAGACAACCTACTTTGATGCAAAGTTTAATTTGGTAAAGAAAAGTAAAAAATTGTTAGTTGCCTATTCACCCCCCTCTAGTCAAACATATTGATCCTTTCAACCGTGTCCAGAATTGCCTGGACGATTCCTCTGGCTGCTGAATTATGTGGCTCAAGTCATCGGCATCTGGTGGTCGCACATAAGTGCCCTGGAAGTTGTCGAGGAATGCGGCTTCCAGATCTTCCCAACAGCCAATGGATTCTGCTGGTAGGTTTTTGAGCCAATGCCGAGCTGGTCCTTTGAGTTTGAGTGGGAGGTATTTGATGGCGTGTAGATCGTCACCGCGGGCCATGTGGATGTGCAGGAGGAAGTCCTCGATCCATACCGCAGGATCTGTTGTGCCGTCGTATGATTCGATATTTATGGGTTTGAAACCCTCTGGGATTTGGTGATCCATTATTTCGTCTGTGGAGCATAGGGGGTGTGCGGCGCCTCTGTACTGGGCTATATCACGACGCAGCTCAAATGAGTCTTGTCCGCTGTGTTCGGCCCGGCCGGATTTACTTCTACTGTATCCGGCGTGACAGTTATTGTCTCGCATAGTGGTGCGCCCTCGTGATCCGTAGATCGATCTTGTGTGTTTTGCTTTGTCCTCCAACATGTCTCACAGGTCTAGCGTGTTTTCCCGTGCCTTGACATTTTTATTTGAGTGGCGTCGGCATGCGGGCTGAGATTTTGGCTGAAATGCCTCTCTGTCGCGGCCACGAGGTGGCCGAGCAGCCACGTCATATGCTGGAGATATAGGTTTTAATGCTTCCTCCTCCAGTCGGGGTAGCAACCTGTGCTTTGGGTAACTCTTGGAGGGGCATTCGAGTTTATATTCCTCGACCGCAAGGACTTCAGTCCATCTGTCTGCTAGCAAATCTTGATCAGCTCAAAGCTGCTGTTGCTTTTTCTTAAGGCTATTTGCCGTGGCTATAAGCCGGCGCTTGAAGCACTCTTGCTCGACAGGATCCTCAGGCATGACAAATTCATCATTGTCGAGGCTTGCCTCGTCTTCGGAGGGAGGTAAGTAATTATCATCCTCTGCCTCTCCATCCGCCGCTCTCTCGTGAGGGCTAGCTTCTCCATCCTCCTACTTTAAATCTTGCTGGAGGGGATTGTCGTCATCTTCGGCACTATCTGGAGTGATATTATCTCCTGTGCTGGTATCACTGCTTTTGCCTTGGCGAGACTTAGAGCGGCGCCGCTGACGTCGGCGCTTGGGTTGCTTCTTGGAGGGGTCATCCTCCGCTGTCCCGTCGCCATTGCCTTCTTTGGGTGTGTCCACCATATATATATATACCATATGATGAGGTGGCTGTCCAGTGCCCTTTGGGCAGTGGTTCTTGTTCGTCTCCTGCATCGTCGTCCATACCATCGATGTCTTCGGAGTCGAAGTCGAGCATGTCGGTCAAATTGTCGATGGTGGCTATTAAGTGGGTGGTGGGTGGGCGGCGAATTTCTTCGTCATCCGCATCCCAATCCTGCCAGACATAGTTCGGCCGGGACTCTCCTGACAGGGAGAGAGACCTTAATGAGTTCAGTATGTCGCTGAAGGGCGAGTGCTGAAAGATATCCGCGGAGGTGAACTCCATGATCGGCGCCCAGTCGGATTTGATAGGCACGGGCGCAGGCGGTTTGGAGTCCATGGCTGGGGAAGAATCCGGCAATTTGGCATCACGGCTCTCATGTAGGGTAAGGCCGATACTCGGCTCGATCGCCGCTAAGAATGCGGCCTCCGTGGCGGGGTCTATCCCCCTGTCCATGGATGGCGCAATTGGCTCAGAATTGAGGGTCAGAGCGGTTGCCGGTGCGGTCTCCTGAACACAGTCCGATGGTAGAGCTAAATCATGCTCATTGTGACCGTGCGGCGCGCTCGGCAGGGGCTCGAATCCGTCGAAGATCAAGTCTCCGCGGATGTCGGCCATGTAGTTTAAGCTTCCAAACTTGACCTGGTGGCCAGGGCGTAACTCTCGATCTACTCCAGATGGCCAAGCGAGTTGGCCCGCAGTGCGAAGCCGCCGAATACGAAGATCTTTCTGGGGAGAACAGTCTCACCCTGGACTGCATCGCTATTGATGATCGAAGGAGCCATCAAGCCTAACGATGATGACATAGAGGAACTCTCAATAAAAGCACCAATGTCGGTGTCAAAACCGGCGGATCTCGGGTAGGGGGTCTCGAACTGTGCGTCTAAGGAGGATGGTAACAGGAGGCAGGGGACACGATGTTTTACCCAGGTTCGGGCCCTCTTGATGGAGGTAATACCCTACGTCCTGCTTGATTGTTCTTGATAATATGAGTAGTACAAGAGTTGATCTACCACAAGATCAGAGAGGCTAAACCCTAGAGGCTAGCCTATGGTATGATTGTATGTTGTCCTACGGACTAAAACCCTCCGGTTTATATAGACACCGGAGGGGGCTAGGGTTACACAGAGTCGATTACAAGGAAGGAGATCTACATATCCGTATTGCCAAGCTTGCCTTCCACGCCAAGGAGAGTCCCATCCGGACACGGGACGAAGTCTTCAATCTTGTATCTTCATAGTCCAACAGTCCGGCCAAAGGATATAATCCGGCTGTCCGGATACCCCCTAATCCAGGACTCCCTCAGTCACCTCCATAAACGAGAAACATATCCTTAGTCCTTTTCAGGTATTTCAGGATGTTCTTGACTGCTGTCCAGTGATCCACTCCTGGATTACTTTGGTACCTCCCTTCTAAACTAATAGCAAGGCACACATCAGGTCTGGTACACAACATTGCATACATGATAGAACCTATGGCTGAAGCATAGGGAATGCCTTTCATTTTCTCTCTATCTTCTGCAGTGGTCGGGCATTGAGTCTGACTGAACTTCACACCTTGTAACAGAGGCAAGAACCCTTTCTTTTCTTGATCCATTTTGAACTTCTTCAAAACTTTATCAAGGTATGTGCTTTCTGAAAGTCCAATTAAGCGTCTTGATCTATCTCTATAGATCTTGATGCCCAATATATAAGCAGCTTCATCGAGGTCTTTCATTGAAAAATTCTTATTCAAGTATCCTTTTATGCTATTCAGAAATTCTGTATCATTTCCGAGCAGCAATATGTCATCCACATATAATATCAGAAATGCTACAGAGCTCCCACTCACTTTCTTGTAAATACGTGCTTCTCCAAAAGTCTGTATAAAACCATATGCTTTGATCACACTATCAAAGCGTATATTCCAACTCCGAGAGGCTTGCACCAGTCCATAAATGGATCGCTGGAGCTTGCACACTTTGTTAGCACCTTTTGGATCAACAAAACCTTCCGGTTGCATCATATACAACTCTTCTTTAAGATATCCATTAAGGAATGCAGTTTTGACATCCACTTGCCAAATTTCATAATCATAAAATGCAGCAATTGCTAACATGATTCGGACGAACTTCAGCATTGCTACGGGTGAGAATGTCTCATCGTAGTCAACTCCTTGAACTTGTTGAAAACCTTTTACAATAAGTTGAGCTTTGTAGACAGTAACATTACCGTCAGTGTTAGTCTTCTTCTTGAAGATCCATTTATTCTCTATGGCTTGCCGATCATCAGGCAAGTCAACCAAAGTCCACACTTTGTTCTCATACATGGATCCCATTTCAGATTTCATGGCCTCAAGCCATTTTGCGGAATCTGGGCTCATCATCACTTCCTCATAGTTCGTAGGTTCGTCATGGTCAAGTAACATGACCTCCAGAACTGGATTATCGTACCACTCTGGTGTGGATCTTACTTTGGTTGACCTACGAGGTTCGGTAGTAACTTGATCAGAAGTTCCATGATCATCATCATTAGCTTCCTCACTTACTAGTGTAGGAAACACTGGAACTTATTTCTATGATGAACTACTTTCCAATAAGGGAGTAGGTACAATTACCTCATCAAGTTCTACTTTCCTCCCACTTACTTCTTTCGAGAGAAACTCTTTCTCTAGAAAGGATCCATTCTTAGCAACGAATATCTTGCCTTCGGAACTGTGATCGAAGGTGTACCCAACAGTCTCCTTTGGGTATCCTATGAAGACACATTTCTATGATTTGGGTTCGATCTTATCAGGTTGAAGTTTTTTCACATAAGCATCGCAGCCCCAAACTTTAAGAAACGACAACTTGGGTTTCTTGCCAAACCACAGTTCATTAGGTGTCGTCTCAACGGATTTTGATGGTTCCCTATTTAACGTGAATGCAGCCGTCTCTAAAGCATAACCCTAAAATGATAGCGGTAAATCAGTAAGAGACATCATATATCACACCATATCTAATAAAGTGCGGTTACGACGTTCTGACACACCATTACACTGTGGTGTTCCAGGTGGCGTGAGTTACGAAACTATTCCGCATTGTTTCAAATGAAGACCAAACTCGTAACTCAAATATTCTCCTCCACGATCAGATCGTAGAAAATTAATTTTATTGTTATGATGATTTTCCATTTCACTCTGAAATTCTTTGAACTTTTCAAATGTTTCAGACTTATGTTTCATCAAGTAGATATACCCATATCTACTCAAATCATCTGTGAAGGTAAGAAAATAGCGATACCCGCCGCGAGCATCAACACTCATCGGACCAGATACATCAGTATGTATTATTTCCAACAAGTCTGTTGCTCGCTCCATTGTTCTGGAGAACGGAGTCTTAGTCATCTTGCCCATGAGGCATGGTTCGCAAGCATCAAGTGATTCATAATCAAGTGATTCCAAAAGCCCATCAGCATGGAGTTTCTTCATGCACTTTACACCAATATGACCTAAATGGAAATAAGTTGCACTATCATTATTAAACTTATATCTTTTGGCTTCAATACTATGAACATGTGTATCACTACTATCAAGATTTACTAAAAATAGACCACTCATCAAGGGTGTATGACCATAAAAGATATTATTCATATAAATAAAACAACCATTATTCTCTGATTTAATGAATAACCGTCTCGCATCAAACAAGATCCAGATATAATGTTCATGCTCAACGCTAGGACCAAATAACAATTATTTAGGTCTAAAATAATCCCAAAGGTAGACGTAGAGGTAGCATGCTGACGGCGATCACATCGACTTTGGAACCATTTCCCACGCGCATCGTCACCTCATCCTTAGCCAATCTTCGCTTAATCCGTAGCCCCTGTTTCGAGTTGCAAATATTAGCAACAGAACCAGTATCAAATACCCAGGTGCTACTGCGAGCATTAGTAAGGTACACATCAATAACATGTATATCAAATATACCTTTCACTTTGCCATCCTTCTTCTCCGCCAAATACTTGGGGCAATTCCGCTTCCAGTGACCAGTCCCTTTGCAGTAGAAGCACTCAGTCTCAAGCTTAGGTCCAGAGTGGGGCTTCTTCACTTGAGCAGCAACTTGCTTGCCGTTCTTCTTGAAGTTTCCCTTCTTCCCTTGACCCTTTTTCTTGAAACTGGTGGTCTTGTTGACCATCAACACTTGATGCTCCTTCTTGATTTCTACCTCCGCAGCCTTTAGCATTGCGAAGAGCTCGGGAATTGTCTTATCCATCCCTTGCATATTATAGTTCATCACAAAGCTCTTGTAGCTTCACTACTAGGAAAAGGCTAATTAGTGGCGCACCTATTTTGGCCATTAATGGCGCACTATAGGTGCGCCACTATTAACAAGTACTAATGGCGCACCCCTGGTGCGCCACTAGTATCCCAGATAATAGTGGCGCACCTGGCAGTGCGCCATTAATATGTCCCCTGGTGCGCCATTAATATGCCTCCTAGGGGGCCATATTTACCTTGTGCTCTAGGTTACTAATGGCGCACTTCTAGATAATGCGCCACCAGTATGTTTATTGCAGTGCGCCACTAAAGTGCAGTATGGTGCGCCACTAGTATGAATATTAGGATTTTTTTCTTTTCTGATATTTGCATATGTTACAAAATATATTACTGCACAGAATATAGACAACACAACATATAAACATCAGATTTATCGAATACAATAGAAGATTAGTCTCCGAATACAATTCATCATATTAGTCTCCGAATTCAAAAGACCGAACAAAGTTAGAACATTAAAAGTCTCGAGACCGCGAGTAGCGAGTTTGTCTTCACATTACAAGTCGATATCGATCATCTAAACTACCATCACATAGAAGAGAGCTGCGGTCATCACGATGAGCATCATCGTGATGAAACTGGTCTTCATCCGGTTCCTCCTCTGCTCCCTCCTCTCTCCCGCTAGATAGAGCGCGTATCTAGCTTCCGCCTCCGCCCTAGTGGTGCACCCTTTGTAACTGTTACCGCTGAAACGGTGAACCTATTTCCGACACTCCTCCCAGTCGTCGTAGACTCCGGGAACCTTAGCCTTGTACACGACATACGATGGCATCTCTATGCACTAGACAAACAAAACGTTAGTAGCAATTCATAGACAATACATAAGCAATATATAAGTATGCAACAAAAGGATCGGAAGAGAAAAACAACACATTAATAGCATGATTCATGGTCCTACTAATAAATAGCACCGATTACATATAAGTTGAACGACTGTCCAAACCAAAGAGACATACAAGTTCATTAAAGTTTAATTACAACATGAGCTAATCGATATTTCAGAACTACATAGCATCACTACTTTCGACTTGACTCGGGGACCGGAGCGTGGATGAAGCCGCCGTCTTTCGTGATGGTCATGAAATCGCGATCATTGTTAGCCTGCATTTGTAGCGTTGTTTCTATTTCACTGTTGGATGGTTGATATCTGAGGTAGAACTGCCCCGAGGTACGAAGGACATCTTGATGGATGATTTCCGCAAACTCCGACTGGATGCGAAAGAATTCTTGTCTGAGGTCCGCGTCTTGGATTGCCGACAAGTGTGCGGCCCAATATTTGAGACTATTTGGTAGCAGAAGGTGATCTTGGTCCCGTACGATCGCCCACATGTGATGGAGGGTGTAGTAGGCATCTTTCTGACCGCCAGGCGGCTGCTTGACGCAAGGGAACGTTGTTACGTGGGTGAACACGTGCTTGCCGTACTTAAAAATTGGCCTCCTGAAGGTTCCTCCAGATTTGGTGTAGCCGGGGAGAACATCATCAAGAACTTTCTTGATATTTGTGTAGTCTTTATTCGACTGACAGTCCGAGTCAAAATACGTGGCCATGAAATAGTTCGGGCTTAAGAGGATGAGTGTGCAACGTGTGTCACTGCACAAAACACGGAATGTTAGAGAAAAAAAGAATGATCAAAATCTAAGAAATCATATGTTATGGGGCGGTGAGGGGATGACTTACTCGGGAAAGTAAGTCACGAGGAAGTTATCCTTATCTGGGTTCGCCAGAATGACGCCTTCGAGGTATGAACTTGTGACTTGTCGGTCCCTAGTGTTGTCCAAGAGCTTGGCACGCATGTAGAATGGGTCGACTATCACGATGTCCGGGGTCTTGTCTCTAATGGTCCGCATCTCCATACTTAGTGAAAATAGCCGAATGAAGGTGTAGTGCAGCGGATGAAGGTTAAACATATCAAAGATGTCATCAAACCGCAGGACGATCATACCCCTGATGGCGCTATCGACAAAGCCCTTGCCCTCTGGCACCTTGGCCACGAAAACTGGGTATGCCACAGCATTCTCGGAGAGACGCCACTTCTCCAAAGAAAGAACACTATCATGCAGACTCTGCATAGCAACAGTTGCAGCATTGAGCAGATTAGTCGGTAGCATCGGCCTACCCGCCACATGCACCCTCCTCGAGATATCCTTAGATGAAGGTGGCTCGTCCTAAGCACGGATCATACTCGGTGCCGGCTGGCTCGCACCCTTGTTATTCTTTCTTTTCCGTCCCTTCCATCCCTTCTTCTTCTGCTGTAATGGGATCGAGTTCTGCTCAGAGACCACCTTCTTGAGTGTGTTGGGGCTGATAATATTTTGCACCTCGGCTATCTGAGGCTCGGTGAAGGTGGCAGCTGGAGGCGTCTCCTGAGAACTGAACACCAGACGACGCCTGCTACAATTGGGTTTCTCCGTGGTACCAGCTAGATCGCGATCGTCTTTTGCAGGGTTGGGTTCTTGAGAAGGAGGCCCCAAGAATTCATCACTATACCCATGTTCGTTGAAGTACTTATCGACCCTGGTAAATGTACTGTCGTCGTCATCCGGATCCTGTGCCATATGCATG
The DNA here is from genome assembly GCF_003073215.2 of Triticum urartu. Taxonomy (NCBI): domain Eukaryota; kingdom Viridiplantae; phylum Streptophyta; class Magnoliopsida; order Poales; family Poaceae; genus Triticum; species Triticum urartu. Next base: position 534,133,452 of record NC_053026.1, on the reverse strand, counting down.
TCCGGATCGGCCATATGTTCGTCGTCATCGTTCGGTAGCGTTGCGGCGGTCTTGCCATGGCTTGGTGCCGGCACGACTGGTGGTGTTGTCTGTGGGGTGGTGTCCCCCGCCCCCAAACGAATCTGGCTCTTCGGCCAAAGCATGGACCATCTTATGCAGGCGCTGAGGGTCATCACATCATCTTCGTCGGCCCCAGGGGGTCGATACGGAGGTAACAAGTCGTCGCAGTCCCGCAGCACCCGAACCATTTGAACCCTATACACATTGGGTGACATCGGATTACTGTGGAACAGGCGGTTGCCCGGTTGAATGATTCTGGCCTTGGTGACATCGATCAACTCGTCATTCACAAAGTGCAGGAGAGTGCATGGAACGTCGGCGGCGCCCTGCGAAAACTTGTAGGGTGACAGGGAGATGAAGTAAAAGGCAAGGAGATGAAGTCATCGGCCGAGAGGCTTAGTTACCATGATGGCGTCGAGCTCGGCTAATGTCGAGGCACCGCCAACGGCGGGCGTGCAAGTGACGGAGGGGCCGCTTGCTGCCGAGGTGCCGGCCGGCGTATTCTTCCCACACCCGGGTGCATTAAGCTCCAATGCCGGTGCCGACGCCGGAGACACCAATGGCGCCGCCGGCGCGTTGTGCGACTTCCTGCCCGTGAAGCTGGGAATCGGGGGCGGCCCCTGTTGGCCGCCCACAATCCACACCTGCAACCCCTCAAGCAACGTAGGCACACTGGTAGAAAAAGGGCTTTTAGTCCCGGTTCGTAAGGGCCTTTAGTCCCGGTTCTGGAACCGGGACTAAAGTGTCGGTACTAATGCCCTGACCCTTTAGTCCCGGTTCAATCCAGAACTGGGACTAAAGGCCCTCCACGTGGCCGGTCCACCTTTAGTCCCGGTTGGTAACACCAACCGGTACTAAAGGAAATTTCCTGATTTTTTTTGAAATTTTTTTTTGAATTTTTTTATTTTCAAATTTCTGAATTATTTTAACCTCTAATCTCTAATCACCCCTCATCACTGCTCAATTTAATCTCTAATCACCCCTCATCATTCCAAATCATCTCACTTCCCGAACGGTCACCCATCCTCTCACTACTCCAGCCTGACCACGCTTAACTTCCGGGTTCTATTCTCCCTCGTTTCCAAGTCTGCACTTGTTGTTTTCCTCACAATAGTAAGATGTCAATCCTATTAACCCTAAGGAATTTAGCTTGAGCATGAAGTCACATATTTCACTGTTTGAGTTTAAAACTATTGTTCTAAAAAACAATAATTTTTTAGTAACACTAATATTTTTGAATAAGTAGTTTGACCATTGTTTGACCACAGTTTGACCATAGTTTGACCAGATTTGACCAAAATTCAAAAAAGGTGAAATAATTATTTAATAACACTAATATTCTTGAATAATTATTTAGTAACACTAATACTTCTTGAATAAGTAGTTTGACCATAGTTTGACCAGATTTACTAAAAATTTAAAAAAACTGAAATTTGAGCATAACTTTTTTTCCTTTTGGAATTTGAGGATTCTAGAAATTTGCAAACAGGCCGTACGCGGTCTCCATCGGATGTAACTTTTCGAGTAGATGATTTTTCATATAAAAAACTTTTTAAACTTTTTCATCCGAGTTCGTATGCAAAAGTTATGCCCATTTTACAAATTCAGAGAGATTTTGTAAATAAAGTCGAAATTCATATTTGTAAATTTTCCCAACAACTAGACCACATATCACATGTGAAACTTATTTTCTTTTATTTTTTTGACATTTCCATCATTTTCTTTTATTTTTTTTAAAACTGAAAAGGCGATCCACGGGGGGGGGATAGTTTGAAAATGGGACCTTTAGTACCGGTTCGTGGCACGAACCGGGACTAAAGGTCCCATTAGTCCCGGTTCATGCCCAAACCGGGACTAAAGGTCTAATTAGTCCCGGTTCGTGCCTCAAACCGGGACTAAAGGTCTAATCTTTAGTCCCGGTTTGTGGCACGAACCGGGACCAATGGTTGTGGGCCAGGAGCGAGGCCCATTGGTCCCGGTTCATCCAACCGGGACCAAAAGGTCTAGATGAACCGGGACTAATGCCTTAGCCGCACGAACCGGGACCAATGCTCACATTAGTCCCGGTTCTAGACTGAACCGGGACTAATGGGCTGAGCCGGCCTGGACCATAGCCCTGTTTTCTACTAGTGGCATAATGGCGGTGATCGTCGCTCCGGTTGGTCTCGCACTTGCTCTTCGACTATCTCCGGAATCCGCGCCACTTGTGCCTTGAGTTCTTGAACCTCGCGCTCCTGGCTTTCCGAGCTGGTCTTTCTCTCCTTTCGCCCAGCGGTATAGTATTCCGACCATTTCGTGGACAAGCCTTTGCCGGCCACACGACCAGCTGACGTCGGCTTAAGCTTATCCTTGTGTTTCATTATGTTCAACGCCCTATTTAAAGTGGTGTCCCAAGGGGAGCTCTGAGACGACCCCGCGCTACTGCTTTCAGTTTCCTGCGGAAGGAACGTGAACCATTTAGAAATTTGGCTTCATTAATTAGAATGCAACCATATGGAGCTAATTACGCGGGGGTGTATTCCTTACCAGAACAAGCTCAAGCGCCTTGGTCTTCGGATCCGTGGTAAGCTCCTTGGTTACCGGGTCAATCTTGTACCGGGCCCTGACATAGTTCCTGTTGGGGAACATAGTAATTTCAAAAAATTTCCTACGCACACGCAAGATCATGGTGATGCATAGCAACGAGAGGGGAGAGTCCCTCGAACTCCGATCCAGCCGAGCTTTGAGGGAGAGTTCCGTCAGCATGACGGCGTGGTGACTATGTTGATGTTCTACCGTCGCAGGGCTTTGCCTAAGCACCGCTACGATATTATCGAGGTGGACTATGGTGGAGAGGGGCACCGCACACGGCTAAAAGATCTAAGAGATCAATTGTTGTGTCTAGAGGTGCCCCCCTGCCCTCGTATATAAAGGAGGGAGGGAGAGGCCGGCCCTAGAGGGGGCGCGCCAAGTGTGGGGAGTCCTACTAGGACTCCCAAGTCCTAGTAGGATTCCCCTTTCCTTTCCGGAGTAGGAGAGATGGAAAGAGGGGGAGAGGGAGAGGGAAAAAGGGTCTGCACCCCTTGTCCAATTTGGACCAGAGGGGGGGCGCGCGCCTCCTTCCTTTTGGCCTCTCTCCTCTATTCCCGTATGGCCCACTAAGGCCCAATACTTCTCCCGGTGAATTCCCGTAACTCCCTGGTACTCCGAAAATACCCGAATCACTCGGAACCTTTCTGATGTCCGAATATAGTCATCCAATACATCAATCTTTACGTCGCGACCATTTCGACACTCCTCGTCATGTCCCCGATCTCATCCGAGACTCCGAACTACCTTCCGTACATCAAAACACATAAACTCATAATATAACCATCATCGAACTTTAAGCGTGCGGACCCTACGGGTTCGAGAACTATGTAGACATGACCGAGACACATCTCCGGTCAATAACCAATAGCGGAACCTGGATGCTCATATTGACTCCCACATATTCTACGAAGATCTTTATCGGTCAAACCGCATAACAACATATGTTGTTCCCTTTGTCATCGGTATGTTACTTGCCCGAGATTCGATCATCGGTATCTCAATACCTAGTTCAATATCGTTACCAGCAAGTCTCTTTACTCGTTCCGTAATACATCATCCTGCAATTAACTCATTAGTTGCAATGCTTGCAAGGCTTATAGTGATGTGCATTACCAAGTGGGCCCAGAGATACCTCTCTGACAATCGGAGTGACAAATCCTAATCTCGAAATACGCCAACCCAACAAGTACCTTCGGAGACACCTGTAGAGCACCTTTATAATCACCCAGTTACGTTGTGACATTTGGTAGCACACAAAGTGTTCCTCCGATAAATGGGAGTTGCATAATATCATAGTCATAAGAACATGTATAAGTCATGGAGAAAGCAATAGCAACAAACTAAACGATCAAGTGCTAAGCTAACGGAATGGGTCAAGTCAATCACATCATTCTCCTAATGATGTGATCCCGTTAATCAAATGACAACTCATGTCTATGGTTAGGAAACATAACCATCTTTGATTAACGAGCTAGTCAAGTAGAGGCATACTAGTGACACTATGTTTGTCTATGTATTCACACATGTATTATGTTTCTGGTTAATACAATTCTAGCATGAATAATAAAAATTTATCATGAAATAAGGAAATAAATAATAACTTTATTATTGCCTCTAGGGCATATTTCCTTCAGTCTCCCACTTGCACTAGAGTCAATAATCTAGTTCACATCGCCATGTGATTTAACAGCAATAGTTCACATCACCATGTGATTAACACCCATAGTTCACATCGTCATGTGACCAACACCCAAAGGGTTTACTAGATTCAATAATATAGTTCACATTGCTATGTGATTTACACCCAAAGAGTACTAAGGTGTGATCATGTTTTGCTTGTGAGAGAAGTTTAGTCTACGGGTCCGCCACATTCAGATCCGTATGTATTTTGCAAATTTCTATGTCAACAATGCACTGCACGGAGCTACTCTAGCTAATTGCTCCCACTTTAAAAATGTATCCAAATTGAGACTTAGAGTCATCTGGATCAGTGTCAAAATTTGCATCAATGTAACCCTTTACGACGAACCTTTTGTCACCTCCATAATCGAGAAACATATCCTTATTCCACTAAGGATAATTTTGACCGCTGTCCAGTGATCTACTCCTAGATCACTATTGTACTCCCTTGCTAAACTCAGTGTAGGGTATACAGTAGATCTGGTACACAGCATGGCATACTTTATAGAAACTATGGCTGAAACATAGGGAATGACTTTCATTCTCTTTCTATCTTCTGCCGTGGTCGGGCTTTGAGTCTTACTCAATTTCACACCTTTTAACAGAGGTAAGAACTCTTTCTTTGACTGTTCCATTTTGAACTACTTCAAAATCTTGTCAAGGTATGTACTCATTGAAAAAATTATCAAGCGTCTTTATCTATCTCTATAGATCTTGATGCTCAATATGTAAGTAGCTTCACCGAGGTCTTTATTTGAAAAACTCCTTTCAAATACTCCTTTATGCTTTCCAGAAAATTCTACATTATTTCCGATCAACAATATGTCATTCACATATATTTATCAGAAATGTTGTAGTGCTCCCACTCACTTTCTTGTAAATACAGGCTTCACAGCAAGTCTATATAAAACCATATGCTTTGATCACTTTATCAAAGCATATATTCCAACTCCGAGATGCTTGCACCGGTCCACATTTTTTCTTTTTAAATACCCCCTCCCTGGGGAAAGAAGAATAGTAAAAAAGATATGGAGTGCACTAGAATTTTTTTTCATTATTTCCTTCCTCTATCCATATTCATGCAGAATTGCTCATGAACTAATACTATCCAGCATCTGCTGTTCGCACAGCAGTATCTACAACCCCTTTGCGGGCTCCATAGCAGGAAATTATATATTCTGTCAAAGAAAGTCCCTCGCGTAAATTGCTTTGAATAGGTAAATCAATCATTTGTCCTTGAGGGTCCGGCATTAATCCTCTCATACCTACTAATTGGTGTACTTGAGATGCATTTCCTCTGGCTCCTGAAAAAGACATTAGATAGACTGGATTAGAAGGATCCGTTATCCGAAAATTTGAATTCATTTCTTGTTTCAAATATTCACTTGTCGCATACCATATCTCAACAGATTGGCGTAATTTTTCTACCGCGTGTACAGCCCCATAATAATAGTGTTTCTCCAAAAGAAAACTCTGTTGTTCCGCGTCTTGGACTAACCATCCCTTAGAGGGTATTGTTAAAAGATCCTCAGATGGATCGCTGGAGCTTTCTCACTTTGTTAGCACCTTTAGGATCGACAAAACCTTCTGGTTGCACCATATACAACTCTTTTTTAAGAAATCCATTAAGGAATGTAGTTTTGACATCCATTTGCCAGATTTCACAAAATGTGGCAATTTGCTAACATGATTTGGACAGACTTAAGCATCACTACAAGTGAGAAAATCTCATCCTAGTCAACACCTTTGAACTTTGTCAAAACCTTTTTCGACAAGTCTAGCTTTGTAGATAGTAACACTACTATCAGCGTCCATCTTCCTCTTGAAGATCCATTTATTTTCTATGGCTTGCTGATCATCGGGCAAGTCAACCAAAGTCCACACTTTGTTCTTATACATGGATCCCATCTCAGATTTCATGGCCTCAAGCCATTTCGCGGAATCTGGGCTCATCATCGCTTCCTCATAGTTCGTAGGTCCATCATGGTCAATTAACATGACCTCCAGAATAGGATTATCATACCACTCTGTTGCGGATCTCACTCTGGTTGACCTATAAGGTTCGGTAGTAACTTGATCTGAAGTTACATGATCATCATCATTAGCTTCCTCACTAATTGGTCTAGGAGTCACAGAAACAGATTTCTGTGATGAACTACTTTCCAATAAGGGAGGAGGTACAGTTACCTTATCAAGTTCTACTTTCCTCCCACTCACTTCTTTCGAGAGAAACTCCTTCTCTAGAAAGGATCCACTTTTAGCAAAAGAACTTGCCTTTGGATCTATGATAGAAAGTGTACCCAACAATTTCCTTTGGGTATTCTATGAAGACACATTTCTCCGATTTGGGTTCGAGCTTATCAGGTTGAAACTTTTTCACATAAGCATCGCAGCCCCAAACTTTAAGAAATGACAGCTTAGGTTTCTAGCCAAACCACAGTTCATATGGTGTCGTCTCAACGGATTTAGATGGTGCCCTATTTAATGTGAATGCAGTTATCTCTAATGCATAACCCCAACATGATAGTGATAAATCGGTAAGAGACATCGTAGATCGCACCATATATCTAATAAAGTACGGTTATGACGTTCGGACACACCATTACGCTGTGGTGTTCCAGGTGGCGTGAGTTGCGAAACTATTCCGCATTGTTTCAAATGAAGACCAAACTCGTAACTAAAATATTCTCCTCCACGATCAGATCACAGAAACTTTATTTTCTTGTTACGATGATTTTCCACTTCACTTTGAAATTCTTTGAACTTTTCAAATGTTTCATACTTCTGTTTCATCAAGTAGATACTCCCTCCTTTCCAGTTTATAGGGCTTATCTCAAAATTTTAGTTTTCCCATTTTATAAGGCTCAATTTGGTTGTTTTCCATCACATGTTCATATTTCAAGGTGCATTAAATCATTGCATGCAAGTATTAAGAGAAAATTGACCAATGCATGTACTTTATGCATGCATGCATTGCAATTAATGTATTGATAAACATAATTTTTTGAGGAAAACAAGATCATTAATTAGGTGCTTTGCGAACTATAAAAAGTATTCCACCACTCACCATCTACCTTGATTGGTGAGATTTTCGAATTGATCCCTATAAACCGGAAAGGAGGGAGTATACCAATATCTGCTCAAATCATCTGTGAAGGTCAGAAAATAACGATAGCCGCGAGCCTCAACACTCATCGGACTGCATACATCAGTATGCATTATTTCCAATAAGTCAGTTGCTCACTCCATTGTTCCGGAGAACGGAGTCTTAGTCATCTTGCCCATGAGGCATGGTTCGCAAGCATCAAGTGATTCATAATCAAGCGATTCCAAAAATCCATGAGCATGTAGTTTCTTCATGCGTTTTACACCAATATGACCTAAACGGTAGTGCCACAAATAAGTTGCACTATCATTATTAACTTTGCATCTTTTGGCTTCAATATTATGAATATGTGTATCACTACGATCGAGATTCAATAAACCATTCACCATGGGTGTATGACCATTGAAGGTCTTATTCATGTAAACAGAACAACAATTATTCTCTAACTTTAAATGAATAACCGTATTGCAATAAACATGATCAAATCATATTCATGCTTAACGCAAACACCAAATAACATTTATTTAGGTTCAACACTAATCATGAAAGTATATGGAGTGTCCGATGATTATCATATCAATCTTGGAACCACTTCCAACACACATCGTCACTTTACCCCTAACTAGTCTCCGTTCATTCTGCAACTCCCGTTTCGAGTTACTAATCTTAGCAACTAAACTAGTATCAAATACTAAGGAGTTGCTATAAACACTAGTAAAGTATACATCAATAACATGTATATCAAATATACCTTTGTTCACTTTGCCATCCTTCTTATCCGCCAAATACTTGGGGCAGTTCCGCTTCCAGTGACCAGCCCTTTGCAGTAGAAGCACTTAGTCTCAGGCTTAGGTCCAGACTTGGGCTTCTTCACTTGAGCAACAACTTGCTTGTCGTTCTTCTTGAAGTCCCCTTCTTCCCTTTTCCCTTTTCTTGAAACTAATGGTCTTGTTAACCATCAACAATTGATGCTCTTTCTTGATATCTACCTTCATTGATTTCATCATCATGAAAAGCTCGGGAATCGTTTTCGTCATCCCTTGCATACTATAGTTCATCACAAAGTTCTACTAACTTGGTGATGGTGACTAGAGAATTCTGTCAATCACTATTTTATTTGGAAGATTAACTCCCACTTGATTCAAGCGATTGTAGTACCCAGACAATCTGAGCACATGCTCACTGCTTGAGCTATTCTCCTCCATCTTTTAGCTATAGAACTTGTTGGAGCCTTCATATCTCTCAACTCGGGTATTTGCTTGAAATATTAACTTCAACTCCTGGAACATCTCACATGATCCATGACGTTCAAAACATCTTTGAAGTCCCGATTCTAAGCTGTTAAGCATGGTGCACTAAACTATCAAGTAGTCATCATACTGAGCTAGCCAAACGTTCATAACGTCTGCATATGCTCCTGTAATAGGTTTGTCACCTAGCGGTGCATCAAGGACATAATTCTTCTGTGCAACAATAAGGATAATCCTTAGATCACGGATCCAATCCGCATCATTGCTACTAACATCTTTCAACATAGTTTTTCTCTAGGAACATATCAAAAATAAACGGGAGCAACATCGCGAGCTATTGATCTACAACGTAGTTATGCAAATACTATCAGGACTAAGTTCATGATAAATTAAAGTTCAATTAATCATATTACTTAAGAACTCCCACTTAGATAGCCCTCTAATCATCTAAGTGATCACGTGATCCAAATCAACTAAACCATAACCGATCATCACGTGAAATGGAGTAGTTTTCAATGGTGAACATCATTATGTTGATCATATCTACTATTTGACTCACGCTCGACCTTTCGGTCTCAGCGTTTCGAGGCCATATATGCATATGCTAGGCTCGTCAAGTTTAACCTGAGTATTCTGCATGTGCAAAACTGGCTTGCACCCGTTGTAGATGGACATAGAGCTTATCACACCCGATCATCACGTGGTGTCTGGGCACGACGAACTTTGGCAATGGTGAATACTCAGGGAGAACACTTTTATCTTGAAATTTAGTGAGAGATCATCTTATAGTGCTACCGTCGATCTAAGAAAAATAAGATGCATAAAATATAAACATCACATGCAATCAATATAAGTGATATGATATGGCCATCATCATCTTGTGCTTGTGATCTCCATCTCCGAAGCACCGACAAGATCACCATCGTCACCAGCGCGACACCTTGATCTCCATCGTAGCATCGTTGTCGCCTCGTGAACTATTGCTTCTACGACCATCGCTACCGCTTAGTGATAAAGTAAAGCAATTACAGGGCGATTGCATTGCATACAATAAAGCGACAACCATATGGCTCCTGCCAGTTGCCGATAACTCGGTTACAAAACATGATCATCTCATATAATAAAATATAGCATCATGTCTTTACCATATCACATCACAACATGCCCTGCAAAAACAAGTTAGACGACCTCTACTTTGTTGTTGCAAGTTTTACGTGGCTGCTACGGGCTGAGCAAGAACCGTTCTTACCTACGCATCAAAACCACAACGATAGTTCATCAAGTTAGTGCTGTTTTAACCTTCTCAAGGACCGGGCGTAGCCACACTCGGTTCAACTAAAGTTGGAGAAACTAGCACCCGCCAGCTACCTGTGTGCAGAGCACGTCAGTAAAACCAGTCTCACGTAAGCGTAAGCGTAATGTCGGTTTGGGCCGCTTCATCCAACAATACCGCCGAACCAAAGTATGACATGCTGGTAAGCAGTATGACTTGTATCGCCCACAACTCACTTGTGTTCTACTCGTGTATAACATCTACGCATAAACCTGGCTCTGATGCCACTGTTGGGGAACATAGTAATTTCAAAAAAAAATTCCTACGCACACGCAAGATCATGGTGATGCATAGCAACGAGAGGGGAGAGTGTGTCCACGTACCCTCGTAGACCGAAAGCGGAAGCGTTAGCACAACGCGCTTGATGTAGTCGTACGTCTTCACGATCCGGCCGATCAAGTACCGAACGCACGGCACCTCCGAGTTCTGCACACGTTCAACTCGATGACGTCCCTCGAACTCCGATCCAGCCGAGCTTTGAGGGAGAGTTCCGCCAGCACGACGACGTGGTGACGATGTTGATGTTCTACTGTCGCAGGGCTTCGCCTAAGCACCGCTACGATATTATTGAGGTGGACTATGGTGGAGGGGGGCACCGCACACGGCTAAAAGATCCCAGAGATCAATTGTTGTGTCTAGAGGTGCCCCTACCCCCGTATATAAAGGAGGGAGGGAGAGGCCGGCCCTAGAGGGGGCGTGCCAAGTGTGGGGAGTCCTGCTAGGACTCCCAAGTCCTAGTAGGATTCCCCTTTCCTTTTCGGAGTAGGAGAGAAGGAAAGAGGGGGAGAGGGAGAAGGAAAAAGGGGCTGCACCCCTTGTCCAATTCGGACCAGAGGGGGGGCGCACGCCTCCTTCCTTTTGGCCTCTGTCATCTATTCCCGTATGGCCCAATAAGGCCCAATACTTCTCCCGGTGAATTCCCGTAACTCCCCGCTACTCCGAAAATACCCGAATCACTCGGAACCTTTCCGATGTCCGAATATAGTCGTCCAATATATCGATCTTTATGTCTCAACCATTTCGAGACTCCTCGTCATGTCCCGGATCTCATCCGGGACTCCGAATTACCTTCGGTTCATCAAAACACATAAACTCATAATATATCCGTCATCAAACTTTAAGCGTGCGGACCCTACGGGTTCGAGGACTATGTAGACATGACCGAGACACGTCTCCGGTCAATAACCAATAGCGGAACCTGGATGCTCATATTGGCTCCCACATATTCTACGAATATCTTTATCGGTAAAATCGCATAACAACATAAATTGTTCCCTTTGTCATCGGTATGTTACTTGCCCGAGATTCGACCGTCGGTATCTCAATACCTAGTTCAATCTCATTACCGGAAAGTCTCTTTACTCGTTCCGTAATACATCATCCTGCAACTAAATCATTAGTTGCAATGCTTGCAAGGCTTATAGTGATGTGCATTACCGAGTGGACCCAGAGATACCTCTCCGACAATCAGAGTGACAAATCCTAATCTTGAAATACGCCAACCCAACAAGTACCTTCAAAGACACCTGTAGAGCACCTTTATAATCACCCAGTTACGTTGTGATGTTTGGTAACACACAAAGTGTTCCTCCGGTAAACGGGAGTTGCATAATCTCATAGTCATAGGAACATGTATAAGTCATGAAGAAAGCAATAGCAACAAACTAAACGATCAAGTGCTAAGCTAACGGAATGGGTCAAGTCAATCACATCATTCTCCTACTGATGTGATCCCGTTAATCAAATGACAACTCATGTCTATGGTTAGGAAACTTAACCATCTTTGATTAACGAGCTAGTCAAGTAGAGGCATACTAGTGAAACTATGTTTGTCTATGTATTCACACATGTATTATGTTTCCGGTTAATACAATTCTAGCATGAATAATAAACATTTATCATGAAATAAGGAAATAAATAATAACGTTACTATTGCCTCTAGGGCATATTTCCTTCAGTTCCTGGTCTGCTTGTCACGGTATTTATCGAAGAGGGGCGGTAGGCCTTGCTCGGCACGCTCCGCGCCCTCCTTGTCCCATATAGGTTCCGCCACTCTGTAACCGTCGAGACCGAGTTTGTGGACCCCTAAGTTCAAGTCCCGCATATCTTTCCCCCACTGACTTGATTCCGCGGTTGCGTTGCTCTCGCACTTGATATTGAACTCCGGGTAGTCAGCTTCGCTGATCGAATGATTTGTCTCCTTGATCTTCTCATAACTATCACCTTTTTCAATCCTTCTCTTCACTGTGGCTCTCCAAGTAGCTAGGGTCGTGCTCATCTTCGTGAGGGCGGCACTGTTCACTTTATTCCCTGAGAGGCGTGTGTTTGCGAAGTCACCGGGGAACTTGTATCGTTCGTGCACCTTAATGAAGAGGAGGTTGCGCAAATTCCCTTGGTCACGATGCCTTAAGTTCTCGGTGTTGATCGAGACGGTGCTCCGGAGAATGCACCCGAGCTGTCCCGCGTACCCCTTGACTAATTCTTTGGGCGCCGTTGGCTGCCCACTAGAGGACACTTCAGTAAATTCCTCCTTGGCGGTGCTGAGCACGTTCGGGCGCCGGTCCTTCGGTTGCCTGCCATCTGTGTGTGCGCTGCTATCATCAGTGGTGGCATCCTCGGTGGCACCATCTGTGGTGTCATCCCCGACGCCACTAGGGGTTGTGTAGTCAGGATCGGTGTCTTCCGCGGCATCCTCATAGCGGTGAGGTTCTTCCTCCATCTCCTGGGACAGCTCCCAGAATTGCTTGCCCGAACCGCTAGCCTCATCGTTGTGGTCCATGTTCCGCTCTAAATAGGAAAAAAGTTTGGTAAAAAAGTTGGTTATTGTCAAGGAACAAGATCTCTAAGTTGACCAAATAACCTAATTCTCGAGGAATGTCGCCAAAAAGTTGGTTATTGTCAAGGAACAATTGAGAGATGTTTGTGATATTGCCTAGGTGTTTTGGGATGGAACCTGTTAGTGTGTTGTTGATAAGGTCCAAGTCCCTTCCTAACCCCCTTCTTCTTGTCTCCTCTCACTATCTCTCTCACACACAAGGCAAGCAAGGGTGTTTGAGTGTGAAAAACATACTAAAATAATCCAAGGGCTGAAAATTGATCATCTGTTTCAAATTTACTTTTCTTTCTTGGGGCTTCGGTGTGCGGTACAAAACTGAATTTTGGAAATCTGCAGAATGAACAAGCTATGGGCTGCAAATGCCCGCAAGGCTTCAAGGGTGACGTCATAATGGCTCAGTGTTATTTAAGGGTTGGTTTGTGAGGAATTATCATGGTCTCATCATTTAGGGTTTGTCGACACCAAGGCATCCTAAAAGCTAAGCTTTTATCATTTAGGGCTTGTCGACGCCGAGGCACCCTAAAAGCCTAAGCTTTCATCATTTAGGTTTTTATCGACACCGAGGCACCCTAAAAGCCAAGGTTTTATCATTTAGGGTTTGTCGACGCTGAGGCACCCTAAATGCTAAGTTAAGTTTTCATCATTTAGGGTTTATCGATGTCGAGGCACCCTATGTTGACTGATATATATGGGTATCTTCTAATAATATACCCTATCAAGTATGGCGCCATAGTTAAAAAAATAGCTAGCAGTGACATGCAGGTGCTGACAGAAAAGGGAAGGAGAATTCTAAGTTGGGCCTAATCACTTGGCTCTATTGCCACCTATGGCAGTTGCATATTAGTTGTGCAAAAAAAATTTAACAGCGGGCAGTAATGAATAATATTTAATGGGATACCTCAAAAAGCTAATCTAGTATCTCCATTTAACAGTTTTCAGCTAGAAAGTGCACAAAGTGCAACAAACAGATTATTTCAGCCCCCCAAACAATAATGATAACATTCTTTTCCTGAACTATAAACGACTCATGGTTTCTCAATAAAGGTTTTGCACTCTACCACCCAAGGATCGACCATGTCTATGTGTTGTAGCGCGACTAGGTTTGCTCTTTCAAAGTCGGCGAGTCGACCCTCGAAGTCGATATGCATTTTGCGGCGACCATCGCGGTGACCCCATCCAGCGAGCCTGTCGAGGTGCCTGTTGACGGGCAGACCAACAGGGTTCTTGATGCCTAGATAATTTGTGTAGTAGGAGATGCACTCTTCGGTCAGAAAGCTCCTGGCTATGCTTCCCTCTGGACGTGACATGTTGCGAACGTATCCTTTGATGACACCATTCATCCTTTCGAACGGCATCATGCTGTGCAGGAACATCGGCCCAAGTTGGATGATATCCTCCACGATATGGACCAGCAGATGCACCATAACATCGAAGAATGTGGGCGGGAAGTACATCTCAAGCTCCCATAGTATCACCATGATCTCTTCCTGTAGCCTTCTGAGTTGCCTCATGCCAACCGACTTCCAAGAGATGATGTCGAAAAAGTTGCATAGGCCAAATAGCGTTTCACGAACGTGCGCGTCCATGATCCCACAGATTGCAACAGGAAATATCTGTGTCATCAGCACGTGACAGTCGTGAGACTTCATCCCGCTGAACTTCTGCTTCGCTGAGTCTAGGTATCTGCTTATCTTCCCCGCGTAACCGTAAGGAAGTTTTACTCCTACGAGGCAGGTGAAAAACTGCTCGATCTCCTCCTGACTTAGAGTGAAGCACGCGGGAGGGTAGTCATTTCCGATCTTCTTGGCCTTTTTGCCTTTGCGGCGACTTTCCGTGTCCTGCTTCGCCTCATCATCATCATTAGCGTGAAGCTCCTCCCTGATGCCCATTGATTTCAAGTTTGCCCTTGCTTTCGGCCCATCTTTGGTCCTCTCTGGCATGTTGAGCAGGGTACAAAGAAGACTCTCGCACACGTTCTTCGTGATATGCATGACATCAAGGCTGTGAGGCACACGGAGGATCTTCCAGTACGTCAAGTCCCAGAAAACAGACCTCATTTTCCATACTTTCAGCAGCGGCTCTGGCGCCTTTCGCTTCTTTCCAGGCTCTGGCACCTTTTGCTTCGTTCCCGGCAGTGGGCAATCTTTCCAATTTTTCAACAGCTCGTCTATTTCCTCGTCGCTCCTCGTACGCGAGCGTCTTCGGGGTTCGGTTTCACCATCGAACAGATCCTTGCGTTTTCTCCATGAGTCATCGTCGCGAAGCCACCTTTGATTTCCCATGAATACGGTTTTCGAAGACCCGAGATCTCTATCTAGCTGGCGATATGTTGTGTCATCCATGCACCTGACGCATCCAGAAAATCCATGGACCACCTGCCCCGCGACATATCTGTAACCGAGATAGTCGTGCACCATCGTGAGCAGTGTGGCTCTCATAGGGAAATATTATTTCTCTTCGGCGTCCCACATATTGGCTGGCGTTTTCCACAGCGTGTCTAGCTCCTCTTTTAGCAGCCCCAGATACAGATTGATGTCATTCCCTGGTTGTTTCGGCCCTTCAATTAGCATACTCATGTGGATGTTCTTCCTCTTCATGCACAACCAGGGGGAAGGTTGTACATCCACACAAACACAGGCTAGGTGCTATGTGTGCTTCTCTGGCTGCCGAACGGATTGACTCCATCGGTGCTCGCGCCCAGCACGATGTTCCTTAGATCGTCCCCAAATTCTGGGTGTTCGAAGTTCAACGCTTGCCACTGGCTCGCATCCTTAGGGTGACTCAGCATCTTGTCTTTTTTATTTATCTCCGAATCATTTCCGTCATCTTCTCGCTTCTTCTCCTCCCTATCCGCGTGCCAACGCAGGAGCTTTGCTAGCTTAGGGTCCGCGAAATATCGCTGCAGACGAGGAGTGATCGAAAACTACCACACCACTTTTCGAGGAGCTTTCTTCCTCTTCTTGTATTGAGTGACGCCGCACACCGGACATATGGTAGACTCCGCGTGCTCGTCCCGATAAATGATGCAATTGTTCATGCACACATGGTATTTCACGTGCGGTAAATCCAGTGGACACATGATTTTCTTCGCCTCCTCAAAACTGGTCAGACACTTGTTCCCCTTGGGAAAACGTTCGTGCCAGAATGACATGTTCTTGTCGAAGCATGCGTTGGTCATTTTGTGTTTTACCTTCATCTCCAGAGCCATGAGCGTTACTTTCAGGCGGTATCCTCGGGCCTGCATCCTTCATACAATGGAGTAACCGTGTCTATCTCCAGTCGATCCAGCTTGGCTTTCTCTCGGGCGACAGCTCTTGCGTTATCCGTCTGCTTGAGAAGCAGCTCTTGAATATGAGGGTCCTGCACCCAGCCCATCGATGGTCCATCGTCGTCTGCTCCGGCATCTTCATCTTCATGATCATGCCCTTCATCTGCTCCGACAGCTTCCTCATCATCATGTCCGGCATCTTCTACATGATGACTGTGTACTGCATCTACTTCATGATAATGTCCTAGAGATTCTTCGCCTTCTCACCCGCCCTCGCCGCGGTTGTCTTGCTGCCCTTCCACATTTCTTGTCCAACCCCCATGGACGACTTCATAGTCATCTTCATCACCTTGCCACCGATAGCCATCCATGAAACCACGCAAGAGCAGGTGGTCCCGCACCTGTACGGAATCCGGTTCCATAAGGCTCTTCAGCTTGCATCTTCGACACGGACATCTTATCTCCATCTTGTTCTTTTGAAGCATCTCGGCCTTCGCGGAGCTCAAAAACCTATCCATTATGCCTTCCGTCATCGTGCGGACCATGGTCGCCTGCGGGGTAGAGCAAAACGATATTTTAGAACCAAAATTTTTTTGGCATGACTTTGCCTAAAAATAGGACCAAAAAGCATGCATAGTGCCAAATTCTTGCCGAAACAGAAATGAATCAACATTCCGGCAAAATATTGGCAACTATCGCATTTCAAATACCGGTACCTGCAAACACAAACATATGCAAACACAAACATATGCAACACCACAAACATACGTAGATCTAGGCCATAAAAAGTGCATGTGCACGTTGTTGGAGGGAGAAAAAAGTAGATCTACAACATAAAGAAAGCTTTCCCCTTACTTACCTATTAAAAAGGAAATTTAACCACTTAATTTGGGTGAATCTATGGTGGAAATGAGGTGAGGAGGAGGAGGCAGCCGAGACAAGCTTGGAGGAGGAGGTGGAGAGAATGAAGTGGGGAAAGTGAGTGTGATAGGTGGCTGTCCAAAATATCTAGCTGCTCTCAGGTTACCAATGGCGCACCACCTAACAATGCGCCATTAGTAACCCTGGTTACTAATGGCGCACCTGTTACGTGGTGTGCCATTACTAGTTTTGCAAAAAAATAAAATAAAAATTGTTAGTAGTGGCGCACCGTGGTTGTGGTGCGCCATTACTAGTTTTGAAAAAAAAGTAAAAAAAATTGTTAGTAGTGGCGCATAGAGTGTGTGGTGCGCCATTACTAGTTTTAACTAGTAATGGCGCACTATGCCCTGGTGCGCCATTACTAGTTTTGGAAAAAAAATTAGTAGTAGTGGCGCACCGTGGGTGTGGTGCGCCATTAGTGACATGGACACTAATGGCGCACCTACACATGGTGCGCCACTGTTATATAGCAGTGGCGCACCACATATGTGGTGCGCCATTAGTGTCCATATTAGCTATAGCCCTTTTCCTAGTAGTGCTTGGTGGTAGTGATTGAAGAACTCTGGCAATGACACTATCATCGGGAAGATTAACTCCTAGCCGATTCAAGTGGTTGTGGTGCCCAGACATTCTGAGTATATGTTCACTGACAGAACTATTCTCCTCCATTTTGCAACTGTAGAACTTATTGGAGACTTCATATCTCTCAATCCGGGCATTTGCTTGAAATATTAAATTCAACTCCTGGAACGTCTCATATGCTCCATGACGTTCAAAACATCGTTGAAGTTTCGGTCTAAGCCGTAAAGCATGGCACACTAAACTATCAAGTAGTCATCAGTTTTGCTCTGCTAGACGTTCATAACATCTGGTGTTGCTCCTGCACCAGGTTTGTCAACTAGCGGTGCTTCCAGGACACAATTCTTCTGTGCAGCAATGAGGATAATCCTCAAGTTTGGGACCCAGTCCGTGTAATTGCTATCATCATCTTTCAACTTAGCATTCTTTAGGAACTCATTAAAATTCAACGGAACAACAACACGGGCCATCTATCTACAACAACATAGATATGCAAAATACTATCAGGTACTAAGTTCATGATAAATTAAAGTTCAATTAATCATATTATTTAAGAACTCCCACTTAGATAGACATCCCTCTAATCATTTAAGTGATCATGTGATCCATATCAACTAAACCATGTCCGATCATCACATGAGATGGAGTAGTTTTCAATGGTGAACATCACCATGTTGATCATATCTACTATATGATTCACGCTCGACCTTTCGGTCTTAGTGTTCCGAGGCCATATCTGCATATGTTACGCTCGTCAAGTTTAACCCGAGTATTCTGCGTGTGCAGAACTGGCTTGCACCCGTTGTATGTGAACATAGAGCTTATCACACCCGATCATCACATGGTGTCTCGGCACGGCGAACTATAGCAACGGTGCATACTCAGGGAGAACACTTGTACCTTGAAATTTAGTGAGAGATCATCTTATAATGCTACCGCCGAACTAAGCAAAATAAGATGCATAAAGGATAAACATCACATGCAATCAATATAAGTGATATGATATGGCCATCATCATCTTGTGCCTTTGATCTCTATCTCCAAAGCACTGTCATGATCACCATCGTCACCGGCTTGACACCTTGATCTCCATCGGAGCATTGTTGTCATCTCGCCAACTATTGCTTCTACGACTATCGCTACCGCTAGTGATAAAGTAAAGCAATTACATGGAGATTTCATTTCATACAATAAAGCAACAACCATATGGCTCCTGCCAGTTGCCGATAACTCTGTTACAAAACATAATCATCTCATACAATAAAATTTAGCATAATTTCTTGACCATATCACATCACAAGATGCCCTGCAAAAACAAGTTAGACGTCCTCTAATTTGTTGTTGCAAGTTTTACGTGGCTGCTACGGGCTGAGCAAGAACCGTTCTTACCTACGCATCAAAAACCACAACGCGGTATCGTGATTGCTTTTTGATCTTCAGAAAGAACCCTGTTCATTGAATCCGATTCAACTAAAGTTGGAGAAACTGACACCCACTAGCCACCTGTGTGCGAAGCACGTCGGTAGAGCCATTCTCGCGTAAGCGTATGCGTAATGTCGGTCTGAGCCACTTCATCCAACAATACCGCTGAATCAAGAATCAACTAGTGATGGCAAGCAATATGTATATACCCACGCCCACAACTCCTTTGTGTTCTACTCATGCATATAACATCTACGCATAGACCTGGCTCGGATGCCACTATTGGGGAATGCAGTAATTTCAAAATATTTAGTACTCACGCGCAAGATCCATCTAGGTGATGCATAAAAATGAGAGGGGCGAGTGTTGTCCACATACCCTCATAAACCATAAGCGGAAGCATTATGCCAATGCGGTTGATGTAGTCATACGTCTTCATGATCCGACGATCCTAGCACCGAAGGTACGGCACCTCCGCGATCTGCACACGTTCAGCTCGGTGACGTCCCACGAACTCTAGATCCAGCTGAGTGTCGGGGGAGAGCTTCGCCAGCACGATGGCGTGATGATGATGATGATGAAGTTACCGACGCAGGGCTTTTGCCTAAGCACTACAACGATATGACCGAGGTGGAAATCATTGGATGGGGGCACCGCACATGGCTAAACAATCAACTTGTGTGTCTATGGGGTGCCCCCTCCCCCGTATATAAAGGAGTGGAGGAGGGGGAGGGCCGGCCCTCTATGGCGCGTCCAAAGGGAGGAGTCCTACTCCCGGTGGGTGTAGGATTCCCCCTTTCACTTGTTGGAGTAGGAGAGAGGGAAGGGGGAGAGAGAGAAGGAAAGGGGGCCGCCCCCACCCCAATTCGGATTGGGCTTGGGGGCGTGCCCCCACCTAGGCCGCTTCCTCCTCTCTCCCACTAAGGCCCAATAACGCCCATACACTCCCCGAGGGGTTCCGGTAACCCCCCGGTACTCCGGTAAATGCCAGAACTCACCCAGAACCATTCTGATGTCCAAACATAGCCTTCCAATATATCGATCTTTATGTCTCGATCATTTCGAGACTCCTCGTCGTGTCCGTGATCATATTCGGGACTCTAAACTACCTTCGGTTCATCAAAACACATAAACTCATAATACTGATCGTCACCGAACGTTAATCATGCGGACCCTACGGGTTCGAGAACTATGTAGACATGACCAAGTCTCATCTCCGGTCAATAACCAATAGCAAAACCTGGATGCTCATATTGGTTCCTACATATTCTACGAAGATCTTTATCGGTCAAACTGCATAACAACATACGTTGTTTCCTTTGTCATCGGTATGTTACTTGCCCAAGACTCGATCATTGGTATCTCAATACCTAGTTCAATCTCGTTACCGGCAAGTTTCTTTACTCGTTCCGTAATGCAACATCCCGTAACTAACTCATTAGTCACATTGCTTGCAAGGCTTATAGTGATGTGCATTATCGAGAGGGCCCAGAGATACCTCCCCGATACATGGAGTGACAAATCATAATCTTGATCTATGCCAACTCAACAAACACCATCGGAGACACCTGTAGAGCATCTTTATAGTCACCCAGTTATGTTGTGACGTTTGATAGCACACTAAGTGTTCCTCCGATATTCAGGAGTTGCATAATCTCATAGTCATAGGAACTTGTATAAGTTATGGAGAAAGCAATAGCAGCAAACTAAACGATCATCATGCTAAGCTAACAAATGGGTCAAGTCAATCACATCATTCTCTAATGATGTGATCCCATTCATCAAATGATAACTCTTTGTCCATGGGTAGGAAACTTAACCATCTTTGATTAACGAGCTAGTCAAGTAGAGGCATACTAGTGACACTCTGTTTGTCTATGTATTCACACATGTACTAAGTTTCCGGTTAATACAATTCTAGCATGAATAATAAACATTTGTCATGATATTAGGAAATATAAATAACAACTTTATTATTGCCTCTAGGGCATATTTCCTTCAGTAACTAGATTAGGAATATGTTTGAATGAAATGTAATATATATGAATCGTATGTAATATATATGAATCGTTTGTCGGTTTGTCATAAATTTAACCGGAGGGGGCTTACCGGAGTGGGGAGGCCGAAGCGGCGGGCCTGGGCGTCGGGGCGGCGTGGGGGTGCAGTCGGGGCGGCAGCGGGGTGCGGTCGGGGGCGGACGGGGAGAAACCCTAGATCGAGCGAGAGAGAGAGAGAGAAGTGAGAGAGGAGGAGGGGTGGGCCGTTTGGGCCGTTAGGTAGAACGCGTTTGCTGTCAGCTAGCGGACGACAAAGACACTTTGCAGTCAGCTAGCGGACGGCAACGGCCAACCCTCCACCTCTTTGCCGTCCGCTAGCTGACGACAAAGTGTCTTTGCCATCCGCTAACTGACGACAAACAATTATCTGATGGCAAATAGTGTCTTTGCCGTCAACCAGTTCGTTGCTGTCCGCTTTCTGTATGCTGACGGCAAAGAACATGTTTGCCGTCAGCAAGCGAACGACAAAGAAACGACGGATGACAAATAGTCTGATTCCAGTAGTGGTTCTCCCGATAGAATCTGATGGGCAGTTACTCCTGATAGAACCTAATCATCACTCACATCATGTACCAATATAGTACTACCTCCGTCATGGTTTATAGGTCCTCTTCGTATTTTGTGCTAAATTTTGACCATAAATTTAACCAACAAATTGCTAATGCATGTTATAAAAATTATATCGTTGGATTCGTATTTGAATATAGTTTTCGATGATATTACTTTTACTATGTATAACTTATTTTTTATTAGTGAAAATCCTAATCAGAATATGACTCTAAATACGAGGGGGACTAATAAACCAGGACGGAGGTAGTACATGTATAGTACCAGACACAACAAATTGCCGCTGTAACAGCTAGATAAGAAGAATCGTCGATCGACCATGCGACTCCACTTGTCGTTAGAGCATGTACAACCGGTAAATATTCGGGTGGATGATATAGTCAGTGACCAGTCACAAAATCATGACCCAGCTGCACCTATCAAACTAGCCCTATATGTTTGGGCCGATCGGCACCCATCATATTTAGCCGATATCTAGGGTCCATATGGGGAAGCTCAGACGCGCCCAGGCACGAACGTCACATCATATTCGACCCACGCTGGTCGACCCCACATATATTCGTCCCTATCTGCATCCCAGACGGAACTGTAAGCACCCCCAGTCCACTCCACTCTGCCCCAAGATCCTCTCTGGCAATCTGCGGCATGACAGGCAGCGGATCCGGCTCCCAGATCTCTCCCGATCGGTCGATTGGGACCTTGTCCCATGCGAGGACGAGGAGATGGATGCCTGTATGACTCCCTTCTAGTCTGACCACGGCCGAGCACACTCAACCCAGTGGGAATCCATTGCGTCCATGCAAATGGCGCTTGCACCCGATGGGGTTGATGGCTTGAGGCACATGAACGCGACCTTCCTGGATGCGGTGACCACCGGCCACAAACCCTTTCGTGGTGCCTGGTCCCTATGGTGCTGAGCTCTTAGTCGGAGGTCAATGCTGGCATGCCTCGCAACCTGTCCGATGTAGAGGTGAGGTGTGCCCGCCGTGCGAAGCAGAGGGCCCAGAACACAATGACACCCCTCAAGGCGGAGGCCGCGGAGGTGAAGTCACACACGACCTTGGACGAGGAAGATTTCTATGCCCGCATCATCGAGAAGCGACAAAGGAGGACAATATGTTCCCTGACGAGGGCGGAAAGCCGGGTGGTACATGCCATGGCCGGACTCCCCCCAAAGAGAAGAAGGAGGAAGCCAGTGATGGGTCGCACAACTCCAGCAATGAGCATATTCGGCTCGATCTATTTTGCATCTTCAACCACTACTTCCACTACCAAGATGGCAAGGGCAACGACAAGGGAGAGGGCAACAATGGATGAACTTCCTCCATAGCTTTTGTATGTAGAACATCCCTTTGTTAGTTTGATGGCATGTATGGTGTAGTAGAACATGCCAATTTTTGATAGTACGATGGCAATCTTGATGAAGTAGCCGGGCAGTATGTGTAGGATCAAGATGTATTTTATGTTAGTTAAATTTACTTTGCATGTGATTGTATGGATTTAAGAATTTGCTAATGAGGCACCCGGTTGTGGACATTTAAGGGGTGACCGGTCATTGTTCATGGACATGCTCGAATGCATCCGTTGATGGTTAGGTGGCCGGATTAGCTAGGTCATCGTCACGAACACCAACCAAAAGAGGTTTCTCCTCCTACTGTATGGAAGAAATGAAGATGCATGTCAATGCCGAGTTTCTCATCCGAGATGGCATGAACAACTGCTAAGTTTGTGTCGGCGATTTGATGTCAATGTGCCATTTTAGTTTGTAAAGACTGAACTCCATGTTATGATCACTGATAATCTCCTAGAAACAAAAGGCAACCATTTTATAGAAACTAGTTCACATTATCTATTTTTTCGCTAGATTTTACCAGCCTCTCCCTATCGCACAAGCAGCACAACCTCATGTGAAATAATGTTCATAACACACATGGAACCACATGAACGTTGGGACACCCTGACCTAATCATGTTTGGTTTCATATTCCATCTGCTATGCATGGTTTGAAGATGCAGAGATTAAACTTCGTCAACCAACAAATACACAAGTATGTACAACTCAACATTGTTTCTCAAGAACAGAAAAGAAAAGAAAACATGATTGGCAAAGAAAATTACACTAAAGATCCGAATATACATACACCCAAGATGAGGAGAAACCACAAAATGCAATGGAGACGTCCTATATGCATTAATGGCATTTACAGTGCCTCTACTACATTACTTAAGCTTTGGTATAGAAACCGAACATGTTAATATGTGTGCAAGGACACCATTATGTGACTGTCGACTGTCGTGCTTCATGTATAAAAGCAGACTATAGGGTCTAAAGCAGCTCGCAAAATGGATAGAAGGCATACATACTCAAACCGAACAAGGCCGTGAATTTTCTACATGAATAGTTAGTTTTTTTGCCAGAAATAAATAGTTAGTTTTAAATGGACCGTAATCCCTAAGTTGGCTGTGTATCATGGGATTGGAAGGCAATAGTTGTCCAGAGCGCTGGGACTGCCAAAGCCCTAGGTTCTTAGTGGTAATGGCGCACCAGGGGAGTGGCACAGCTGTAGGTTTGTCATGGCACCCTTGCGCTAGGAGTGATAGATCTGCGTGTTCTTATCAGCAGCCATGTCATGTATGTACCCCAAAATGACTTTTTCTAGACGGCAGAAGACATTCGTGAAGGTGACGAAGCCTCCTTAAGGAATGAAGCAGGTTCCTCACGTGGATGGGGCACCGAAGGGAAAAAATGAGTCATTCCTGACTTGGTTAGATTTTTCTTATGCAAAGGTTATTTAGTTTGCTATCACGCACTAGTAGAAAAAGGGTCAAACGTGAAGCACATTAGTGCCGGTTTGAATTTGAGCCGGCACTAATGTGTCCATTAGTGCCGGTTCCAATGGCTAGCCGGGCCGCTCTCATTAGTACCGGTTCGTGGCAAACCTTTAGCACCGGTTCGTGCCACGAACCGGTACTAATGAGAGTGGTGGCATGATGTTGTCACTCTGGGGCCCCTCCAGCACCTTTAGTACCGGGTCGTATCACGAACCGGTACTAAAGGTCGTCCTACATAGACCCTTCGTCCACCCAAGCTTGCTCTGTTCTTCCCCTTCCCCCTCTCCTCTCTGTTCTTTTCCCTCTTCCTCTCAAGCTCATCACACATTTTGCCCAAAATTTGTCAAGATTTGAAGGCCCCCATCCATTCAAATGATCACAAAGGTTAGCAACTTTTTCCTTTCATCTCTCATTGCTAGATTAGCTCGTGCAATGCTTTATATAGTGATTGATTTTTGAGTTTAGTAATTTGGGAGGAATTATATATATGTGCTAATATTTGATTTATATGCAATTTGAGGTAAAAAATAACACTTAGTTTGCATATGTATGTGTGGTTTACTTAGTACCTTCTAAATCTCCGTCGTAACCACCGTCGATCGCTCGCAACGTCGCGTCGCCGGCACCACCTTGTGGTGAGCCTCTTGTTCATGAAGTTTTATATAAAAAAATTGATGTTTGTGTGATTTGGATATATAGTCACTCGTATAATTATCTTACCCATACATTGTTTGTTATACATAGTGCCATGGTTTTGATATCCGTCCCCGTCGGCCCTCGTCCGGGTTATGATTCGGATGTGGTACATTCTCTTTTAAAACTATTCATTGCATTTCGTGTTTATGAAAAATTATGCCCATCAAGTTGACATAGATATTTGTATGTAGGAGGTAGTTGAACCGGAAATTCCAACCGACCCTATTGTCGAGAGGTTAAATTTTGTTGAAAGAGAAAATGAGGATTTGAAGGAAAAATTGAAAAGAATTGAGGGGGAGAAGATGGAATTGGAGTTGCATGTTGCCGATGTCGTCAATGATCACAAGATTAAGATGGAGAAAATGCGCTTGAATATTAGATAGATTAGAAAATATGCCATTCATAGTGAGGCTTGGTATCATTATGCTGTTGGATCAATTGTTACCTTAGTTGCGATCTTGATCGCATTTGTTGTTGCATTTAAATTATTTAGCTAGAGAGTTATTTGTTTGTTGCATTTAAGTGTTGTATGATCTTTATGTATGAACTTTATGTATTGTATTAATTTGATATTTTCGGTGCTGTGTATTGAAGATGAGCCGGCAATGGATGTACGATGACCGATGCTCTCCCGAGTTCATTAATGGCGTGCGTACTTTTCTGCTTGCGGCTAAGGCAAACAAGCGAGCGGATGGTTTTATGCCTTGTCCATGTGCTGGCTGTAAGAATGGTCACAATTACTCTACGTCAAGAACCATTCACGTCCACCTGTTTGAGTCCGGTTTCATGCCCCACTATAATGTTTGGACCAAGCATGGAGAAAGAGGGGTTATGATGGAAGACAATGAAGAAGAAGAGGACGACGACAGCTATCCTGGCCATGGGTTCCCTGAATACGATGATACAACAATGAGGGAAGAAGCTGAGCCGGTAATGCGGGAAGAAGCTGAGCCGGCAATGCGGGAAGAAGCTGAAGAAGAGGCATCGGATGAGTCCGTTGATGATCTAGGTCGTGCCATTGCCGATGCAAAGAGAAACTGCGCAAGTGATTTGGAGAAGAAGAAGTTGCAGCGCATGTTAGAGGATCATAAAAAATTGTTGTACCCGAATTGCGTAGGTGACAAGAAAAAGCTGGGCACCACACTGGAATTGCTGCAATGGAAGGCAGAGAATGGTGTATCTGACAAGGGATTTGGAAAGTTGCTGGTAATGATAAAGGATATGCTTCCAAAGGACAACGAATTGCCCGAGAGTACGTACGAAGCAAAGAAGGCTGTCTGCCCTCTAGGGTTAGAGGTGCAGAAGATACATGCATGCCCTAATGATTGCATCCTCTACCGCGGTGAGTACGAGGATTTGAACGCTTGCCCGATATGCGGTGCATTGCGCTATAAGATTAGCCGCGATGACCCTGGTGATGTCGAGGGCGAGCGCCCCAGGAAGAAGATTCCTGCCAAGGTGATGTGGTATGCTCCTATAATACCACGGTTGAAACATTTGTTCCAAAACAAAGAGCATGCCAAGGCGATGCGATGGCACAGAGAAGATCGTAAGAAAGACGGAAAGTTGAGAGTACCCGCTGACGGGTCGCAGTGGAGAAAAATCAAAAGAAAGTACGGAAGGAGTTTGCAGATGACGCAAGGATGTATGAATTGCATCAATGGTACATGGACATTACCAAGATTTCCAATCGAGAGTCCCTCATGGTGAATTCCAACAAGGATCATTACTACCATGAGAAAGCTGTGACCGTTGAGTATTCAGAACTATTTCAGCTATACAATAAAGACGCACTCGACAAATCTATCGTCAGTTGCTATTGTCTGTAAGTGATTTCTTTCTGTAATTTAAGTCTCAAGCTAGCTGTAGTGATCATTTTGATCAATCATTACCTGTAATTATCCTCACTATATTCTTTTCTGTGGTATTATGCAAGATGAAGATTTATGAGGTGAAAAAAGGTGGACGCTATGGCATTGGGTTCGTTGACCCAAATACCATTAATGAATACACATGGAAAATAGATCCATATCACGAAAAAATTGTAGAGGAAAGCATGCTACAATTCTTCAAGGAACTCAAATACAATGAAGATATACTACTTCCTTACAACTTCCAGTGAGTCACACTATCTTGTACTACAAATTCTGTTTTTCCCTACTAGCTAGCTACATGTTTTTGCTTACATATGCCCGCTTAATTAAGAAATGCAAACGTGTGTGCATGCAGATTTCACTGGATCTTGTTAATCATTAAAGTTGATGAAGGAACAGTTGAAGTACTAGACTCACTACTTAAGAAAGCAAGTGACTACACCATCGTGAAGGGGATAGTCAACAGGTAATTTCAATCATTATTAACTATATCTCGGCCTATTTAATTAGTTCGTCATTTCCTGATAACAACTATTAATAACCCATTTATTCATTTTCTTTGTCGGCAGGCAGGGCTTGGGCAAAGTTCATCAGGGCCACTCCAGGCCCATGGAAACAAAATCTGAAATGGTATCGACCCAAGGTAAGTAATTAAGTAGTACTAGCTAGCTGCCATATCTTTAATTATCATGCTTACTAATTATTATCTGATCAAATTCCATTCTCGTAAAGGCCCTGAAGCAGATGCCGGGGAATGATCTATGTGCATACTACGTTTGCGAGAACATTCGCATGATGGCGTCCGAAAGGTGCAAATCTCAAAGACAGGAGTGGGTACGATATCGATTGTCAGAACACTATTCACAATTTTTACACCATTATCGATATCTAGTCACACAACTAATACACATCCATATTGATCTCCTTCTTAACAGTTCAAAGAGGTGCGGGACAAGCTCCTAGCACAGGACCGCATAGAAGCAATTCAAGAGGAAATAGCGCAATTTTTGCTCGACCAGGTCATAGATCCCAAAGGAGAATACTATTACCCGCTACCGCCCCCATGAACCACTTCCAATTGTTATTGTGCTCCGAAGGCACCAATTAGCTAGGCTAATGCCACTGGCTCTGAAGGCATTTATATATATGCATAACGTGTACAATATGTAGTATCGTAAAATACCAGCAAACGAAAAATAATTAAATGGAAAACACAAAATTAAATGAAAAATAAATCATAAACCGAAAACCCCCCCAACCTTTTAATACCGGTTGGTGACACCAACCGGTACTAAAGGGCTCCCTGCCCCCGAAGCTGGCTCGTGCCACGTGGTTGCCCTTTAGCACCGGTTCGTGCTGAACCGGTACTAAAGGGGGGGGCTTTAGTGCCTACACTTTAGCACCGGTTAGCAAACTGGCACTAAAGGGCCTTACGAACCGGTGCTATTGCCCGGTTCTGCACTAGTGACGCAAAGTTAAGTTATGCCTACTAGCAAAAAGGTTCGTGTGTTGCAACGGGAGAAAAAAAATACCACACGCTCTTAATTTGCAAAAAATGATCTATAATCTAAGAATTTATAGCTATTGCCCAAACAAAGATGGTCTTAACCTATAAAAGTGTAGTTTAAGATTCTACATGTCTTCTATTTCAACACAGCTTGCATGTAGATTTAATCCATACAAAGAAACGGGCAAGTGATCATGCATTTATTTATGTCATGTTCGGAATGAGGTGTTGTTACGTGTGAGTAAATAAAAATGACAAAACAAACGATCTTGTCATGCGCATCATCCAACAGGCCGACCCTAGTTCAGGTGGCAGAGGAAGATGCGACACTATGGCTCGTCTTGATCTGGCCAGAACTCGCCACCTACGGGGAGGAGCGGCTCAACAAAGGATGTGGTGCACGTCATCCAACATGCCGATGGTGGCGCGGCGGTAGGCTACTGGGTCGTAGAAAAGGTAGGGGAGATGAAAGAGGATCGTACCCCCACTGGGATGGTAAACAACGCGACAAGCTGATGGCTAGAGGTGAGAAAGCGTTGGTGTGGCGATTAACATTGCAGCATAGATAGTATATTTTAAATTGTTAACAGGTAAAATAACATCATATTCAGATTGTACATATTTTTCTAATCAAATTCCATATATAACATGTTAAATTTGGAGTTACAATTTAGAAGATATGAGTATTTAAAAAAACATTTGATATGTATTGCAGGTTTAATGTCAGAAATATTAGAGGAGAATACCTATTTTTTTTATTAGTAGGTATAGATGAAGTCTCTTCGTAAGGCATAACCATTATAGAGTTGCAAAGCGGGCTGGTCACTTTTCTTCTGTTTTCATATTGTTCCCGTTATTTCTTGATTGTAGCCTATGCTTGGCACTTTTTGATAAAGGGTGCTTTTATTATCTCAAGATGTAGCATCAAGCAAAACAAATCATTATGAGTAACACCCGACCTCTGCATAATTACGATGCACACAACCAAACCTACAAGTGTGACAAAAAGACATAAAACAAAACCGACAAAGATAAGACCTACGCTTGGCACTAAGATAAGACATGTTCACTTTCTTAGTGGTGAATATCATGTTTGTCATGAGCTAGAGTTTATGTTTTAGTTATCAACTAGTATATCTCCTTTGGACTTGGTGACAACTCCTGTTAAGTTGAGCTTATATGAATGATGATTGGATATGGATATCGATCTTCTGAACATTGAGATTTCAATATAATTTGTATATTGTAAACTATGAGTTGGATGTGATTTAAAAATTGGTCGCTTGACCTTTGTTTGTGCATGATACGAGAGGATCTGACACATGTGACTTTGAATTTTAATATTTATTTTTCTACTGATTTTGAATGATATTTTCAGTTTCTCTTAGTTGATTCGTGACGGCTTTGTTCTGTTATTCCCCATGAAGCAAGTCGTCACCGATATGTTAAGCTAATTCCTGAAGGTATGCTCATGACGGGCATTACTTGTCAGGAACAAGGGATCTTCCTGGCGGTTTTATTTCTTGATGGTAATTCCCGACAACCAATACCGTTAGGAAATATAGTTTGGGCGGCCGAGGGGGCCATCAGCAAATGTTGCCAGGAATATTTTTCATGACATGCTTTTTTTAAGGAGAAATACCCACGGCCTTTGCATCTCTTGATGCACATAGACATATTATTAAAAAAATCAGGTTGTGAACAAGGTCTCACAATAGTGCAAGTCTCATAAAAAAAGGTTGCCACAACCGGCGAAAATAGGGTAAGATGACTAGACACCTATCCTATTATTGGATCGCCATCCAAACCTGTTGTAAGTATCCCATGCAACCATCTCCCATCGGTTGCACCCAATATCCATAAGCTCTTTGTGCTCTGCATGGCTGAGTAACGACCACATACGGATCCAAGCAAACACCTTGAAGAGAACCTGCAAAAAAAATTGTTATGGTTCGTCTGTTAAAGGCAACATCATTTCGACAATTTCATATGGCCCAAAATAATGCACACACTCAAACTCGAATATGTGCTGTGGTCTTAGCCTCTGTCCCAGTTAACCAAGTCCCAAATAAATTTAAAACAGTGACGGCCAGAGGTACGGTAAAGGACGCGTGAAAGGTCTGCCACAGTAACTTAGCAAGTGGCCATTGGATAAAAGGAATACTATTGTTTTGTCCTGATCACAAAAGAAACATCGTTTACTACCTTCGCAACTACGCTTTTTTAAGTTGTCCTTTGTCAAAATTATTCCTGTATGTACAATACACATAAACACCTTGATTTTCAATGGCACCTTGATTTTCCATATGTGGATCGACCTCGAGATACGCCCGGTGTTTATGAAGTCACTATACATTGACTTAACCGAAAAAACACCTGACACAGACAACTTCTAGTGTTAAGTATCCGGTGAATCAGAAAGGTTAACCTCCATTAACCTACACACAAGATGCAACCATTTATCCCATCGTTCTCCCACTAGTGATCGCCTGAACTGAATGTTAAGAGGAATAAAGCCAACCACTGTACTAACAGTACTAGGGAAACCCTAGTAGTAGTGCTTGTTTTGTAGCTAGCAGTAGCGCTTGTACAAGCTCTACCACTAATGTGCTAGCTACAGCTAACTGTTAGCAGTAGCGCTGGAAAGCGAGCGCTACTGCTGTACCTAGTTAGCAGTAGCGCTTTTGTTGGAAAGCGCTACTGATAATAGTAAGTAGCAGTAGCGTTTCTTTTGAAAGGCGTTGCTGCTAACTTTTCATGTATTTTTTAAAATACAGCTTATTTTCGTTGTGGTTTTATATATAGGACTTTCATCATATGATTTTATGACCATGATTAGTTATTATATATAACAGTGTGTGAAATGAACGTGGAGTAGATTCAAGTGGAGGCAACATGTGGTGCACATCGAAAGTACTACTAATCCAATCTAGATCATACAACTTCTACTCATTACCATAATAATAACGCATACTCATCATCATCATAGTCATCTAACCAACCCTACTTAATTGTTCTTAGCACATGATCATGAGTATTAGCTAGGACCTAAATACCCTCTCTAAATACGAGGGGGACTAATAAACCAGGACGGAGGTAGTACATGTATAGTACCAGACACAACACATTGCCGCTGTAACAGCTAGATAAGAAGAATCGTCGGTCGACCATGCGACTCCACTTGTCATTAGAGCATGTACAACCTGTAAATATTCGGGTGGATGATATAGTCAGTGACCAGTCACAAAATCATGACCCAGCTGCACCTATCAAACTAGCCCTATATGTTTGGGCCGATCGGCACCCATCATATTTAGCCGATATCTAGGGTCCATATGGGGAAGCTCAGACGCGCCCAGGCACGAACGTCACATCATATCCGACCCACGCTGGTCGACCCCACATATATTCGTCCCTATTTGCATCCCAGACGGAAATGTAAGCACCCCCAGTCCACTCCACTCTGCCCCAAGATCCTCTCTAGCAATCTGCGGCATGACGGGCAGCGGATCCGGCTCCCAGATCTCTCTTGATTGGTCGATTGGGACCTCGTCCCATGCAAGGACGAGGAGATGGATGCCCGTATGACTCCCTTCTAGTCCGACCACGGCCGAGCACACTCAACCCAGTGGGAATCCATTGCGTCCGTGCAAATGGCGCTTGCACCCGATGGGGTTGATGGCTTGAGGCACATGAACACGACCTTCCTGGATGCGGTGACCACCGGCCACAAACCCTTTCGTGGTGCCTGGTCCCTATGGTGCTGAGCTCTTAGTCGGAGGTCAATGCTGGCATGCCTCGCAACCTGTCCGATGTAGAGGTGAGGTGTGCCCGCCGTGCGAAGCAGAGGGCCCAGAACACAATGATACCCCTCAAGGCCGAGGCCGCGGAGGTGAAGTCACACACGACCTTGGACGAGGAAGATTTCTGTGCCCGCATCATCGAGAAGCGACAGAGGAGGACAATATGTTCCTTGACGAGGGCGGAAAGCCGGGTGGTACATGCCATGGCCGGACTCCCCCCAAAGAGAAGAAGGAGGAAGCCAATGATGGGTCGCACAACTCCAGCAATGAGCATATCCGGCTCGATCTATTTTGCGTCTTCAACCACTACTTCCACTACCAAGATGGCAAGGGCAACGACAAGGGAGAGGGCAGCAATGGATGAACTTCCTCCATAGCTTTTGTATGTAGAACATCCCTTTGGTAGTTTGATGGCATGTATGGTGTAGTAGAACATGCCAATTTTTGATAGTATGATGGCAATCTTGATGAAGTAGCCGGGCAGTATGTGTAGGATCAAGATGTATTTTATGTTAGTTAAATTTACTTTGCATGTGATTGTATGGATTTAAGAATTTGCTAATGAGGCACCCGGTTGTGGACATTTAAGGGGTGACCGGTCATTGTTCATGGACATGCTCGAATGCATCCGTTGATGGTTAGGTGGCCGGATTAGCTAGGTCATTGTCGCGAACACCAACCAAAAGAGGTGTCTCCTCCTACTGTATGGAAGAAATGAAGATGCATGTCAATGCCGAGTTTCTCATCCGAGATGGCATGAACAACTGCTAAATTTGTGTCGGCGATTTGATGTCGATGTGCCATTTTAGTTTGTAAAGGCTGAACTCCATGTTATGATCACTGATAATCTCCTAGAAACAAAAGGCAACCATTTTATAGAAACTAGTTCACATTATCTATTTTTTCGCTAGATTTTACCAGCCTCTCCCTATCGCACAAGCAGCACAACCTCATGTGAAATAGTGTTCATAACACACATGGAACCACATGAACGTTAGGGCACCCTGACCTGATCATGTTTGGTTTCATATTCCATCTGCTATGCATGGTTTGAAGATGCAGAGATAAAACTTCGTCAACCAACAAATACACAAGTATGTACAACTCAACATTGTTTCTCAAGAACAGAAAAGAAAAGAAAACATGATTGGCAAAGAAAATTACACTAAAGATCCGAATATACATACACCCAAGATGAGGAGAAACCACAAAATGCAATGGAGACGTCCTATATGCATTAATGGCATTTACAGTGCCTCTACTACATTACTTAAGCTTTGGTATAGAAACCGAACATGTTAATATGTGTGCAAGGACACCATTATGTGACTGTCGACTGTCGTGCAAGGGTCTAAAGCAGCTCGCAAAATGGATAGAAGGCATACATACTCAAACCGAACAAGGCCGTGTTGGAGTTCTCAGAGCAAGCCATCGAGACAAAGATGGTGATCGAACCAACGTTCTTATGAAGTGCAACTTGGATCGTGAATGTTGGGTTAAGTTTGTGTCCCCCTTCATCTTACCCTACGCTTGAATCTCGGGACGAGATTCTTGTTTAGTGGGGGTGAGTTGTCACATCCCTAGTTCTGGCAATGCTTAGTGCTAGCATCTGGTGTTGCATCATGTCTAAAATTTCAGTTAAACTTGAAATAGGGGATAATAAACCCTAGCAGCAAATGAAATTCAACCAGGTTCAAACTTAAATCTTTTCAAAGACCCCAAAATGCCCTTTGAAAATGTTCATGATTTATGATAAAGGTGAAAACCCCTGCCAAAAATGATGAGCATATTTCTTGGCCATTTATGGATTTTTGAATTAATTCATATTGTATTTGAGTTGGAGCAAATATATGTTATAAATATATTTAATGCTTCAATAATTCTGTTATTTTGTGAGGGGCTTTAGAATATTCCTTTCAGTCCCTGCAAAAATTATCAGAAGAAACAAAAATGATTTAGTCATTGAACTAAATCAAAACAAATTGAAACAAATAGAAAACAGTAACTAAAATAGAAAACAGAAAGGAGAGAGAAAGGTTTTACCTGGCGCTTACCCACAGCCCTGAGGCCCAGCACTGTGCAGCCCACCTGGCCTGGCCCTGTGCCGGCCTAGCCCACCTCCACCTCCCCTGTCGTCTTCCTCCCTAGGCCAGTAGGCAGAGCGTGTGCTCGCCACGCGCGCACACGTGCCCGAGCCACCTCCTGCCTGGCTGCCTGCGTCCCCGACGCCCTAGATGCCTCCATGTGTCGCCACGCGCCCCCTCCCCCCCGACCTCTCTCTCTCTCACGCCCGCAGCTCCTCCCCTCCTCTGGCTCCGTCTCCCTCTCTTCCCGAGCGCACCAGACGGCGCCACCGTGCTCTACCACGGCCACCGGCCACCCCACGCCTCGCCGACACGCCAAGAAGCCCAGCCTCGTTCCCCTCTTCCTCCTCACCAAGGCAGAAGGCGCCGGAAGCCCTGGTTGCCGCCAGCTCCGCCGTTCCCCTCCTCGGCCACCGAGGATAGCCGCCATTGACGCCTCCCCCGAGCTGCTGACCTGCTCCCCGACCCCGCTATGAGATTCTGCTTTGAACCGCTCTTCTTCCCCATGTGTTTGCACCCTCTAGGCCCTAGTTCCACCATGGCCGAAGCTCGCCTTCGCTCGAGCTTGTCGCCAGCATCGCTCCGGCGACCATTTGGTCATTCCGTGCTACCTAACATGCTTACCGCACCGCGTAGTGCCTCGCTAGCACCTCAGTTCGCGCGTTTGCACGCCGCGGCCCCAACCCAGTACATGGCCGAACTCCGACGGCCGCAAAAGAGCTCGCCGCCGTCAGCTCCTGCCACCTCAGCTCCAACCAACACCACCGTCGGATGCGCCACACCGCCAGCTACCCGTAGCACCCACCCGCACATCGAACCGTGGCTGGAGCAGCGTTTCCGACGCTCTCCGCCGTCTCGGCCTCGCCGGCAACTCAACGCCGGCAGGTCTGACCCCGTCTGACTAGGGGTTTGACCTCTCTCTCACTGACGTGTGGGCCCCAGGCCATTAACTAAACTAGGATTAGCATTAGTTTAACACTAACTAACTCAGTTAGTGGACTGAGTCACTGATCAGTGGGTCCCACTAGTCAGGTTTGACCTGGCCAGCCACAGTTGACCTGATGATGTCACTCTTACATCATGCTAACGCAGTAAAACCTTTTCTGGATTTTAAATAAATCTAAATGATTTATTTATTTTCAGAAAATGCCTAAAACTTCTAAAAATCATAGAAAATAATCTATAACTCAGAATGAAATAATTTATATATGAAATAATATCAGAAAAATTCAAGGAATCTGTTTATGGCATTTTCATGCATGTTTGAACAATGTTTGTCCTCTGTTTTGGACAAAACAAATAAATGTCATTTAACTAATCATATATGGAGTTTGAATTTGAATCTTGTATTCAAACCAACTTCATTTAATTGTGTTGCTAGTTGCATTAGCTCAATCAACAACATATTGCCATGTCATTATCATGCATCATGTTGTGCATTGCATTGATTGTGTTCCCTCTCTATTGCCGGTGGTTGTCCCCTCTCGATAGATGTTGTACCGACGCTGTGATCGTTGACACTCATGAAGACCCAATGATATCTTCAGAAGTGCCAGGCAAGCGGAACCCCCTTGTTCATTCTGATACAATCCCACTCTCTCGCTCCTGCTCTCTTTTACTGCATTAGGACAACAACGATTCATCTGTTACTTGTTGCGGTAGTTGAACCCCTTATCCTCTGCATGACCTGTCATTGCCACAGTAAATAGATGAAACCCACTAGCATCAGTAGGAGTTGTTTGAGCCCTGATGTGCCTACTCATTCATGCTTGTTTGTCATGCCTGCTATTGCATTGAGTTGCGTCAGGTCTGATTCATCGGGAATGAATCGGAGGTGTATGAACATGTCCTACTGTGTGTGAGCTACGTGTGTGAACACGTTTTGGTAAAGGTAGCGGTGAGAGGCCATGTAGGAGTACATGGTGGGTTGTCTCATTGAAACCGTCCTCGATAACTGAGTTATGTGTCTGTGATCCATGAACAGCTACTACCACTCATTGGGATCCTTAATTGACCATCTCGGCTTCTTAATCACCCTAGTACTCTATCCAGGAGTTGCAACTAGTTTCTGGTGTTTGTAGGTTATGTGTTGGCGGTCGTTCGTAGCGCTGACCCTAGGGGTGGGCTATGATGCGGTAGATACACCGTGGCACGGTGTACCGGGCGCCCGTTTGGTGTCTCGGGAACCCTGTTCACATCGTTCGGGGCCATATGTGGAAACCTCGGCCGGACTCCCTGAAGGAAATATGCCCTAGAGGCAATAATAAAGTTATTATTTATTTCCTTATATATCATGATAAAAGTTCATTATTCATGCTAGAATTGTATTAACCAGAAACATGATACATGTGTGAATACATAGACAAACAGAGTGTCACTAGTATGCCTCTACTAGACTAGCTTGTTAATCAAAGATGGTTATGTTTCCTAACCATGGACAAAGAGTTGTCATTTGATTAATAGGATCACATCATTAGTTGAATGATCTGATTGACATGACCCATTCCATTAGCTTAGCACCCAATCGTTTAGTATGTTGCTATTGCTTTCTTCATGACTTATACGTGTTCCTATGACTGTGAGATTATGCAACTCCCGTTTGCCAGAGGAACACTTTGTGTGCTACCAAACGTCACAACGTAACTGGGTGATTATAAAGGAGCTCTACAGGTGTCTCCAAAGGTACATGTTGGGTTGGCGTATTTCGAGATTAGGATTTGTCACTCCAATTGCCGGAGAGGTATCTCTGGGCCCTCTCGGTAATACACATCACTTAAGCCTTGCAAGCATTGCAACTAATGATTTAGTTGCGGGATGATGTATTACAGAACGAGTAAAGAGACTTGCCGGTAACGAGATTGAACTAGGTATGGGATACCGACGATGGAATCTCGGGCAAGTAACATACCGATGACAAAGGGAACAACGTATGTTGTTATGCGGTCTGACCAATAAAAGATCTTCGTAGAATATGTAGAAGCCAATATGAGCATCCAGGTTCCGCTATTGGTTATTGACCGGAGACGTGTCTCGGTCATGTCTACATCGTTCTCGAACCCGTAGGGTCCGCGCGCTTAAGGTTACGATCACAGTTATATTATGAGTTTATGCATTTTGATGTATCGAAGGTTGTTCGGAGTCCCGGATGTGATCAGGGACATGACGAGGAGTCTCGAAATGGTCGAGACATAAGGATTGATATATTGGAAGCCTATGTTTGGATATCGGAAGTGTTCCGGGTGAAATCGGGATTTTACCGGACTACCGGGAGGTTACCGGAACCCCCCGGGAGGTATATTGGCCTTAGTGAGCCTTAGTGGGAGAAGAGAAGAGGCAGCCAGGGCTGGGCCGCGCGCCCCTCCACCCCTAGTCCGAATAGGACAAGGAGAGGGGGGGCCGGCGCCCCCCTCCTTCTCTCTCTCTCTTTTCCCACCTCACGAATCCTATTCCAACTAGGAAAGGGGGGAGTCCTACTCCTAGAGGGAGTAGGACTCCTCCTGGCGCACCTCTCCTGGCCGGCCGGCCCCCCTCCCTTGAACCTTTATATACGGAGGCAGGGGCACCCCCTAGACACACAAGTTGATCCACGTGATCATGTTCTTAGCCGTGTGCGGTGCCCCCTTCCACCATAGTCCTCGATAATATTGTAGCGGTGCTTAGGCGAAGCCCTGCGACGGTAGTACATCAAGATCATCACCACGCCGTCGTGCTGACGGAACTCTTCCCCGACACTTTGCTGGATCAGAGTCCGGGGATCGTCATCGAGCTGAACGTGTGCTAGAACTCGGAGGTGCCGTAGTTTCGGTGCTTGATCGGTCGGGCCGTGAAGACGTAAGACTACATCAACCAAACGCTTCCGTTGTCGATCTACAAGGGTACGTAGATCATACTCTCCCCTCTCGTTGCTATCCATCACCATGATCTTGCGTGTGCGTAGGAATTTTTTTTGAAATTACTACGAAACCCAATAGTGGTATCAGAGCCTAGGTTTTATATGTTGATGTTATATGCACGAGTAGAACACAAGTGAGTTGTGGGCGATATAAGTCATACTGCTTACCAGCATGTCATACTTTGGTTCGGCGGTATTGTTGGACGAAGCGGCCCGGACCGACATTACGCGTACGCTTACGCGAGACCGGTTCTCCCGACGTGCTTTGCACATAGGTGGCTTGCGGGTGACAGTTTCTCCAACTTTAGTTGAACCGAGTGTGGCTACGCCCGGTCCTTGCGAAGGTTAAAACAGCACCAACTTGACAAACTATCGTTGTGGTTTTGATGCGTAGGTAAGATTGGTTCTTGCTTAAGCCCGTAGCAGCCACGTAAAACATGCAACAACAAAGTAGAGGACGTCTAACTTGTTTTTGCAGGGCATGTTGTTATGTGATATGGTCAAGACATGATGCTAAATTTTATTGTATGAGATGATCATGTTTTGTAACCGAGTTATCGGCAACTGGCAGGAGCCATATGGTTGTCGCTTTATTGTATGCAATGCAATCGCGCTGTAATGCTTTACTTTATCACTAAGCGGTAGCGATAGTCGTGGAAGCATAAGATTGGCGAGACGACAACGATGCTATGATGGAGATCAAGGTGTCGCGCCGGTGACGATGGTAATCATGACGGTGCTTCGAAGATGGAGATCACAAGCACAAGATGATGATGGCCATATCATATCACTTATATTGATTGCATGTGATGTTTATCTTTTATGCATCTTACCTTGCTTTGATTGACGGTAGCATTATAAGATGATCTCTCACTAAATTATCAAGAAGTGTTCTCCCTGAGTATGCACCGTTGCGAAAGTTCTTCGTGCTGAGACACCACGTGATGATCGGGTGTGATAGGCTCTACGTTCAAATACAACGGGTGCAAAACAGTTGCACACGCGGAATACTCAGGTTATACTTGACGAGCCAAGCATATACAGATATGGCCTCGGAACACGGAGACCGAAAGGTCAAGCGTGAATCATATAGTAGATATGATCAACATAGTGATGTTCACCAATGAAACTACTCCATCTCACATGATGATCGGACATGGTTTAGTTGATTTGGATCACATAATCACTTAGAGGATTAGAGGGATGTCTATCTAAGTGGGAGTTCTTTAAGTAATATGATTAATTGAACCTAAATTTATCATGAACTTAGTACCTGATAGTATCTTGCTTGTTTATGTATGATTGTAGATAAATGGCTCGTGTTGTTGTTCCGTTGAATTTTAATGCGTTCCTTGAGAAAGCAAAGTTGAAAGATGATGGTAGCAATTACACGGACTGGGTCCGTAACTTGAGGATTATCCTCATTGCTGCCCAGAAGAATTACATCCTGGAAGCACCGCTAGGTGCCAGGCCTGCTGCTGGAGCAATACCAGATGTTGTGAACGTCTGGCAGAGCAAAGCTGATGACTACTCGATAGTTCAGTGTGCCATGCTTTACGGCTTAGAACCGGGACTTCAATGACGTTTTGAACGTCATGGAGCATATGAGATGTTCCAGGAGTTGAAGTTAATATTTCAAGCAAACGCCCGGATTGAGAGATATGAAGTCTCCAATAAGTTCTATAGCTGCAAGATGGAGGAGAACAGTTCTGTCAGTGAGCATATACTCAAAATGTTTGGGAATAATAATCACTTGATTCAAATGGGAGTTAATTTTCCAGATGATTGCGTCATTGACAGAATTCTCCAATCACTGCCACCAAGCTACAAGAGCTTCGTGATGAACTATAATATGCAAGGGATGAATAAGACTATTCCCGAGCTCTTCACAATGCTGAAGCTGCGGAGGTAGAAATCAAAAAGGAGCATCAAGTGTTGATGGTCAACAAGACCACTAGTTTCAAGAAAAAGGGCAAAGGGAAGAAGAAGGGGAACTTCAAGAAGAACAGCAAGCAAGTTGCTACTCAAGAGAAGAAATCCAAGTCTGGACCTAAGCCTGAAACTGAGTGCTTCTACTGCAAGTAGACTGGTCACTGGAAGCGGAACTGCCCCAAGTATTTGGCGGATAAGAAGGATGGCAAGGTGAACAAAGGTATATGTGATATACATGTTATTGACGTGTACCTTACTAATGCTCGCAGTAGCACCTGGGTATTTGATACTGGTTCTGTTGCTAATATTTGCAACTCGAAACAGGGACTACGGATTAAGTGAAGATTGGCTAAGGACGAGGTGACGATGCGTGTGGGAAACGATTACAAAGTCGATGTGATCGGGTTGGCATGCTACCTCTACATCTACCTTCGGGATTAATATTAGACCTAAATAATTGTTATTTGGTGCCAGCGTTAAGCATGAACATTATATCTGGATCTTGTTTGATGCGAGACGGTTAAATCAGAGAATAATGGTTGTTCTATTTATATGAGTAATATCTTTTATGGTCATGCACCCTTGAAGAGTGGTCTATTCTTATTGAATCTCAATAGTAGTAACACACATATTCATAATGTTGAAGCCAAAAGATGCAGAGTTGGTAATGATAGTGCAACTTATTTGTGGCACTGCCGTTTAGGTCATATCGGTGTAAAGCGCATGAAGAAACTCCATACTGATGGACTTTTGGAACCACTTGATTATTAATCACTTGGTACTTGCGAACCGTGCCTCATGGGCAAGATGACTAAAACGCCGTTCTCCGGTACTATGGAGAGGGCAACAGATTTGTTGGAAATCATACATACAGATGTATGTGGTCCGATGAATATTGAGGCTCGTGGCGGATATCGTTATTTTCTCACCTTCACAGATGACTTAAGCAGATATGGGTATATCTACTTAATGAAACATAAGTCTGAGACATTTGAAAATTTCAAAGAATTTCAGAGTGAAGTTGAAAATCATCGTAACAAGAAAATAAAGTTTCTACGATCTGATCGTGGAGGAGAATATTTGAGTTACGAGTTTGGTGTACATTTGAAACAATGCGGAATAGTTTCGCAACTCACGCCACCCGGA
Organism: Triticum urartu; assembly: GCF_003073215.2. NCBI lineage: Eukaryota > Viridiplantae > Streptophyta > Magnoliopsida > Poales > Poaceae > Triticum > Triticum urartu. The sequence goes on along the minus strand of NC_053026.1, from coordinate 534,092,037 downwards.
ACACCACAGCGTAATGGTGTGTCCGAACGTCGTAATCGTACTTTACTAGATATGGTGCGATCTATGATGTCTCTTACTGATTTACCGCTATCGTTTTGGGGTTATGCTTTGGAGACGGCCGCATTCACGTTAAATAGGGCACCATCAAAATCCGTTGAGACGACGCCTTATGAACTATGGTTTGGCAAGAAACCAAAGTTGTTGTTTCTGAAAGTTTGGGGCTGTGATGCTTATGTGAAAAAGCTTCAACCTGATAAGCTCGAACCCAAATCGGGGAAATGTGTCTTCATAGGATATCCAAAGTAGACTATTGGATACACCTTCTATCACAGATCCGAAGGCAAGACTTTTGTTGCTAAGTTCGGAAACTTTCTAGAGAAGGAGTTTCTCTCGAAAGAAGTGAGTGGGAGGAAAGTAGATCTTGACGAGGTAACTGTACCTGCTCCCTTATTGGAAAGTAGTGAATGACAGAAAACTGTTTCTGTGACACCTACACCAATTAGTGAGGAAGCTAATGATAATGATCATGAAACTTCAGAACAAGATACTACTGAACCTCGTAGATCAACCAGAGTGAGATCCGCACCAGAGTGGTACGGTAATCCTGTTCTGGAAGTCATGCTACTAGATCATGATGAACCTACGAACTATGAAGAAGCGATGGTGAGCCCAGATTCCGCAAAATGGCTTGAAGCCATGAAATCTGAGATGGGATCCATGTATGAGAACAAAGTATGGACTTTGGTTGACTTCCCAATGATCGGGAAGCAATTGAGAATAAATGGATCTTCAAGAAGAAGACTGGCGCCGACGGTAATATTACTGTCTACAAAGCTCGACTTGTCGCAAAAGGGTTTCGGCAAGTTCAAGGGGTTGACTACGATGAGACCTTCTCACCCGTAGCGATGCTTAAGTCTGTCTGAATCATGTTAGCAATTGCCGCATTTTATGATTATGAAATTTGGCAGATGGATGTCAAAACTGCATTCCTGAATGGATTTCTGGAAGAAGAGTTGTATATGATGCAACCGGAAGGTTTTGTCGATCCAAAGGAAGCTAACAAAGTGTGCAAGCTCCAGCGATCCATTTATGGACTGGTGCAAGCCTCTTGGAGTTGGAATAAACGCTTTGATAGTGTGATCAAAGCATTTGGTTTTATACATACTTTTGGAGAAGCCTGTATTTACAAGAAAGTGAGTGGGAGCTCTGTAGCATTTCTGATATTATATTTGGATGACATATTACTGATCGAAAATGATATAGAATTTCTGGATAGCATAAAGGGATACTTGAATAAGAGTTTTTCAATGAAAGACCTCGGTGAAGCTGCTTACATATTAGGCATAAAGATCTATAGAGATAGATCAAGACGTTTAATTGGACTTTCACAAAGCACATACCTTGACAAAGATTTTGAAGAAGTGCAAAATGGATCAAGCAAAGAAAGGGTTCTTGCCTGTGTTACAAGGTGTGAAGTTGAGTCAGACTCAATGCCCGACCACTGCAGAAGATAGAGAGAAAATGAAAGATGTTCCCTATGCTTCAGCCATAGGCTCTATCATGTATGCAATGTTGTGTACCAGACCTGATGTGTGCCTTGCTATAAGTCTAGCAGGGAGGTACCAAAGTAATCCAGGAGTGGATCACTGGACAGCGGTCAAGAACATCCTGAAGTACCTGAAAAGGACTAAGGATATGTTTCTCGTATATGGAGGTGACAAAGAGCTCATCGTAAACGGTTACGTTGATGCAAGCTTTGACACTGATCCGGATGATTCTAAATCGCAAACCGGATACGTGTTTACATTAAACGGTGGAGCTGTCAGTTGGTGCAGTTCTAAACAAAGCGTCGTGGCGGGATCTACATGTGAAGCGGAGTACATAGCTGCTTCGGAAGCAGCAAATGAAGGAGTCTGGATGAAGGAGTTCATATCCGATCTAGGTGTCATACCTAGTGCATCGGGTCCAATGAAAATCTTTTGTGACAATACTGGTGCAATTGCCTTGGCGAAGGAATCCAGATTTCACAAGAGAACCAAGCACATCAAGAGACGCTTCAATTCCATCCGGGATCTAGTCCAGGTGGGAGACATAGAGATTTGCAAGATACATACGGATCTGAATGTTGCAGACCCGTTGACTAAGCCTCTTCCACGAGCAAAACATGATCAGCACCAAGGCTCCATGGGTGTTAGAATCATTACTGTGTAATCTAGATTATTGACTCTAGTGCAAGTGGGAGATTGAAGGAAATATGCCCTAGAGGCAATAATAAAGTTATTATTTATTTCCTTATATATCATGATAAAAGTTTATTATTCATGCTAGAATTGTATTAACCGGAAACATGATACATGTGTGAATACATAGACAAACAGAGTGTCACTAGTATGCCTCTACTAGACTAGCTTGTTAATCAAAGATGGTTATATTTCCTAACCATGGACAAAGAGTTGTCATTTGATTAACAGGATCACATCATTAGTTGAATGATCTGATTGACATGACCCATTCCATTAGCTTAGCACCCGATCGTTTAGTATGTTGCTATTGCTTTCTTCATGACTTATACATGTTCCTATGACTATGAGATTATGCAACTCCCGTTTGCCAGAGGAACACTTTGTGTGCTACCAAACGTCACAACGTAACTGGGTGATTATAAAGGAGCTCTACAGGTGTCTCCAAAGGTACATGTTGGGTTGGCGTATTTCGAGATTAGGATTTGTCACTCCAATTGTCGGAGAGGTATCTCTGGGCCCTCTCGGCAATAGACATCACTTAAGCCTTGCAAGCATTGCAACTAATTAGTTGCAGGATGATGTATTACAGAACGAGTAAAGAGACTTTCCGGTAACGAGATTGAACTAGGTATGGGATACCGACGATCGAATCTCGGGCAAGTAACATACCGATGACAAAGGGAACAACGTATGTTGTTATGCGGTCTGACCGATGAAAGATCTTCGTAGAATATGTAGGAGCCAATATGAGCATCCAGGTTCCGCTATTGGTTATTGACCGGAGACGTGTCTCGGTCATGTCTACATCGTTCTCGAACCCGTAGGGTCCGCACGCTTAAGGTTACGATGACAGTTATATTATGAGTTTATGCATTTTGATATACCGAAGGTTGTTCGGAGTCCGGGATGTGATCACGGACATGACGAGGAGTCTCGAAATGGTCTAGACATAAAGATTGATATATTGGAAGCCTATGTTTGGATATCGGAAGTGTTCCGGGTGAAATCGGGATTTTACCGGAGTACCGGGAGGTTACCGGAACCCCCCGGGAGGTATATGGGCCTTAGTGAGCCTTAGTGGGAGAAGAGAAGAGGCAGCCAGGGCTGGGCCGCGCGCCCCTCCACCCCTAGTCCGAATAGGACAAGGAGAGAGGGGGCCGGCACCCCCCTCCTTCTCTCTCTCTCTCTTTTCCCACCTCACGAATCCTATTCCAACTAGGAAAGGGGGGAGTCCTACTCCCAGAGGGAGTAGGACTCCTCATGCGCGCCTCTCCTGGCCGGCCGGCCCCCCTCCCTGGAACCTTTATATATGGAGGCAGGGGCACCCCCTAGACACACAAGTTGATCCATGTGATCATGTTCTTAGCCGTGTGCGGTGCCCCTTCCACCATAGTCCTCGATAATATTGTAGCGGTGCTTAGGCGAAGCCCTGCGACGGTAGTACATCAAGATCGTCACCACGCCGTCGTGCTGACGGAACTCTTCCCCGACACTTTGCTGGATCAGAGTCTGGGGATCGTCATCGAGCTGAATGCGTGCTAGAACTCGGAGGTGCCGTAGTTTCGGTGCTTGATCGGTCGGGCCGTGAAGACGTACGACCACATCAACCAAACGCTTCCGTTGTCGATCTACAAGGGTACATAGATCATACTCTCCCCTCTCGTTGCTATGCATCACCATGATCTTGCGTGTGCGTAGGAATTTTTTTTTGAAATTACTACGAAACCCATCACTCCCTGCGGATGGAACCTGGATAGGCGATAAACCTGGACTAGAGACTTAAGTGTTTAGGTAGGCCGTGGCCGACACTCTCGTTGGGCTCCGCTTAAAGGTTGCCGAGTACATGTCGTGTAAACGACGGTAAGTGGTGGGAGCGTGTGTGAAGAAGTACACCCCTGCAGGGTTATCAATATCTATTCAAATAGCCGGATTCCTCGGATATGGAAACTTGGACCCCTTGCATAGTTCATAGATAACTTGAAGTGGATACTCTAAAACTCGCAAGCTAAGTGTGAGTGCTATGGATGGCCTTCTCGTAGGGAGACGGGAGCGGATCCATAGTGGTGTATTGAATGGTGAATATGTGGACTCGTGTGCGCCACCTCAAAAGAGTTGCTTGCAGTAGTAATTCAGGTTAGCCACTGAGTCAAAGCCGGCTTGCTGCAGTTAAACTCCACCACCCCCTTTAATGATACCAATGCATATGTAGATAGTTCTGATGTAAGTCTTGCTGGGTACATTTGTACTCACGTTTGCCTATTTTATGCTTTGCAGAGAGACGTCAGTCTCGCTAGTAGTTCCGTGTGGACTTCGACGTTTAGCTTGATACCTCAGCTACGATCTTGTGCCCTCGGAAGGATCTGGTAGATAGTCAGGCTTCTCAGCCTTTTTCATTTATAGATGTCTGTACTCAGACATGTTAAGTTTCCGCATGTGCTTTGATTTGTATGCTCTGAATGTTGGGTCATGAGACCCATGTTTGTATTTCTCGCTCCTCGGGGCCTAATGAATAAATACTTGAGTCGTAGAGTTATGTTGTGATGCCATGTTGTATTTACACTTATCGAGCATATTGTGTGTATGATTTAAATGCTTGGTATGTGTGGGATCCAACAATCTAGTTGTTTATCCTTGGCAGCCTCTCTTATGGGGAAATGTAGTCTTGTGCTTCCATGAGCCATAGTAGTCCGCTACAGCCCGGTTCACCGGAGTCCTGCTAGCCCAGCACTACTGCTCAGGACACTTGACTGGCCGGCATGTGTTTCACTTCGTTCCTGTGTCTGTCCCTTCGGGGAAATGTCACGCGGTGACATCCGGAGTCCTGCCTAGCCTGCTACAGCCCGGGTTACCGGAGTCCTGTTAGCCCAGTACTACAGCCCGAATTCACACGCTGTTGACCGACATGCTCGAAGTTGATTCATGTATGCCTGTCCCCATGGGTTAGAGCCGCTTTGGGTTCACGACTAGCCGTGTCGGCCCGAGTTCTCTGTCATATGGATGCTAGCGACACTATCATATACGTGAGCCAAAAGGCGCAAACGGTCCCGGGCCATGGTAAGGCGACACCCATGGAATACCGTGTGTGAGGCCGCAAAGTGATATGAGGTGTTACCAGCTAGATCGATGTGACTTGGAATCGGGGTCCTGACAGCGTTGGTATTAGAGCCTGACTGCCTGTAGGATTACCAAGCCAAACTGGTCGAAGTCGAGTCTAGAAATGCTTTAGTTATGTAAGGGAATTGATTGTGGAAGGGAACGTAAGGCTCTTTTTACTCCTTATATCTCATGCCCTCTAATCTGAGTCACCCTCTTCCTTTCTACGGGGTTAAGAAACTAGGCCTTCTCATCTATCTACTAGGATGACGTGTTACTAGCCCGTTGACTTATAGGATTGATGGCTTCATGCCGCAGTTTAGTTTCCAGTACTTCTGTGTGTTCATAATTGGTCTCGGAACCTTGATATTGTGATGTTGAGTGGTTATGCCGCCATTTTGCAGGATGTCTCAAATCTTTTTGAGCAATTACAGCCATTATGCTGTCTGAGTCATCCCAGGTTTCTAAGTAGTCTGATGCATTTGCAAACCCCTTCCTCCTGTTCCTGATGTTCCTTTGGGCCAGTTCAACCACACTAATCTGTGAGTTGAGGTACTCTACTGCCTCGACATATATGTTGGAGCTATTACTCTGACCCTAGGTGTTTTAGGGAGTCGCCTAGTAATCTAGCCATGTTTTGTGTTACGGTGTGATGATTCTGGCCACCATTCTCGAAAACATCCCGTAATGCCATGTAGTGGTAGGTATTCTATTCATGGGTTCTTGAACCCGAGATTCACCCTACTTACCTCATAATGATAGTGTTGCTAGTTCCTTTAGGATATTAGTAACCTTTGCATTAGTCCTCGAGGTCCGTGGTATATCCTTCTTCCAAATACTATGAACCGCCTATGGCAGAAGTTCTTTGAACCAAAAGATCACAACCAGAGTGCTCTTGATGAGTTCTCCATTCTTCATTGTGAATCTGCCAGTCCTACCTTTCTGCATGGGTTGTCCGGAAGGAATGTTGAGCTTTGCTCGACATACTGATCTATGCATCCACAACTCAGAAAATTATATGTTCCTTCGAGTTGTCCCTCTTTAGTTGTATTCTGACCCTAGTCCATAAATTGTTGGTCAAGAGTAGTTGTGCATTGGTGTTATCGATGCCTATTATTCATGTGATCCGTCAAGCCATTCTATTCTGGAATGACTAGGAGAAACAAACTCCAGTACCTCATACATATCTAGGATTGGGTCAAAACAGTTGTATTCCGCAGATCAAAGTGCCAATCCAGCTTTTGTTCTGTTCTACCTTGGAGTGTTGCCTCCTTATGTCAGAATTGTCATGAGAATTGCACCACCTCTTATGAACTCTTGATGCAGTGATACTTCTCGCCATCATCATTCGCTCCTTGGATCCATGTTGTTGCAACCGGAATACCGACAAGTGAACTGTGATGTGTGAAATCAATACTCCTAGCAACTAGTTGCTTGGTAGTAAATGGACAATATTCTCATTCTTAGCGTGTTGGTTATTGAACCATCGTTCTGAGATTGATCGTGCTACCTAGTCTTTTTTCCGGTGCACTCTTCGATCAATGAGTTAGGATTATTCAATCCCTTTCTTATTTGATCATGTCGTCTTGCTCTGAAGAGCAAGATTGCTCTCGAGCTTAGTAACATATCGGTGGTTCGTGATTTTCTGAAGATCTTCTCGGAAGTATTACCTGGCTGTCACCTGACCGCTATGTTGAGTTCGTGATCAAGTTGGTTTTCTTATAAATCACCCCTTCTCCAAGAATCAGTGTTGGATATCCCTGAGCTAGTTGGTTGGGCTAGACAACCACTTGGAGAGTTGGAAGATAAAAGCTTGTCTGACTTAGTTCGTGTTAAGGGATATCTTTGTGTGTGTGTGTGTTGAAGAAAGATGATATCTTCATCGATTGTTCCTCGTGAACGGTTGTTGGATCTATTGTATTGTCAAAACTTTGACTCGAGTATGGGCTATCGTCAAGTCAAATCAGAACCAACGATGTTCGTAATGTTGTCTTGCTTGTGGCTGATTCCTCGAGCATACACCATTACATCCTTTGGTCTGACCAACACTATCACCGTGTTCACATGATAGTGGAAGTCCAGTGATATGGAAATTCCGATGAGTTATTGTTGAGCCCATCAGCAACATTTTGTCTCCCCCATGATTCATGTTGAACATCAACCTAGTGTTGGAAACTTTATAAGCAATGCCTTCATATTCCGTTCATGAAGCTTATGCTTGGATGGAAGAAGTGTCTTCCTCAAATTCATGTGCATTTGGTGCAAGTTACCGCCGTGAGTTCGAGAAAGATTGTTTTTGTTTTCCCTGGTACCATTCCAAGTCAGTTATGCATGTGTGAATGTATTCTATGGTTTGGTAGATAAATTACCTCCACTCCACATGTATTCCCTAGCACACCAAGCCACTGATTGAATTTTTCAAGGCAAAGAAGTCTATGCTTGGGATCTAATCCATGGACTTGCGTAAGACTTCAAAATCCTTGATGATGGTTCCCCACCTGAACTCGATAGTGTTTTACTATAAGACTACTACGTGGTCATGCTCGTCTTGGATAGCGTATTCACAGGTTTGTAGCAGAACCAGCTCATGTTTTGGAGCTTGCTATCGCAGTTCATTCCCCGAGAATCTCGCAACGTCATCTCGTCAAATTGTGTTGCAAACTCTCATTTTCCTTCTAGACTGGATGGGTCTGGAATATCCTAACACCAACCAGATCTGAATCTCAGGCAGATATGATGGTTGGAACGTACTCCAAGAACTATATTGTTGGTCTCTCTGTAACCGGTAACGTGGATGTCGTGGCCAACACACCTAGCCGGAAGGCCTATTATTGTAGTATCCTGGTTGAAGAAGTTGGTCACCTCCCCATAAGGATCTCGCAGGATCTGCCTCCGTAGTTATTCCTTATGGATTCTTGAGCTTCTGAAGTCCGACCTTTTACTTGATGTTCTAGATATCAAACCATATCTATGAATGGGTTACGCTAGCACATCAAGGAGAACATTAGAAGCGGAGTGCTAAATGTCTCTCGGTCGATCGTCCAGATTCTGTTCCCTTAGCCTCGCTAAGGGAAGATCTGAGAAGGTGTTATCTTCCTTTGTATCCGCATCATCCATCACCAGTCATCATGGTAGTATGTCGTGTTGCCAGGATCCTTGCCACGGATGTTGGTAGAACCTTGATGAATATGGAAATGCTCAAGTTCTTGAGAGCACGCGTAAGCAAAATCATCCCTTGCGTTGTCTTCAACAAGGTAGTCCACACATCATCCATCCTAGTCCGAGTATGCCATCTCTTCGAGCTATCTCAAACGATCAATTGTAAATTTCCTTAAGCTGGTATGAAGAGTTTCAATGATTTATGGATCAAAAGTAATTCTTTTTGCCACTTAAGGGAACAGTTCAACGAGTCACCTTCTCCGAGGTGCCCTATTAAGGGTTCATGACAATTATCTCCTCGCAACTTTGAAACCTTGCACCACCTTACTCAAGCATGGAATTGCTACCTACCAACTTGAATCCTCGTCTTCTGATTTCCATCACCCTGATGTGAACTTTGTGTCTCAATTGGAGAGATGTTACTATGTCTCACTCCATGAGTTGATCCTGAGTTGTTTGATCTTCGAGAAGATCGATCCTTCTAGAGTTTTCCCTTCTCTCTCGTTGTCATGTTGGTTGGAGTTCTCAGAGCAAGCCATCGAGACAAAGATGGTGATCGAACCAACGTTCTTATGAAGTGCAACTTGGATCGTGAAGATTGGGTTAAGTTTGCGTCCCCCTTCATCTTACCCTACGCTTGAATCTCGGGACGAGATTCTTGTTTAGTGGGGGTGAGTTGTCACATCCCTAGTTCTGGCAATGCTTAGTGCTAGCATCTGGTGTTGCATCATGTCTAAAATTTCAGTTAAACTTGAAATAGGGGATAATAAACCCTAGCAGCAAATGAAATTCAACCAGGTTCAAACTTAAATCTTTTCAAAGACCCCAAAATGCCCTTTGAAAATGTTCATGATTTATGATAAAGGTGAAAACCCCTGCCAAAAATGATGAGCATATTTCTTGGCCATTTATGGATTTTTGAATTAATTCATATTGTATTTGAGTTGGAGCAAATATATGTTATAAATATATTTAATGCTTCAATAATTCTGTTATTTTGTGAGGGGCTTTAGAATATTCCTTTCAGTCCCTGCAAAAATTATCAGAAGAAACAAAAATGATTTAGTGCTTGAACTAAATAATTCTGTTATTTTGTGAGGGGCTTTAGAATATTCCTTTCAGTCCCTGCAAAATTATCAGAAGAAACAAAAATGATTTAGTGCTTGAACTAAATCAAAACAAATTGAAACAAATAGAAAACAGTAACTAAAATAGAAAACAGAAAGGAGAGAGAAAGGTTTTACCTGGCGCTTACCCATAGCGAGGCCCAGCACTGTGCAGCCCACCTGGCCTGGCCCTGTGCCGGCCTAGCCCACCTCCACCTCCCCTGTCGTCTTCCTCCCTAGGCCAGTAGGCAGAGCGTGTGCTCGCCACGCGCGCACACGTGCCCGAGCCACCTCCTGCCTGGCTGCCTGCGTCGAGCTGGAGCGCTCATGGTCGGCCAGGCGCCCCGACTTTCTCTTCTCACGATGACGCAGTTCCTCTCTGGCTCTCTCCTCTCTTGCAAGCGCACAGAGGGCGGCCGGTGCTCGTCAGGACCACGCTCCTGACGGCGCTAAGAAGCCACTGTTCCTTTCGCTCTACAGGTGGAAAGGCACGGAGAGCCTGGTTGCGCCAGTCGTTTCCGCTCTCGCACCTAGGGGGATACGGAGAGAGGGGAAAGGGAAGGGGGGGGGAATTAGCCGGCGTCGATTTGCGCGGTGCGCCTCCTGAGTGCTGAATGCTCTGACCGTGTGAGATTGCTGTTTGAACGCCTCTTTTGCCCCATGTGTTTGCACTCTAGGCCTAGTTCAACATGGCTGAAGCGCCTCCGTCAAAGCTTGTCGCGCATGTCGGCGACATTGGTCATCGGTGCTATAAATGCTTATGCAGCGTATGTCGTAGCACCTGTTGCGTGTTTGTACGCGAGCCACCTATACATGGCCGACTCCGTCGGCGAAGAAGCTGATGCAGTCAGCTTGTCCGGCCCCTCAGTCAACAAGCACGTTGGAATGCACACATCAGCTACCGTAGCCCACTGCGCATCGAACGTGGCGGAGCAGGCGTTTCGGACGCTCTCCGGTTGGTCGCGGTGACTAACGCGCAGGTCTGAGCGTCTGACTAGGGATTTGACATTCTTCTCAAGTACTGACAGTGGGCCCAGGCGTTAACTTAAACTGGATTTATTAGTTTAACATAACTATATTAGTGACTAGTCACTGACCAGTGGGGGTCCCACTGGTCAGGTTTGACCTGGCCAGCCACAGTTGACCTGATGACGTCACTCTTACGTCATGCTGACGCAGTAAAACCTTTTCTGGATTTTAAATAAATCTAAATGATTTATTTATTTCAGAAAATGCCTAAAACTTCTAAAAATCATAGAAAATAATCTATAACTCAGAATGAAATAATTTATATATGAAAAATTATCAGAAAAATTCAAGGAATCTGTTTATGGCATTTTCATGCATGTTTGAACAATGTTTGTCCTCTGTTTTGGACAAAACAAATAAATGGCATTTAACTAATCATATATGGAGTTTGAATTTGAATCTTGTATTCAAACCAACTTCATTTAATTGTGTTGCTAGTTGCATTAGCTCAATCAACAACATATTGCCATGTCATTATCATGCATCATGTTGTGCATTGCATTGATTGTGTTCCTTCTCTATTGCCGGTGGTTGTCCCCTCTCGATAGACGTTGTACCGACGCTGTGATCGTTGACACTGATGAAGACCCAATGATATCTTCAGAAGTGCCAGGCAAGCAAAACCCCCTTGTTCATTCCGATACAATCCCACTCTCTCGCTCCTGCTCTCTTTTACTGCATTAGGACAACGATTCATCTGTTACTTGTTTGCGGTAGTTGAACCCCTTATCCTTTGCATGACCTGTCATTGCCACAGTAAATAGATGAAACCCACTAGCATGAGTAGGAGTTGTTTGAGCCCTGATGTGCCTACTCATTCATGCTTGTTTGTCATGCCTGCTATTGCATAGAGTTGCGTCAGGTCTGATTCATCGGGAATGAATCGGAGGTGTGTGAACATGTCCTACTGTGTGTGAGCTAAGTGTGTGAACACGATTTGGTAAAGGTAGCGGTGAGAGGCCATGTAGGAGTACATGGTGGGTTGTCTCATTGAACCGTCCTCAGGAACTGAGTTCTGTGTCTGTGATCCATGAACAGCTACTACCACTCATTGGGATCCTTAATTGACCCTCTCGGCTTCTTAATCACCCTAGTACTCTGTCCAGGAGTTGCAACTAGTTTCTGGTGTTTGTAGGTTATGTGTTGGCGGCCGTGCGTAGCGCTGACCCTAAGGGGTGGGCTATGTTGCGGTAGATACACCGTGGCACGGTGTACCGGGCGCCCGTTTGGTGTCTCGGGAACCCTGTTCACATCGTTCGGGGCCGTATGTGGAAACCTCGGCCGGACTCCCTGCGCGGTAGATACGCCGTGGCATGGTGTATCGGGCGCCCGTTTGGTGTCTCAGGAACCCTGTTCACATCGTTCAGGGCCGTATGTGGAAACCTCGGCCGGACTCCCTGCAGATGGAACCTGGATAGGCGATAAACCTGGACTAGATACTTAAGTGTTTAGGTAGGCCATGGCCGACACCCTCGTTGGGCTTCTGCTTGAAGGTTTCCGAGTACATGTCGTGTAAACGACGGTAAGTGGTGGGAGCGTGTGTGAAGAAGTACACCCCTGCAGGGTTATCAATATCTATTCGAATAGCCAGATTCCTCGGATATGGAAACTTGGACCCCTTGCATAGTTCATAGATAACTTGAAGTGGATACTCTAAAACTCGCAAGCTAAGTGTGAGTGCTATGGATGGCCTTCTCGTAGGGAGACGGGAGCGGATCCATAGTGGTGTATTGAATGGTGAATATGTGGACTCGTGTGCGCCACCTCAAAAGAGTTGCTTGCAGTAGTAATTCAGGTTAGCCACTGAGTCAAAGCCGGCTTGCTGCAGTTAAACTCCACCACCCCCTTTAATGATACCAATGCATATGTAGATAGTTCTGATGTAAGTCTTGCTGGGTACATTTGTACTCACGTTTGCCTATTTTATGCTTTGCAGAGAGACGTCAGTCTCGCTAGTAGTTCCGTGTGGACTTCGACGTTTAGCTTGATACCTCAGCTACGATCTTGTGCCCTCGGAAGGATCTGGTAGATAGTCAGGCTTCTCAGCCTTTTTCATTTATAGATGTCTGTACTCAGACATGTTAAGTTTCCGCATGTGCTTTGATTTGTATGCTCTGAATGTTGGGTCATGAGACCCATGTTTGTATTTCTCGCTCCTCGGGGCCTAATGAATAAATACTTGAGTCGTAGAGTTATGTTGTGATGCCATGTTGTATTTACACATATCGAGCATATTGTGTGTATGATTGAAATGCTTGGTATGTGTGGGATCCGACAATCTAGTTGTTTATCCTTGGCAGCCTCTCTTATGGGGAAATGTAGTCTTGTGCTTCCATGAGCCATAGTAGTCCGCTACAGCCCGGTTCACCGGAGTCCTGCTAGCCCAGCACTACTGCTCAGGACACTTGACTGGCCGACATGTGTTTCACTTCGTTCCTGTGTCTGTCCCTTCGGGGAAATGTCACGCGGTGACATCCGGAGTCCTGCCTAGCCTGCTACAGCCCAGGTTACCGGAGTCCTGTTAGCCCAGTACTACAGCCCGAATTCACACGCTGCTGACCGACATGCTCGAAGTTGATTCATGTATGCCTTTCCCCATGGGTTAGAGCCGCTTTGGGTTCACGACTAGCCGTGTCGGCCCGGGTTCTCTGTCATATGGATGCTAGCGACACTATCATATACGTGAGCCAAAAGGCGCAAACGGTCACGGGCCATGGTAAGGCGACACCCGTGGAATACCGTGTGTGAGGCCGCAAAGTGATATGAGGTGTTACCAGCTAGATCGATGTGACTTGGAATCGGGGTCCTGACAACCCAAATGTCCATATTGTCTTGGGCGATGTCAGGATCACCAAGATCCATGGCGACAAGCATACCCTCATGAAAATCATACATCTTACAAAGTGCTTCCCAATTCGGGCAACCAAAATGGGATACACTCTCAGAATTGTGTAGATTTACATCAAAATCCATACCATGATGGGTCCTTAGGTGAATTATCTTTGTTTCCATACTTTCATGATCTTCAAAATCCATCCTCTCCAAGACATAGCATCTTGCGTGGCATGGGATAAGCTAGTCAAATTGTAAGAGACGAAAATTACACGTTGAAGTAGCAGAAGTCATGCTTAATTACAAAAAAACCACTTGTCGTCGTTGCGTGCCGTTTCAACATCGAAGGTCTCCTTTAGCTTAATGCTGAAGCGTCAACCTTCGTCCAGGAGAGGCCTGTCACATAGACCCCGGTCATCGCCGCACCAGACGCACTCCCCCAGGAGACTTTCATCGTCCGACGACGACATTTCCTAGGTTCATAATTCAAAGATTAAACTTGTAAAATTAAATATATGGACTACAAAAACTAAATTAGATCATTATTATTCATCACGGGTTGACTATCGGTCTGCCAAGTCCTTTCTTGAAATTTCTCAGCTAACGTGGTGTATACATTCGACCGTTGGTGATGATCGCTCCTCCTTTCGTCCCCGAGTGCATTACGCCAAAATGTCTAGCACACGGGAATGAAGGAGAAGTGACCCCTACAACAACAGTCGGGATTTTTCGTCCTCTCATATATGGTCGAGACTCTCCCTCACTGATTCCTCTCTAACATTTGTGACCGTCGGTAATGGTCGTTACTCATCCTTCCCCTAGTGCATAACAATGGTCTAGCACAAGGAGAAGAAGGAGAAACGACCCCCACGACAACAGTCGGGATTCTTCATCCTCTCTCATATATGGTGGACACACTCCCGTCGGTGATGGTCGTTATTCCTCCTTCCCCTAGTGCATAACAAAGGTCTAGCACAAGGAGAATAAGGAAAACAACCTCCACGACAATAGTCAGGATTCTTCTTCTCTCATATATGGTGCCTCGACAGACTTAAAGTCAACCCGAAATGTTGTTTAATTATCTTTCTATAAAACCCATGCCACTCGATATTTCCTACATATTCTAGCACAAGTCATGCCAAATTTCACGGGAAAAATTTGGCATGACCTTTGCTAAAAAAGGACATATCGAGCGCCTGAAATTTGCCGGAACGGAAATTAATCAACACTCCAGCAAAACATAGGCCACTCGAAGGTGTTACCTGCAAACATGGCCAGCCACTTGGGCAAGCACATATCCTATTTGAGCAACACAAGATATACATGTTTATATCTACATCATTCCAATGGTTGAAAATATGAACAAAAACATTTCAAAATATCTTATAGGATTCATATTGACATGGCGATTTGGCTGGTCTCACCTCGAGGCCGGAGGGGGTCGGTGACGGGAACGATGGTGGGGATGATGGAGGGGCTCCTTGATTTCTGCAAAACCAAATACCCTATAAGCTATCAACTAATCAAATGCATACACCTTGCATAGTGCTCTCCAATTTGAGCATTCAAAATAGGAGTAGTTCTCCAATTTGAGCATTCAATAAGCAAAACCAAATCATAAAATAAATTAGTATTCAAATTAGCAATCGTTCAATAAGCAAAACTAAACCATCTCTTGCGTCTATACATCGTCGAATATTATCACTAATACATCTCGAATAGTATCATACATATAACATCACTAATACAGCTAAAACCCTAGCGAACGACGGGTATCGGCGCGGGCGGTGGACACCGAAAGAGAAGGAACCATCACAGGATCATAGCTCCAATGAGATCCCTGAAGAACCTCCCAGGTATTGGAGAACCTGCCCTCCAACGCAACCATGTAGCGACGGACGTGCTCGTCCTCCTCGCTGACATGGTGACGTACCACCTCCGCGGGGTCCTCAAGCCTCCGCACCGTCACTGGCCCATGCAACCTCCACCAAATAAGGTTTGGGTCAATGACAGGCTGGCTCCTCACCAAGCTGGGCCCCCCTGAAGGTAGCACCTCCCAGTACTAGCCTGGCAGAGGCCAGTCCCGGACATGGCCCCTCTGATCAAGCAGGCCTCCTCCACCGAGTCGACAACGGTGATGCGGGACAGGCATCGTCAATGTCGATGCGAGAATAATTGCTTTAACTTAAAAAATAACAACCAATGTGACATGTTGAACATGGTTCAATCATAACTAGGGTTCATACTTTATTCTAAGATTAAACTCCTAAAATACCTAAATTATATTAACTACACCTAACTAAAAACCTACATTTTGAACATGGTTCAATCATAACTAGATAGGGTTCATACTACATTATTCTAAAAGTAAACACCTAAGATTGAACACCTAAGATCATAACCTACTACATTATTCTAAGATTTAACCCAAACTTTTCAACTAGCTAGGGTTCAAAATTAACTAGGGAGGGGGGAGGAGGGAGGAGGAGTACCTCTCGGTGGATGAGGGCCAGCGTGGGGGGGAGGGCCAGCGTGGGAGGTCGACCGGCGGGGGAGGAGGCCGGCGGGGGGAGGGTGGCCGGCAGGGGAGGAGAGCCGGCACGGGCGAGGGCGGCCGGCGGTAGAAGACCGGCGTGGGGGACGGCAGCGCGAGGGGGACGGCGGCAGCGATTGTGCGCGGCGGAGGCGTGCGAGTGAGAGTGTGTGAGGGGGAGAGTGAGGTCGAGCGCTGGCCGGAGTGTGGATAAGGTGCCCGTAGTAGTACCACTTGTATGTAGAAAGCGGTACTGCTACGCACAAGCAGTAGCGCTTTCTACATACAAGTGCTACTATTATGCCTGGCCTACCGGCAACGGTCTGGCAATTGTAGTAGTAGCGTCTTCTATGAACACAGCGCTACTGGTTAGTGCATAGTAGGAGCGCTTACCATGTGCAAGCACTACTGATAAGTAGTAGCAGCGGTTTCTTATAAAAAAGCGCTACTACTAAGCTCCTGTGTATAGGCATTTCCCTAGTAGTGTAACGAAAACCTCTTTCTGTTGTGCAATGTTGTATAAGGAAGGATACTGTAAGGTTAGTGGTGTCCCTCCCAGCTAGGTATCTTCCCAAAACCTAGTACTATGTTCGTTCCCCACTATGAATTTGATCCTGTTGAAGAAGGCAGCCTTTGTTCTCATTAGCCCCTTCCAAAAAGGGGAGTTAGTTGATTGTGCCGTCAGTTGTGCCAGAGTTTTGGAAATCTTCCATGACAGGTACCCTCAAGAATGTAGGTCATTCCGGACAAGCTATTGCTGACGGGGGATTCCTGATGGTACCAGCGCATTCCTGATGGAATTTGGTTGTGGGAGTCTATTTGGGGGTAGTGGTAGCTGTTTGGCTTGCAAGTCATTTCGAGTTACAAACAACCACCACGAGGATTTTCTAGTTCCGATCTCATGATAACAACTGAAATGAAAGGGAATGAGTTGAGCCAAAAATTGCTTCCACCACATTGGTCTTTTGGATTTTAACCTCGTGTCGTGTTTGTTTTCTTGCCCACGCCTTCACTTCTATTTCTTGTGATGGAGACCTGACCTCACATTTACCTTTGGGTTTCTCAATGTTTCTTCCATGTTTGTTTTCTCGCCCGCGCCTCCATTATGACGACAATTTCTTTGGTGGTCTTGAGTGGTGAGGTCACCAACATTCTTTGCAGCCTGGCTAAGAAGATGAAGCTAAAAGACTTTGGAGGCTACAATGTTTTTTTGTTTCTTGTTTGGGTCTTTCATTGTATTTCTTTGTATTCCTCTTTATTTGTCAGGTATATTGAAATGCCACTGGGTGTTTTTCTAATAGAAAACGAAAACATACCTGGACTTAATGGTCTCACCATGAACCTTAACAATATTTTCAGACTGAACTGAATGACCTTTGAAGTTTATATCATCTTACATTTTGAACCTTCCTCAAGATTTCCTCGATGGAAATATTGGAAGCACCAGACATAATTTTTGCATCAAAAGCAACAAGTACTCCCCGCAGTTCAGTTCCAGCAATTATATGACATAGTCCCAAAACTAATGACTTCCTGAATATCTTTAGATCCCATATGTACTTGTTTAGATTAAGATCATGGTGATTCCTATCTTGATACATTATAAATGTGCAAACAACATTGTGTACAATCAACAAAACAAAATATTGAATTTTACTTTGGAGGGTTGTAAAATAAAAAGACACAAGTGTCTAAAGATATTGACCTAAGTTGCAACCACCATTTATGACCTATGGAAAACACAAGCACAAAGGTAAGCACTATTGAAGAGAAATCATTAGATAAATTGGCAAAATTCAGGAGCTAGCAGATAGTTGGCAGACAAGGCATATTTACAGTAGCTCAATTAAGCACAATAGATGTACGCAGCCTCATCTCGATAGTGGAGTCAATCAAGACTATGAAATATCTTCTATAAATCATGCATCAAACATCAATTTCCATTATCAATAAACAATCATCTCCCATATTTATGAACGAAATAGTCTTCCTATCGATTGCATGAACCATCCACATTGTTAGGAAATATGTAACTTGTATTCTCATGTGGCCATAGGCTCGTATATATACATGTACATGTGCAGAAAACCCCTTATACAATGGGGTATATACAAAAGGATACACACTTATATATATAGTACTCTAACACCCCCCACCCTCAAACTCATGAGCCATGTTGCGTTGTAGTCTAGGCCTTCATAAAGAAATTCGCCAACTGTAACTCGACAGGCACATACTGAAGAGCAATAACCTGATCCTGCACACCAAGACAAACATAAAAAGTATCAACACCAATATGCTTGGTGAGCTCATGCTTTATAGAGTCGGGCACAATGCTAATAGAACTTGTACTTTCAGACATTAGCATAGTAGGTTTAGTGATAGAAACACCAAAGTCCTGAAGTAACCACCGTAACCAAGTCACCTCTACCGTCAAAAGAGCCATATAAACAAAAATATCACAAAAAAAGCATTTTATTTTTTCACCTATGTATACTGCCAAACACAACATATTACGACTGTAATAGCTGGATAAGAAGAATCATCTGTCCCCACCATGCCAGACACTACATGTTACTACTGAAGACATGTTCATCTTGTATGTAGCACATATGCCCGATGTAATTTTTCCAAAATCTGGTCTTTTCTTGATAGATGTGAGTGATGATGATTTCCGTGCAACAAGTGCAATACTTAGTTTACCTTATGAAGATACTCATGCTTTAAACATGACATTGAAACACAATGACATAGCCAATAGCTCAACAAAAAGCCCTATGATGTTTCAACACATGAAAAACTAAAAAATATCTTCTCCCTGGACACAAAGGGAGAAACAATGCACAACGCTCCTCACACAAAGGAGTCGGTTAGGTCGCCCCTTTCTCCAACAAGGTCACCGTTTCCCTCCATATCTAGTTGACATCTAGGCGGGGAGATAAAGGGGAACCCAGTTCTTCGTCTGATGTATACTCTCTTCTTGTGATCTTTTTCGTGAGTCCTACAAGGATGTTGAGGTTGCGATGATGTCGCAGGGATCAAGTAAGTCTCTCTGGTAAATTCATCCCGATGGTGTTCTTATTCCATTCCATGTGCATGGTTTGAAGATGAAGAGATTTTTTTATCTACTAGTACATATAGAAGTTTTATGCACAACTCAACAAGGTTTACCTTTTTCCAAAGAAGAAGAAAGCCAAAAATGAAAGCTTGCATGTTGTAGGAAATTGCATTGAAGATCTCGAAAACACATACACCTAAGACATGGAGGAATCACCAACTGCAGCGAATGGATGTTCCACATGTATCAATGAAGCTTACAATGCCCTCATTAATTGCCAATTAAGTTTCATAAGGGGGGCTCTGTTGACCTTAATTGCTTGTGTGCAAGGACACACACCATGTCGGATGCTGCTTGCCTCACTTGATATATAAAATCAATCTAGGATCGGAGTCATCGTCGCAAGAGGGAGACGGGGCACATATACTCAAAGCAAAGAAGGCAACTAGCTATCTACATGAATAGTTAGTTATAAGGAGACCATAAACCCAATGTGTCATGGGATTGGGAGGTAACGGGTATTCAGGTTTGAGCTGAAAGAGGGGAACCAGTGTAGATTGTTTTGTTGGAGATTCATAATGACAACCATGTATGAGTTCTTGGTTGCATGTATGCGCTGATATGCCTTGTAACTAAAAAGGAGGAAGTACTACTATACCGACCTACGGTTGGTATACCCCAGTTGGATTGTTGAGGATTCTTCTTATCCGGTAACTGCATAGTCATGCAAAAATTACCAGTTACACCTGAGTTTGTAATCTCTTTTTGTTTAGGTCATGTTCGTGTGTCCTAGTGACATTGATCCTGCAATGGCATCACTGTCATGGAATAAGTGTTCAAAGTCAATCTGATATGTATGTTTGATGACAAAGATAATTTTTTATCTACTACTACCTTCGTCCTGGTTTATTAGTCCCCTTTGTATTTTGTGTCAAAATTTGACTATTGATTTTTATTTGATCACCAAAAATGTTAATGCATGTCACCAAAAATTATATCGTTGAATTTGTATTTGAATATAGTTTCTAATTATTATTCTTATGACATGCATTAACATTTTGTTAGTTAAATTTAAGGTCAAACTTTGGCACGGAATACAAAGCGGACTAATAAACCAGGACGGAGCTAGTAGTACATACACAAGTGATATGTAGTACTCAACAACATTCCTCTTTTTCAATAGACTAGTTAAATGTACATGCATTGCTACGGGGTAACAATGCATGCAATTGAATCAAGATAGGATTAAGTTACATGGATAAGGTCAATGGAACATCGGTTTCCACAATTCTTGCTCATTCTTTATTGCAAAAAATTATCTTCTAGTAAAGACAGTACTCCTATATGAGAATAGGAAGACCTTGCAAGAACAGAATGCTTTCATTGGGAGTAACTTGAGGTGACACTAAGAACCAAGAAAGATCAATAAAGAAGCATGCATTGTGCATTTTCCTCCACCATTGTTGTGGTAGACACGTTGATCAGCCTTGTTTCATATTGATATCTTGATATTCAAGAGGTTAATTTCAGTTTATTTCTTCACCCATTTCAATCTTACATGTTTGTTTCTTGCTAGAGTTGCCGCCTGATGAAATATTTGTGCAATACAAGCTCTGGTGTTTAGACGAATAAGAAGTCTAATACGTTGCCTTCAGATCTATCTTTCATTTGGATAGGAACTTGTAGTAGAGTAGCGTAGTTACCATAAAAAAATATGTCAGTGTAGAATGTTGTCCGGTTTATTTCTAAGGAAATATCTTTTTGAAAACATAGTATATATGCAAACATTCACAAACACATAAATACAATCACCCCTATGTTCACATACATGCACACCCCCTATGAGCACCTCCGATTAACTGAGCCAACAAGTCTCTTGAACGATGAAGTCACCACATTAGCCTCACTATATATGTTGCTTACCTCTGAAATAACAAGGCCGTTAAATCATGGAACGGATCCAGAAAAATGAGAGCATCCATGTCAAGTCTAGAACTTGAATTCGGATGGGACGTTCCACCATAAGGGACATGACCAACTAAATTACACACAATTCACATTTGTTAGGAAATATCCAAAACGGTGCACAAGCAACTATTCATCAAGAAAAGACTTGTAAAGAATATTTAGACCGCGATATTCTCTCCTACTTAAAAAGACGTAAGATCCTGTTGCCCGCTCTTCGTTCGTCCAACCTCTTGTAGGTAATTCCTTTCTCCCTTTCCCCGTTTTGATTTTTCCCTCCCATATATGGTTTTTTCACGGTTTTTCCTGAAATCGCGTCAATCACCCCACCACTTACGGGCTTACGAAATAATATTACGTCTCTTTGGTTTGTCAATAAATCCGGTTTTTTACGCAATCACATTAATAATAAGATGGCAGGTAAATTATGTGCTAACCTATTAGAATATTTATATCCCCTTGCAATGCACATGCAATTATCTAGTTCTACAATAACAACGAGAAAACACGCTAATAAATAGGAACCCACATTCAACTTCACAATGCCTTGAACCGGAATAGTGAAATTGTAGCTAAGCTCATTCTCCCGAGTACTTTCGGTTGAGTCATAGTACTCAGAAGAACTAACCACGAGCAATGAGCATCCAGTGGGCAGGCAAGCCCTGACAATATAGGAATTGGGATGCAAAGCACCGTCAAGGTTCCGAGTGTAAATTGCCGCAAAAAAAGGTTCAGTGTAAAAGCCATAACACCAACGCCACGCACAAGACTGTCATCCCGCCTGCTGGCTTCCCTTCAGCTGGTCACAAAACCAAGTTGTAGCCATTTTTTATGTACAACGCAAAGTTGCATTCGAGGCTCTCCAACATCCCCATGACTGATTCTCGTATCAATGCACTAAATAAAAATGGGGACTTTGAGAGCGGAAATAAACTTATCACCTTGGAACAATGCATGGATCAGCAATTTATATGTCATCCGCAGAAAAAAAAAAGCAATTTATATGTCATAGTCCCAAAATCTGTAATTTCATGAATATCTTGAGATGCACCAATGTACATTTATGTATAGTCATCAAAACAAAGTATTGTTTCTCAAACAAAATCTTGAATTTTGGAGGGCTGTAAAATAATACTCCCTCCATTCCAGAATATAAGGTGTACTGGTTTCCATTAAACCCGGGCATGGGCAGCCCGGCCCGACGACCCGGCCCGAAAAACCCGGGCCGGGCCAGATCGGGCTTGACATTCGGGCTGGGCTCGGGCTTTGTTTTGCAGCCCGAAAGATAGTTCGGGCCGGGCTCGGGCTTCAATTTTTCTGTATTTCGGGCCGGGCTTGCACGTGCGCGTACTAAAAACAACAATCGGGCCAGGCTTTCAGGCTTTGAGCTTGATTTCGGGCCGGGCTCGGGCTTGAAAATAGGGAGTATTTCGGGTTTCGGGCCGGGCTCGGGCTTGAGAAATGAAGGTCGGGCTTTTACAAGCCCGGCCCGAAACCCGGCCCGGCCCGACATTTGCCCGGGTTTAGGATTTGAATGTTTGACCAAGATTAAAGAATAAAAAAACATGTGCAATACATAATAGATCAAATATGAAACTACTTTTCATTATGGATAAAATGCTAAATTTTGTATTGTGAATATTGTTATATTTTTCTAAAAGCTCAATCAAGTATGCACACGAGTTTGACTTTTGAAAAACAAATACACTTTATATAAAGGAATGGAGGGAGTAAGACACAAGTGTCCAAACATATTGACCTAAGAGCATCTTCAACGCGGACCCTCAAACCGCCCGGATACGTCCAGATCGCGTGGTCCGGACGTGTTCTGCCATCCAATGCGATCATTTATCGGTTTGCTCGGCGATCCGGCCATACGTTTTTCCATAAAGCGGAGACAAACTGAGGTAGGGGCTTTGCGGGTGCCCGAACCGCTGCCACGCCCTCTCCTGACTGTCCTGGCCCACCCAAAACCCTCCTCGCTTGCCCACGTGCAGTCCCACCCAACGCCAGCTGCCCGCATTCATGCCGCTGTAGAGCAGCCGCTCCGTAAGGATGCCGGCCCAGAGCGGATGCGACCTCTTACTGGTGCCGGCATTGAAGTGGCGCGCTGGCCGAGAGAGTCGCATGTGCCATGTCCCCGGTGTCTGCGCATGTTCAAGACGGGGCAGATATCTACCACGCCCGTTCAATGCCCGTTCGTTCGTATGCCGCCATTAAGTAGGCTCGTCGGCCGAGGCACCAACTCCAGCGCCATGTTTTGACGCACCCGGACGCTTAGCCTCATTGAAATCCGCTATGTAAAGGCGGCCACACATGACTAACTCCACACCACAACACATCCGCCTCCTTCGCTCCACATCTGCCATGACCGTGAGCGGGAACGCTCTGTGGGATAGTTTGTCATTAGAGATGAAGCACGAGGTGGCCACCCTTGCAGCCGCCTAGCAGTCCTACCGTGCCAGCCGGATCGAGCAGGGCATGACAGCGAGCTGCCCAGCTCGCCCGAGGTCTCCGTCGACGACCCTATGGGTTCCAACGACAACACGGCGCCAGATCCTGCGTTGGTGCATGCCGGCTTGATCATGGAGCAGGCGCACTCGCACTACGACGCCGCCGTGGCAGAGGAGGAGCAACATGCGTCGGCTCCTATGTCAGCGCTCCGACGGGCGCAATAGGACCATAGGTACAACATATTCGTCCTCGAGCGGCACCTGCTGGCGGAGGGCCAAATCTATGGCGAGCACGCAAGCGAGGCGGCCGTGACTGCCATGGCCGCGACAAAGCCGAACTTCGTTGCAGAGCAGCCGGTGCTCTACAAGGCTACGCGCGCCGTCCGCAACGCAGAGGTCGCGACATCGTGCAACTTTCAGCAGCGCACGCGGCAGTTGGACAATGACGGACCGTGTAAGTGCATCATCGACCTCACGTCCACCAGTGCCAATGACGGATAGGTCGTGGACTCCTCCGAGGATGAGTAGGGCATGAGAGGTGGTAGGGCATTGTGTCCCAAGTGTGCCGGTCCGTCTCCCATGTTATACTCTTCCTCGCAGAAGACCACACGTCCACTTTACGGGTCTTGAACCCCGTCGCCGTTCATGCAGACGATAGATGAAGGATGTGGTTGCCGATGTGAAATACAAAGGATGGTCGCCATTGTAGGATAAGTTTAGGGTCAGACCACTTTTTTCGAAATGTAATGAAAATCCGCCGTGTTTGCAAGAATTTTGTCCGGTTTATATGAAAATCCGCCATCTTTGCAAGAATTCCATCCTATTAGTTGAAACGGTGTTTCAAATGTATGCGGGCAGCGTTGGATGGCCGGCTCCCGCACCCGTGACAGCGGGCTGGTCATCTTTTGTCCACGGACGGATGTCGGAGCAAATTTACGGGTCAACTTTGGAGATGCCCTAATTAAGTTACAATCATCATTTGACCTATGGAAAACACAAGCACAAAGATATGCAGTAATGAAGACAAACCATCAAATGAATCAGCAAAACTCAGGAGCCAGCAGATATCTGACATACAAGGCATATATACGTGACAACTCAATTAACCACGGTAGGATGTACAGAACCTCATCTCGATAGCCAAGCCGATCAATACTATCAAATATCTGCCACAAATCATGCATCAAACGTCAATTTCTGCTACCAAGTGACAATCATCTCCCTGATTTATGAAGGAAATAGACTTTCTATTAATTGCATCAACTATCCACATTGCAGAACACTAAAGAACCATGATCAGTCATATACCTCTCCCATGAGGACATGGAGGAATCACCAATGCAATAAGTGGATGTGCCCCATGTATCAATGAAGCTTACTTATGGTGCCCTTGCTACCAATTAAATTTTCATACTGGGGCTCAGTTGACCTTGATTGCATTGCGTGCAAGGACACAGAACATGCCTCATGGTGACTGCCTTGCGTCCGCTATAAAAGCAGACTAGGACCTAAGCCGCCTCCGTCGCAAGAGGGAGAGAAGGCTTACACACTTGAAATGATATAAAGGCAACTAACTATCTAGATGAGCAGTTAGTTATATAAGTGGACCATAACCACTTAAATAGCGGCACATCACGGGATTAGGAGACAATGGGGATTCGGATTTGCGTTCGAGACCATGAGCCGGTAGAGGTTGTTTTGTTGGTTGAGGTTCTTAGCAGCACCCAGGTATGCGCTGCAGTTTGGTTTGGTGTTGTATCGAGTAAAAATCTACTTTCCTGTTCCTCACGATAACAGCAGCTCTGGAATGAAATCTTAATGCGTTTTCATATCTTTTTTTAGCATTGTAGCCTCATTTGTTTTCGCAACGGTGTCTTCCCTTTGATACCGTATTGATCTGATGCCAGTTTTCCCTCTTGAGTTTGTCAAGGATTATTTTTCAAAGTGATCCATATTTACGACAGATGATAACTGATTTTATGCTGGCACATTTTGAAGTCCAGGGCTGTGTGATGCTTGCCTTGACCAGCATTTACCAAAATTTCCCAGTTACGTTGCTCATGTGAAACAGAGCATAACACACATGGGACATCATGAACAGGACACAATGACTTTGATCATGAGTAGAACTGTATAAGGGAGTACAAAATAACACAGGAACATCTGTAACAGAAAGGATATTTCATTACTAATAATAATACGAGGTAACAATTGTTCTGCCCCATACAGACAGCCATACAGAGCAGCAAACTGACTGCCTATCTTTCTTCCTCCAAAACACAAAATATCATGCAAAATATAGGTTTTCTTTCACCTATGCGTATGACACTACCTGCTACTCTTCAGTTCATACTCCATACCGCATATCTAGTTTGTCTCAAGACAAACTCTCTTAAGTTCGACCAAGTTTATAGAAAGAAAAAAACATCAACATCGATCTAGTACAAAAGATAGATGTTGATATTATTTTTTATATAAACTTGGTCAAAGTTAAAAGGGTTCGACTTGAGACAAAGTAGATATGCCTTATACACTAGAGGACGATACTACTACTACTACTGTAACATCCTACGGTTGGTATACTCCACAACTGGATCGTTGAGGATTCTTCTTATCCAGCATCTGGAGTAGGGGCAGTCTTGCTAACACTATCAGTTGCACCTGTGTTTGGTGCTCATGTAAGATTTCATCTCCATTTTCACCTGGCTATTTTTATTTTTATCAGAGAGGCTTGATTTAGCCTTGTTGGAGTCGTCGTTGGACTTGCTGTTTCTGAGCTTGTCAAGGAGAGTAAATAGCATAAAACTACTGCTCCCTCCATAAACAAATATAAGAATGTTTAGATCACTATAAACATTCTTATATTTGTTTATAGAGGGAGTACTTTACATGCTAGGGTTCCAAAAAACTATCGATTTTTTTTCTCAGATAACTATCAAGTGGTTGGTTGGTTGTATTAGAATACAACTTGGAATAGGACTAGGACTCCTACTCGGTTTATAATAGAGCTAGGTTAGGTACAGCTTGGCTCTTATATATACCTCTTGTATCGGTACAATATTGCTTCAATAATTATTCAATACAATTTTACATGGTATCAGTTTTATGATCCTAGGGAATGGTGTCAGTTTAGGTCATCGATCGATGACTTCCACCTCTGTTCCGATCAGGACGATTGCATCTGGCGCCGCCGCCACCGGATCGATCGTCGCTGAATCCATCTCCTCTGCCCCGCTGCATGCAACGCCATGCATGCCCCAGCATAGCTACGGGCCGCACGCTCCTGCCTCGTTAGCACATGGCTACGGGATGCATGCTGCTGCACCGTTCCAGATGGCTGGCTTTACCCCGCCGCCCGTGCATGGCTACGGGCCACACGTCTACGGCGCCATGCAACACGGCGCATCGCCCGCAGGAGCCGCAGCCGGGCACTACTCTGCGTCATCTACGGGGCACTACGCGGCCGCGCCTGTGACTTCGTCCAGTACGCCCTCCGCGGCTCTCTGCAACACACCTGCGGCGCCATACAGTACACCGGCGATCTACGGCGGGTACCAACCGACTCTTCCGATCGCACCGTACTACGATGTTCCTGCTTCGTCCCCGGTTTCATCAACTGCACACCACCACCGCCGCTCAGATGGCGCCCATTTCCTGATCCATGGACAGGGCTAGTCCAGGCGTAGCCTATGCCCTGGTCTGTTCCTACTCCATATAGTGCCCCGCCTGCCTATACCGGTGGCTGGCAGCCCGGTGCTCGCCCTCACACCGACGCGTCCATTCTCGTGCCCCGATAGCCGACGGCCGCGTACCGCGCTGCTCTCTCCTCCGCGTCACCGATCTACAACACCAATCCTTATGTATTCTATGGCGCTCCATCGTCCCCCTACATGCAGCAGTACAATGATGGTGTTTCTCTCTTTACGCCGATGTCGGCCCGACTGCCGATGCCACCACACCTGCAAGCTCCCATGACTATACCGGCCTCTACTTCGACTTCGAGCTGGACCAAGCTGCTTTTCTACAAGCCATAAACAACTTTGCTGCACAAGGGAACTCATGTACGGATTAGATTTTCAATTCTGATGCTTCTCGTCATATGTCTGCATCGAGTAATTTGCTTTCTTCTTGCACACCTTCGTCTTTTCCCTCTATTACTCTCGGTGATGGATCTTCCATTCCTATTTACTGTGTCGGTCAGGCTCAAATCCAATCCCCAACTAAGCCTTTGCTTCTTCGTGATGTTCTTGTAGCTCCTGCCCTTATTAAAAATCTGATTTCTGTTCGCGAAATCACTACCGATAATCTTGTTTCTGTTGAGTTTGACCCCTTTGGTTTGTCTGTGAAAGACTACCGGACCAAGGTCGAAATCGCTCGATTCAATAGCTCCGGTGATTTATATTCTCTCCATGGTGTTTCGGCTGGTGCTCCTCCAACATCTATGGTGGCCTCTGTTGATCGGTGGCACCAACGTCTTGGCCATCCCAATAAAAATGTGCTATCCACACTTCTTAGTGAATTTTCAATACCTCATAATAGAGACTCTCATAATTCTTCTATGTATCAGCCATGTCAATTGGGCAAACATGTTCGTCTACCCTTTAGTTCCTCTCAATCCTCTAGTACTTTTCCTTTTGAATTACTTCATTGTGATCTCTGGACATCACCAATAGAAAGTGTATCTGGTTTTAAGTATTATCTTGTGATTCTTGATGATTTTACTCATTATGTTTGGACATTTCCTTTACGCAACAAATCCGACATTCATGATATATTCCTTAACTTTCAGCGCTATGTCTTGGTCCACTTTTTCCTCCCTATAAGATTCAGACAATGTGATAATGGTCGTGAATTTGAAAACTTTAAAATTTGAAATTTCTTTCTAGAATATGAAATTCTCTTGCGTTTCTACTGTCCTTATACCTCCCCTCAAAACGGCAAAGCCGAGCGTTCTCTTCGTACTCTTAATGACATCATTCCCACTCTGCTTGTTCAATCTTCTATGCTTTCGATGTTCTGGGCAGAGGCACTCCACACGGCCACATATTTACTCAATATTCGTCCATCTAAAGTTAACACACAAACTACTCCTTACTTCTCTTTATTTCTCTCTTATCGAAATTACTCTGACGTTCGCGTTTTCGGTTTCTTTGTTTCCCAAACTCCTCTACTTCTCCTAACAAACTTTCCCCACGCTCTATCCCGTGTGTCCATCTAGGTTTTTCTGACGAGCACAAGGGTTATCATTGTCTAGATCTTGTTAGTGGTCGTATTCATGTGTCTCGTCATGTAACATTTGCTGAAAACATTTTCCCCTTTTCCGAGCGTCAACAATTAGATCCCAACTCATCCACGCCGTCCACTAGTCCCTCTCGTCGCAATCATCTTCCCTTCTTTCACCCGCCGACCCAGCGAAACCAGCCACAGTAGTGGATCCTGCCGCCACCACTTCTGTCATCACCTCTGTCCCGGCAGAGGAAAACGCATTACACTCTGACGTGGCACACCTCTTGCCGCCGCAGTCTTCACAGCCATCTCCCGCATCCGCTTCCTCCGCTGCGCCGGACGCGTCCACCACATCTTCCCCAACCCCTCCTGCTCATGCTATTCCCATTCCAGTTCCTACTAACGATCATACCATGCGCACACGTGCCAAGTCCGGGTTTCGTTTACCTGCAAAAGATCATCTCAATCTTCATGCATCTTTATCTCCTTCCTCTTTACCCAAATCTTAAAAATCAGCTCTCCTAGATCCTAATTGGGCCGCAGCTATGAAAGATGAATATGATGCCCTTCTATAGAATAACACATGGCGGTTAGTTCCTCGTCCTTCCAATACAAATATCGTTTCGGGCAAATGGTTTTTTTTCATCAATTTAATTCTGATGGGAGTCTTGCATGTTATAATGCTCGATGGGTATGTCGTGGTTACTCTCAGCAACACGGTATCGATTATGATGAGACTTTCTCTCCAGTTGTCAAGCCCGACACTATTCGCACTGTCCTTAGCATCGCCGTCTCTTCTTCCTGGCCAATTCATCAACTAGATGTCAAAAATGCTTTTCTTCATGTCTCTCTTCAAGAAACAGTCTATTGTCAACAACCTCTTGGCTTCGAACATTCCTCCTATCCTAATCATGTTTGTCTTCTTCAAAAATATCTTTATGGTCTTAAACAAGCACCATATGCCTGGTTCCAACGCTTTTCTACTTATGCTCAAACCATCGGTTTTACCCCTTCCAGTTCTGACACTTCTCTCTTTACCTGTCATCACAACACCAACACTGCTTACCTTCTTTTATATGTTGATGATATTATCCTCACAACTTCCTCCCAACAATTTTTAGATCATATTATCTCTCTTCTTCGCCATGAATTTTCTATGACAGATTTAGATCTTCTTCACCACTTCTTAGGTATTGCTGTTATCGGTGACTTCTCTGGTCTTTTCTTGTCTCAACGGCAGTACACTCTGGATCTTCTTTCTCGTGCTGGTATGCTTGATTGTCAAACTTCCTGTACCCCTGTTGATACATGTTCCAAACTCTCTGCTGACGGTGATCCTTTCTCTGATCCTTCTCTTTATCGTAGTCTTACCGGTGGACTTCAGTATTTCACTCTCACTCGTCCTGAAATTCTTTTGCTGTTCAACAAGCTTGTTTATACATGCATGATCCTCGTATTCCACACTACAATCATGTCAAACGTATTCTTCGATATCTCAAAGGCACACTAGACTTAGGTCTTCATATCAACAAATCCTCTCCCACCTCCTTGACAGCTTACTCTGATGCAGGCTGGACTGGTTGTCAAAATATTCGTAGGTCCACATTCGGATTTTGTGTTTTTCTTGGTAACAATTTGGTTTCTTGGTCTTCAAAAAGGTAGGTTACGGTCTCCCGCACGTCCGCTGAAGCTGAGTACCGCGTTGTGGTTCATGCGGTTGCTGATATGGTATGGTTGCGCCAGTTGCTGTCGAAGCTGCACCGTCCTATTGAGCACGCTACCATTGTTTACTGTGATAATATTTCAGCTGTCTACATGTCAGGGAATCCTGTTCAACACCATCGCACCAAGCATATTGAGATCGACATTCATATTGTTCGAGAGAAGGTGGCTCTCGGTCAAGTTCGCGTTCTCCACGTGCCTACTTCTGCTCAGTTCGCTGATATCTTTACTAAAGGCCAGGACACTACTCCGTTTCAAGACATTCGTTTCAGTCTCAACGTCGTCGAGCCTACCGTTGACACTGCGGGGGGATGTTAGAATACAACTTGTAATAGGATTAGGACTCCTACTCGGTTTGTAATAGGGCTAGGTCAGGTGTGGCTTGGCTCTTATATATACCTCTTGTACCGGCACAATATTGCATCAACAATTATTCAACACAATTCTACAGGTTGTTTCAGAAAACCATGATGACAGAGTATGTTACAATTAATCATGATTATGATAGTTGGGCCCCATGCGTCAGAGCTATAATTGTTTGATCGTTAACTGGCACGTGGGACCCATATGTCAGTGTATTTCTGAAAAGCAATCAGGTCAATGCATCTTTTTTCAAAAAAGCAATCGGGTCCCTGCTCCAGATCATAACAGCCACTGGCGCGGCTCCTCTCAACGCCGCCTCGTCCTGCCGGCGAGCCGCGCCCGCAGCCGCCGTGAGCTCACCAACACGCAGCCTATCTCTCTTTCCTCTTCCGCACGTCGGCTCAAGATGGGTCCAGGTGGGTGACAGGCTGGGATCCAGGCAAATCTCCTTGCCTGCGGCCGCCGTTGACGTCTTCGCAGGCCTCCTCGAGCTCGCCACTCACGATGACGCGTACGGCCTGCGCCGCTACTGGAGCGCGCGCCTCCCGCCGCCGCGGCCGAGGCCGGCCTCTGCTACGGTCGCCGGAAGGACCCGGTGGTGCGGGCGAAGGTGAGGGCGCATATGCGGTGGGTGGCGGGGCGGACGCGATGGGTGGCCGCTGTCGCGCCAGGGAGGGTTAATGAATGGCGGCAGAGGACAGGGCAGGCGCACCGGCGAGCGACCGTGTTGTGAGGTGGCATGCACGCCGGCGAGAGGAGAGGAAGGGAGGCACAGAGGAATGAGTACTCAAGAGGAGGAGGAAAAAGTGTGGAAGAGACACTGACATGTGGGCCCCACATGTCATTTAACGGTCAAATAGACGGATTGTTTAGGTGCAGGCCCGACCAATCATAAACAGTTTTAAATTTTAAGCAACGGACATTTGGGGTTTTCTAAAACAGGCGACCCGTGAGTTGGTAGTTATCTGAGAAAAATTAAAAATCAGTAGTTTTTTAAACCCTAACTTGTAAAGTAGTAGTTTTATGCTATTTACTCTGACAAGGGCTTACAGCAATGATGAACCAAGGATCGCTAGCAGTTCCGCCTCATTCATTGTATTCAGATCTTTAATGTTCATATCAAGTGTAAATTTCTCTGTAGGTGCGCCATTGTCCGACGGTATATTTTGTTTGATGATTACCTCAGTGGAATTTGAACAGTTTGGGTTGTTGACATCTGTTTCACATGATTTTTCTGTCTGTATGTTGGTAGCAGCAGGACACGGTTCAATGCTATTATTTTCCACCAGATCACTTTCTACATATGCAGGTTCATTTAACTCAATAATAAACTTGTTACCATCAATTTCGAGAGGGCTATGATTCCTTTAAATTGTGCCAACAGAGCTTTGATTCCTTTCAGTTATGGCATTCCTCTGGAGGTCATTTTCAGAATTACCAGTAGTGTTAGTTTCTTCAAATACAATCACAATACAAACATAATCATTTGCAGGTAATTCAAGAAAAAACATTCTTCAAATGCTTCACCTAACTTCTCGGTTGCATTTATCTTTTGCCTCTTGACGGATCATTCATAAAACATTGCTTGACTTCTTGAATGCAGTTGGTCTTTGTGTCAATGACGCAACGGGCAATGTAATCTTCCTTCATCAACAACACATGGACAGGCAAGCCGGCCAATCATTCAGCTAAATTTCCTAAAGGAAAACAGTTCCTTACGGCCGACCGGTCGAAGCGTGAGTCGGTCGGTCGCGCGCCGTATGATGAGGCGAGATCGAATGACCCCAAATTGATCAGGCGTAGATCCACGGACCGCCCACGTGCCCTTCCTATCCTTATCTCTTTCTTCTTCCTTCCCCCTATATCTCTTCTTCTTCTTCTTCCTTGGCTGCCATGGGAAGTTTTTTTACCCCTGAGCTTGCTGGTTCCCCCTCCTGTCTTCCCACTTCCACCAGATGTCATGCCCCGGCAACCATCCACACACCGTGCATACTATGTCGTGATTTCGAGGTCACCACATATTGATATCTGTTGTGGGAGAGCATGGCATCATTGTTGTTGGAGCTCTCCGATGCCGACATGGTGACCATCAACAGCGACAACTGAAACCATGCCACCGTGCGGAGCGCATGAGCTGCAACTGCGGTGCCGAAAGCTACAACCACCGCTCGGGGAAGCTGCAACTACAGCAAGGGGAAGCTACAACGCACAACCGGATTCACGTTTGTTAGAGTTGTATCGAATATTATTGTACAAGGTAGATTACAGTTGGATTTGGTTTTGGACTGCGTGTAGACATGATAGAAGTTGTGTCCTAATAGGACATTTGTATCCCAGGCCTCTCATGTATAGTGGGGGTAGACACATGATGTAAGTTATGCCAACATAATAGCACGGGCATGCGGGGGAGCCGGCGACGTGTGCCGGTGCCCAGACGGCATCAGGGTGCGGTATTGTGACAGTGCCATGGGAAGGAGCACCCGTAGTCATATGCCTCGGGGATGTAGCCATGATGATGAACCTCGTTAACAAATCTCGCTGTCATGCATCATATGATTGCTTGGTCCTCAATAGATCGACGATGACCTCGGATTTATTCTAACAAGTGATATCATGAGCTAGGTTGTTTGAAGATTATGGATTGTTGATCTAGAGGAAGTATCGAGTCTGGGATGCAGCCGGTGCCCGGTTGCGGCATGGTTCTCGGTGAGATTGAAAAAAAAATCAAAGGCGGAAGCATCGGCAGCAGCATGTGTGCTTGAAACATGCGGCGGTCGATCCGCGGATTGATCGGGCGAGCGTACAGCGACTGAAACGTGCAGCAGCAAGCGGAGGCGGACAAGAGGAATCACGGCGGGTGCTGACTCGCTAGGCAGTCGTGTCTTTCGAGCGAATTCTCGGCAACGTCGGATGGAGCAGACGAGGTGTTTTGGTGGACACTAGGCGGTCCAGTCCGAGTCGCGCACGGGTGGCAGCGGCTACGCTGGCCCAGACGCCTGGCGGAGCCCGTGGGTGCAGGCGGGACATGCTGTTCGTGGCAGGCTGCTAGCGTGTGGTACATGCTGCATGCGTACGTACATGCTGATGCAAAGCTTGAGACAAAAAAGGTCTTCGTGCATAAACAGAGAGGCTGCAAGCAAACAGGGACAAGGAATAGGAAAATTTGTGTATTGTCCCCACGAAAGTTTTTTCTGCTAGGTCAAGTTTGTTGTGAGTGCTTAAGGGTGTGTGCAATAACGACACCGACAGGTGTAGGCTTGGAGGAGTCTGCAACGCGTCGTGGCAGAATCATGCATACACAGGGCGTCCAAGCATGCATAGTGCAAGCAGTGATGGTGTCAGGTGAAGCATGGTTACAGTCGAGGGAAGTTCGGTTGGGTCGGACTGGACAGTCTGACGGGATCGACGCAAGTTGGTTGGTACAGAAGACGGTGGTGAGATCGGCGACGATGCCATAGGAGCGTGATGCTGATGGTGACTAACTTCTGGGGCATGGAAACACGTGGCGCAGGCCCGAGGGCTTGTGTGTCTTCGACAAGACTATGACACGGGGTTAATTCAAGACAGTGCACATGCGAGCTTGAAGTCGACGGGGCGGGATGGACTGATCATCTATCATGGAGTCATGTTGAAGGTGGAGCTGGAGTCTGGAAGATTTCACTCAGTGTTGATTGAGGGGCTATGACGTAAGTCGACAGAGAGTCGAAGCCTATTCAGTGGGAAAAAGCGAGTGACACGCAATTCGAACTGGAGCCCAGTGGCCTGATGGAAGCATGAAACTCGTCATCGGTCGGTGATGATCGGTGGTACTCTGCAGTGGGGGTTGAGTGGTGTGGGTTCGTGACCCTTAAGAGTCAACCAGGACAGCGGAGGCTCGAGGCGGTAATAGCGGTGAGGCGTGCGGTGCGCACGGGGCATGGAGACGGGCCAGGGCTCTGGACTCGGGATGACTACAAACAATGGTGAAATTCTTTCAAGTTTCAGACAGGCGGTCAAGGAAGAGTGGTGATGTTGAGTTCAGGTAACTTTTATGTGTGACACTCAATATGTGAGTTGTTCACTTTCACACAGGTCAGTGATCAATGTGTGGTGGCATTGGACTGATACTCTGGAAGTTGGGAGCATAAACTAGAGTAATGAGGAACTTAATTTTGCTCAAGTATTGACTGTGAAGAAGACGAGAAGGGACTACAGTTGCAGATGGAGTCACATGGAGTCTGGAAGTAGCAGCGGTGGTCAAGGCGTATCTCAAGTCCAATGTATATGGAGGTTCGACGCATGGATGAATTCAAGGTGGTGAAGAATAATCGCCAAGGTGAAGTTTGTTAGAGTTGTGTCGAATATTATTGTATAAGGTAGGTTACAGTTGGACTTGGTTTTGGACTGTGTGTAGACAAGGTAGAAGTTGTATCTTAATAGGACACTTGTATCCCAGACCTCTCATGTATAGTGAGGATAGACACACGATGTAAGTTATGCCAACATAATAGCACGGACACGCGGAGGAGCCGGCGACATGTACCGGCGCCCGGGCGTCCGGGTGCCGTATTGTGACGGTGTCATGGGAAGGAGCGCCCGTAATCATATGCCCCGAGAATGTAGCCATGATAGTGAAGCTCGTTAACAAATCTCGATGTCATTCGTCGTGTGATTGCTTGGTACATGGTAGATCGACGATGACTTCAGATTTATAACAACGTTTTTGCTACAGCCGGCTTCATGTTTTGCTCCAACCGAGGTTGTCCGTCCTGGAAGAGCAGACCACGCCGACCAATGTTCTTTGTTGCGACCGCACATTAGAAAGCTACAATGACATTGCACGAATACTGGGAGAAGTGTATGGAACGGGCGGCGTAGAAAGTTGTGACGGTGCAGCTACCGGCCATGAGCACAAGAGAAATTGTGACCCCGAGCTGCCATCAGCGACCGATGCTGAAACTCCCTCTTCCCTTCTATGGATGCCAAACACGCTGATGTAACGGGGCCCCCAAGTGCTGCGGTAAGCAGATGGCGATGTTGCATGGGGCCTCTCCGACGGTGAAGAGGGATACCGGGAGACGCGGTCAGGGTTGAAGAAAAAAAACCTCTGCGGGGGAACGAGAGAAGGCAGTGGAGACGACGCGGAGTGTGTGAGGGGATAAGGGATAGGATCAATCGTTGGCTTAATCAAAGGGAAACGTTTCAGATCGGCATGCAGCGCCTCACTCCGTCACGCGCGACGTGTACAGCGGATCCCACGCATCACCTCCCTTCTTTTTTTCTCTGCGCACCTTATCTTTTCCAAATCCAAACACACCCGTGCAGGGGCGGAGCCAGGAGGGACGAGCAGGGGCCTGCTGATGTAACGGGGCCCCCAAGTGCTGCGGTAAGCGGATGGCGATGTTGCATGGGGCCTCTCCGACGGCGAAGAGGGATACCGGGAGACGCGGTCAGGGTTGAAGAAAAAAAACCTCTGCGGGGGAACGAGAGAAGGCAGTGTAGACGACGCGGAGTGTGTGAGGGGATAAGGGATAGGATCAATCGTTGGCTTAATCAAAGGGAAACGTTTCAGATCGGCATGCAGCGCCTCACTCCGTCACGCGCGACGTGTACAGCGGATCCCACGCATCACCTCCCTTCTTTTTTTCTCTGCGCACCTTATCTTTTCCAAATCCAAACACACCCGTGCAGGGGCGGAGCCAGGGGGGCCGAGCAGGGGCCTGCCCCCCCCCCCCAAATTTAGTAGCAGCGACGAGTAATTGCCAACGAGATTAGATCAATATATGTACTCGGCCCCTCTATACTCGAATCCTGGCTCCGCCATTGCACCCGTGGACAACTCCTGGCTACACCTCCTCATTTTTTTGGATTGGGAATGCGAGAGTGAGGAGGCAGCACACCGTTGTTTGGATGCTCGCCACGCCGGCTTCCGCTCCCTCGCGGTGCTCCGCCGCAGTCGCCCTCGCAAGTCCTACGAGTTAGCTCTCCACTCCCCTCAGCAAACCATCATGGATCCCTCGAGTTGAGCTCTCCTTCATGTTGTTTTCTTTCCTTCCTGCAGCAATCCTTCATGGACCACATGAGATTCAGCTCACACGTGTGCTACTGCGCGATCACACCGTGCTGTGAACCGGTGTTTGCTGTGAGCTAAGACGGGCAAGCGACGGTTGGTGACCACGACCGGCGAGTGCTACAATTGCGGCAACGAGATGCTGGGACCAGCGCTCAGTGCTACCACCAATGTTTTGATTTGGCCCAATTTTACATTTTTTGCTACCAACGTTTTTTGTTTTGCTAGAACCAGAACAAATTTTTGCTACCAACAATGTTTCGGTTTTGTTGGAATCGACGCCAAATTTTTGCAATTTGCTACAACCGGTGTTTTGGTTTGCTGGAACCAGCAGCATTTTTGCTACAACCGGCATTTTTTGCTTTGTTGGAAGAACGCCCAATTTTGCATTTTTGCTACCAATGCCATTTTGATTTGCTGGAAGTAGGGCTGGACCAAAAGCTCGTAGCTCGCGAGCTTAATGAGCGCTCGAAAGTTCGGCTCGTTAAGCTTGTAGCTCGCTTCTTAATGAACAGAGCCAATCATTGATTTTAGCTCGTTAAGCTTAACGAGCTTAACGAGCAAGCTAACGAGTTTCACGAGTAGCTCGTTAAGCTCGTTATTAACAACACAATACATATTTTCATCTTACATGACAGACTTTTTGTAGCACCTCAGCCCATTTATTTAATTTAATCAACATATGAGGCAACAAACTACTTCATTTCTTTTTGTAGTCACCATATTTCATCTTGAAAACCATACCTACACATTCATCATGTATATCATAACACATTATAATGTATTAACGAGCGCTCGCGAGCTTAACGAGCTTCAAACGAGCCGAGCCGAGCAGGGTTTTCTGCTCGTTAATCTTAATGAGCTTAACGAGCCGAGCCTTAACGAGCGCGAGCTTAACGAGTACGAGCTTAACGAGCCGATCTACTCATTAGTCCACCCCTAGCTGGAACCACCTTCAATATTTGCTGCCACCGGTGTTTCGGCTTTTACTATGACATCACCCAATTTTGAATTTTTGTTTCCACCGTTTTTAATTTTGCTGGAACCGGCACAAAAATTTACTACCACTGCTGTTGGCAGTGAGCTATGGCGTCGTCGCCATTGAATCTGCAGGGGCGAGGGGGCGTAGTACCAGCGAGGGGCGCGCGTCGGCGGCGGCCGTAGACAGAGGGACGACACACGCTACGCAGCGCGGCGGAGGTTGCTGCATCCCGAGGATGTGGACGGGCTTCGGACACGGCGCGGATGCTGCGAGGAGCGGGGCCGGCGTCGAGGGGATGCTGCTTTTGTGCCTCGTCGGAACTGCACGCATGTGGATTGGAGGTGGAGATGAGTGCGTCAATTCGCCATTAAAAGGTAGAGAAGATTGTTTTCCTATTCATGCGTTGACTGTGTATGTGCGGGGAAGAAATAGAAGACCATCGAACGGTGCCTATTGTTTCCATCCAACGGCCGCGTGGCGACCGGCCAAAGTTGGGCCGGCCGACCGGCACCTAGCGTTGGCCTTAATCAAATGGCTGGGAAGTGGACCGGCTGAAAGTTTGGGCTGGCCGACTGGGTGCTACCCTTTCTTAAAACAACATCTTCAGGTAGGGTTTTATTATTACTAGCAAATATGCCTGTGCTTGCAACGGAAGACAAAAACGTCATATGTCACAAACCAATATGCATGGATCAAGACCTCCTCCCATGGGTCCTTGTCTTATATATCAACAGGGCATCCCATAAAACCCATCCTATGTGTGTTCCTGTTGATCCTTCTTTTCACCCTCGTCAACCGTGGTCATGGTGGTCACCGAACATGGTCATTCTCAAGGCGAGGAGCATGTCCATCGCCCGACACACTTGTGATTGAATTGTGCTAGCACAAGAGAACGTTTAAAACTTTAAATAATCTCGTCGAGTTGTATGGACCGTGCTACTGATGAAAATCCTATGTGTAGGATGGGCGAATTTTTGGAGAAACACTAACACCCGTGGTAAGCAATGCTTAATTACTTTCTCATAATTCTGGAATATACTTCATCCCTTCTGGGTCGACTTCATAAATCTCAACAGTTAAAGGTAGGATTAAATTTAGGGGCCAATCTCAAGGCGATGAGCATGTCCATCGCACGACACACTTGTGGCTTAATTGTGCTAGAACAAGAGAATGTTTAAAACTTCTATTGAGTATCGTGATTATTAGAAAAGCTAGGATAGCGTAGTATATTATTCTATCTTGCCTTGTACTTCAATATGATTACGTACTTCTATATATATATGCCTGTTGGTGTCAAAATCGGTGGATCTTGGGTAGGGGGTCCCGAACTGTGCGTCTAGGCCGGATGGTAACAGGAGGCAAGGAACATGAAGTTTCACCCAAGTTCAGGCCCTCTTGATGGAGGTAAAACCCTACGTCCTGCTTGATTAATATTGAAGATATGGGTGTTACAAGAGTAGATCTACCACGAGATCAGAAAGGCTAAACCCTAGAAGCTAGCCTACGATATGATTGTATGTTGTGATTGTTGTCCTACGGACTAAAACCCTCCGGTTTATATAGACACCGGAGAGGGTTAGGGTTACACAAGGTCGGTTACAAAGGAGGAGATATCCATATACGTATTGCCTAGCTTGCCTTCCACGCCAAGTAGAGTCCCACCCGGACACGAGACGAAGTCTTCAATCTTGTATCTTAATAGTCTAACAGTCCGGCCAATGGAGATAGTCCGGCTGTCCGGAGACCCCCTAATCCAGGACTCCCTCAGTATCCCCTGAACCAGGCTTCAATGACGATGAGTCCAGCGCGCAGTTGTCTTCGGCATTGCAAGGCGGGTTCCTTCTCCAAATACATCACAGAAGAAGTTGAATACGAGGATAGTGTCCGACCCTGCAAAATAAGTTCCACGTTTCACCATAGAGAATAATGCTTTCGCAGATCTAATCCGCTAGCTTGTTTTGGCAACATGACGTTACGTCATGGCCCGGTGATTATTCGAACCGTTTCTTTTAACCAGCCCCGCACATAACGCGAGGCAGTCTTTCGACACGTCTTGTCAAAGAAGAAATTGTGTCCCCTTATTACGGGATTCTCATCAACACGGGCGTGGGTAACCCAACTGCGCCATCAATTGCGGCGCTTGGGTGATAAGCGAGTTTTACTAGGCAAGTGGGGACGTTTAATTTTGTCCGCCCATATAAAGGGATAAGTATTCACCTTTCTATCCCCGCCTTCTTCCTCCTCTGCTCATCCGATCCCGCATACTCGAGCTCTAACGCCCAAGTCCTCACTTCCATCTCAACCTTCTCCAACCATGTCCGGAGGGGGAGGCAAGTGGATGGTCTCCTCCGTCACGGAGGGAGATGTCAAGAAACTGAGGAGAGCCGGATACCTGCACGACGACATCGCGCACCGGCTCCCAGATGAGGGACAGCTCATCCCCACCCCCGAGCCCCATGAGAGGGTGGTATTCCTCACTCATTTCCTCCGCGGACTGGGATTCCCTCTCCATCCCTTCGTCCGGGGGCTCATGTTTTATTACGGCCTGAATTTCCACGATCTGGCCCCAAACTTCATCCTCAACATCTCGGCGTTTATCGTCGTGTGCGAGGCCTTTCTCCGCGTCAAGCCCCACTTCGGCCTATGGCTGAAGACCTTCAACGTCAAGCCGAAGGTAGTGAGCGGCCGCCAGGCGGAGTGCGGAGGCGCCATGGTGGGCAAGATTCCCAACATCACATGGCTCAAGGGCACCTTCGTGGACACCATAAAGGGGTGGCAATCGGGGTGGTTCTATATCACCGAGTCGCGTGACCCCACATGGGTAGCGGCCCCCGAGTTCCGATCTGGCATCCCCATGCGCCTCACCTCCTGGAAAGAGAAGGGCCTATCCTGGGGTAATTCTAAAGAGCTGACCGGACTCCAGTCATGTATTCAGAACATGATGGACAAGAAGCTCAAGCTTGTCAACATAGTCCAGGTTATGCTCGTCCGCCGGATACTCCCGTGCCAACAACGGGAGTTTACCTTGTGGGAGTTCAATCCGGCGCAGCACCGAACTTTGAACAGGCTCTTCGACACGACTCATGAAGATGCCTGGAGGGTGCTGTTCAAGGGCGCCGCGGTCCCTCCTCCCATTACTAAGGATCGCGGATTCAGCGCGAAGCGCCAAGCCAGTGCAGTAAGCTGTTTTACCTTTTAGAGGATACTTATTTTCTATACAGATTGACTCTATGCGGGATCTAAATTCCCGTGTCGTTAACAGGACTGGCAGAAAATGGCCGGACAGATCGACTATCCGGCTCCCTTGCCTGAAGGCCCCGCAGACGCTCTTCTAACGAAGATGCTGACTCCGGCCCCTTATAAGGTGCCGGAGAAGACCAAGAAGGCCAAGGGAGCTCGAAAGAGTTCCCGACGCCAGGCATCGTCGGACTCACCATCCGATGATTCTGCGGCGCACTCTTCCCTCGAAGACGAGGAAGAGGAAGAAGAGGCTCCCCCACCGACTGGGGGAGACAATAAAAGGAAGGCCGCCCCAACTGGGGAGGCCGGAGGGTCCAAGAAAGGAAGGACGCTCCTTCCGGACAGCTCCACCACCGCCTACGAAAGTGAAGATGAGTGGTTGCCCAGGGGCAAGCCCCAAGGGAGATCGTAAGTATTCGGATACCAAAGTAACCCATAGGATTCCTTTGTCGCATTGCTTTCCCTAACGCCGAACTCCATTGCGCGGGCCGCCCCGAGCTAATATCGAGGTATCCTCGGACGGCTCCCTGGGCGCGTCGGACATGGATAGCGATCCAGTCCCGACCGCCACCTCCCCTCATCCAGCCGACGACACCGAGGTACTGTCTCAAGAGGCATTGGATCGAGGGGGGACAGTCCCGGAGGCGCCTCAAGGCGACCTTCCGGACTCCGGGAGTCGAGGGGACGGGGTCCCCAAGAGCTCCGAGTTCGGCCCTCAGCCGAACACCATGCCAGACCCTCCAACGGCTCCGAGCTCGGGTAGGCGGCCCCCTTTTGAGGGGGGTGAGACGCCCGTGCCGGTGACCTCTGTCCATCCAGAGGCGCAGGACACAATGTTGGAAGCGCTTCGCAGCGCTTTCATCGAGGAGGAGCACCGCACTATCATGAGTGCGGTGATCCAGAAGGTTCAGTCCGCCAAGAGCGGATTGACTGAAGCCTGTACTAGCCTTCTAACAGGCTTTGAGGTAAGTGTTTTAAAATGTAGTAGAAATATTACCGCATAGACAGTAGTTCCTGATGCTTTGTTCGGTGTTCACAGAGAAAAGCCGAACAGAGGATCAAATAATATCGCAGGAGTCTAATATAAGTATGTCAATATGCATATGCAGGCTTCGCTGCTGGCATCCGCTGCACTAACGGCGGAGGTCGACGTACTGAAGGAGGCCCTCGAGGGGTCCCAGAAAGAGCTCGGCCTTGCTAAGAGGCAGCTCGAGGAGAATAAGGGTAAGTAATACCCGTCTATAGATATATGTATAAAAAAGGGCGCGATTGCAAAATGACAGGATCATTGTATGTTTTGCAGGGGCCACGACCGAGGTGGTGACCCTGAAGCAGGCGCTGACCAAGGCCGAAGATACAGCGGCCAAGGAGCGCACCGAGCGAGAGAGGCACGAGGCTCGGGTGGGCGAGGTGCAGCAAGAGCTCCAGGCTCTCGTGACGAAGCACGAGGCGTTGGAGCTAGACTTGAGGACGCGAGAGTCTGAGCTTGCCGCGGCACGTGAGAGCGCGAAAAGTGCCAAGGCCGAGGCCCAGAAGGCCCTTCAAGAGATCGACGCGATGAAGAAGATAGCAGCGGGTAAGGCTTTCTATATGCAAAGCGAGCATGTAAAGGTGAATTACTGATTACTTACCCGAATCCGGAGCTCTTCAGGAGCATTCGCAGATTTGCCCCGCAGTGTGTCCGATGCCGCACAATTCTACTGGGCCGGGGATGGGAGCTCGACAGAGAAGCTGTTCTGGTCTCGATATGCTAAGGCCGAACATCCGGTGCCATTGAGTGACCAGCTGAAGCAGATGGCCGAGCTACATAAGGCGGCCGAATAGGCCATGAAGGGATTCATAGTCCGGTTATGGCCTGGCGATGCCCTTCCGAACAGCTTCTTCGGCCTGGTGAGGCGGCTTGTAGATGCCTGCCCACGGCTGGAGGTCGTCAAGCGATCCGTCTGCATTGAAGGTGCACGCCGGGCCTTCGCCCGTGTGAAAACGCAGTGGGTCAAGCTAGACGCCGTGAAGCTTATCAAGGAGGGGCCGCCGGAGGGCAAGGAGCACCACCACCCCGAGATGTACTACGAGGGTGTTCTACCGGGCGCCCGTCTTATCGCGGATGAGTGTTCACAAAATGTAATATTTGAATGAGACTTGCTCGTTTTTTATCTTGTGTGATGAAAACTTGTTTCATATGCGCTATGCAACGCTTGTGTGAATTTAAAATATTACCTTCGGTTTGGTTGTTTATCCAATCTGAGAG
The DNA here is from genome assembly GCF_003073215.2 of Triticum urartu. Classification (NCBI taxonomy): domain Eukaryota; kingdom Viridiplantae; phylum Streptophyta; class Magnoliopsida; order Poales; family Poaceae; genus Triticum; species Triticum urartu. The sequence goes on along the minus strand of NC_053026.1, from coordinate 534,048,736 downwards.
ATGGCTAGTCCTCGGCTTCTGCCCCCATACCATGAGTGCTGGGGTGTTCGGGATAAACCTGAGCACTCTTATTCCCATGTTTGGGTCCTTCGAGGGAGGTACTCAGCACAACGAACAAGGCAACCAGACTAATAATGCTTTATCACTCTCACTTAGCCATAGAATTCTATAATTTTAAATTTCGGTGAAGCCCCTGGTATTCGGAAGGCCGAATTTGGGGCGCGATACACGCCTGTAGGCCGGACAGAGCCGGCCCTTCGCCCTAAGCGGCATAAGTCTTTAGGGACTCGAAAAACCTCGCCGAACAGCAACCAGTCTCTCGCCTTATCATGACAGTCAGTTTTAGCTTTCTCTACTGAGGTGCTCGGCCCGGCGGAACCGGGGCACAATCGCAGTAGTTCTCCTAGCGCTACCTTAGCCGATAGAGCGGAACGTAAGGTACCAAAACATAGGAGCCAGGAAAACCCAACATTTGACCAAAGACATGATTCGGAGCTGATGCATATAATGCTATAAGTTCGGGGTGCCGCACTTGTGAAAGTGTTTGGACTTTTCACACCATATTGTGAGTATGTAAGTCCCTGGTGCATTGGTTGTACCAGAGTGTACGGTTGCTAGGCGTCATTAATGAACACATAGTTATGTATACATATAACAAAAATGCGATAATAGTCGTAATGTCATGCATTGTATATTAAAAAAATTGCATTAAAGCAGAGTGATATAGATAGTGTAATAAGCAAAAGAGTAGGACTATGTCCCTTCCAAGGGCGAGCTGAGGAATTATATGAAATTTGTAATCCACCTGGGAATTCCGTAGTTGTCGGCCTCCTTGGTTGCTGTATCATGTGTTCGGCAATAGAGCTGCCGGACAGTGTTTCCAGAGATTGAAGTCCTGAAAGAAAAATAACCAAACGGGAAGCCCCTGGTGCGGTTTAGGCCGCGTTTTGGGGCGTGCCGTGGTTGTGCCCCCCCCCCCTCCCCACCTGTGTCCATGGTATTTTTAATGCATAATTATGTACGCGCGGCACGAACAACGCCATTGGGCTGGGATTGGGGTGGCCGCCGTATTGCTACGCGAGCTCAGATCGCGCCAGGCGGTCTGTTTACCGATTGCCCCGAGCGCGCTTGAAGGTGTCCGGGCTTTGAAACGCCGAACTGGTAGATTGCCTTGAGAGGCTGCTTTGCGCTTCTGCTGCAAGGGCCGCGGTGTGCTCCTCTGTTGGGAGAGAGCGCTCTGTGTTTCCGTTGACTGTAATAACTCCGCGGGATCCTGGCATCTTGAGCTTGAGGTATGCATAATGTGGCACCGCATTGAATCTAGCGAATGCAGTTCGTCCGAGCAGCGCGTGGTAACCACTGCGGAACGGGATTATATCGAAGATTAACTCTTCACTTCGGAAGTTATCCAGGGATCCGAAGACCACTTCTAGTGTAATTGAGCCTGCGTAGTGGGCCTCTACGCCTGGAATGACGCCTTTAAAGGTCGTCTTTGTGAGTTTGATCCTTTAGGGGTCTATACCCATTTTGCGCATTGTGTCCTGATAAAGCAGGTTCAGGCTGCTGCCGCCATCCATAAGGACTCGAGTGAGGTGAAATCCGTCGATGGTTGGGTCTAAGACCAGTGTGGCGAATCTGCCGTGACGGATACTAGTGGGGTGGTTCCTGCGATCGAAGGTGATCGGACAGGAAGACCAAGGGTTGAACTTTGGGGTGACTGGCTCCAGCGCATATACATCCCTGAGCGCACGCTTCCGCTCCCTCTTGGGGATGTGGGTTGCGTATATCATGTTCACCGTCCGCACTTGCAGGAGAAACCTCTTCTGTCCTCCAGTGTGCGGCTACCGGGGTTCGTCCTCGTCATCGCTATGCGGCCCCTTGTCCTTGTTTTCGGCAATTAACTTGCCGGCCTGCTTGAACACCCAACAATCCCTGTTGGTGTGATTGGCTGGTTTGTCTGGGGTGCCGTGTATTTGACACGAGCGATCGAGTATACGGTCCAAGCTGGACGGACTCAGCGTACTTTGTTTGAATGGCTTTTTCCGCTGACCGGGTTTAGAGCCTTTGAATCCGGCATTGACTGTCGTATCCTCAGTACTTTCACCGTTAATGCGGCGCTTATGCTTGTTACGACGTGACCTGCTATTGCCATCCTTGGTATCTGAGGTACCATGGTTCTTTGATATGTTATTACTGCAAGCCAACCAGTTGTCTTCTCCCACACAAAAGCGGGTCATGAGCGTCGTGAGGGCTGCCATAGATTTCGGTTTTTCCTGACCAAGGTGCCGGGCTAGCCACTCGTCTCGGATGTTGTGTTTGAAAGCCGCTAAGGCCTCCGTATCCGGACAGTCGACGATTTGATTTTTCTTTGTAAGGAACCGAGTCCAGAATTGCCTGGCCGACTCTTCTGGCTGCTGAATTATGTGGCTCAAGTCATCGGCGTCTGGTGGTCGCACATAAGTGCCCTGAAAGTTGTCGAGGAATGCAGCTTCCAGATCTTCCCAACAGCTAATGGAGTCCGCTGGCAAGCTATTAAGCCAATGTCATGCTGGTCCTTTGAGTTTTAGTGGGAGGTACTTGATGGCATGTAAGTCATCACCGCGGGCCATGTGGATGTGGAGGAGGAAGTCCTCAATCCATACCGCGGGATCTGTTGTGCCGTCGTATGATTCAATGTTTACAGGTTTGAAACCTTCTGGGAATTGATGTTCCATTACTTCGTCTGTGAAGCATAAGGGGTGTGCGGCGCCTCTGTATTGGGCTATATCGCGACGCAGCTCATATGAGTCCTGCCCGCTGTGTTCGGCCCGGCTGGATTTGCTTTTACTGTATCCGGCGTGACGTTTACCGTCTCGTAGAGTAGTGCGCCCTCGTGATCCGTAGATCGATCTTGAATGCTTTGCTTTGTCCTCCAATATGTCTCGCAGGTCTGGCATATCTCCCCATGCCTTTTTATTTGGATGGCGTTGGGGTGAAGGCTGAACTTTTGGCTGGAATGCCTCTCTATCGCGGCCACGAGGTGGCCGATCAGCCGTATCATACGCTTCTTCCCCCAGTCGGGGTAGTAACCTGCGCCTTGGGTAACTCTTGGAGGGACGGTCGAGTTTATATTCCTCGGCCGCCAGGACTTCAGTCCATTTGTCAGCTAGCAGGTCTTGATCAGTTTGAAGCTGCTGCTGCTTTTTCTTCAGGCTATTTGCCGTGGCCATAAGCCTGCGCTTGAAGCGCTCTTATTCGACGGGATCCTCTGGTACGGCAAATTCATCGTCGCCGAGGCTTGCCTCGTCTTCAGAGGGGGGCATGTAATTGTCATCATCCTCCTATCTGCCAGCCGCCCTCTCAGGAGAGCTGGCTCCTTCATCCTCCTGCTCTAAATCTTGCTAGAGGGGATTGTTGTTGTCTTCGGCGCTATTTGGAGTGTTATTATCTCCTGTGTCGGTGTCACCACTTTTGCTTTGGCGGGACTTAGAGTGGCGTCGCTGACGTCGGCGCTTGGGTTGCTTCTTGGAGGGGTCATCCTCCGATATCTCGTCGCCATTGCCTTCATTGGGTGTATCCACCATGTATATGTCATACGACGAGGTGGCCTTCCGGTGCCCTATAGGTGCTGGTTCATGTTCGTCTCCTATATCGTCATCCATACCGTCGATGTCTTCGGAGTCGAAGTCGAGCATGTCGGTTAAATCATCGACAGTGGCTACAAAGTGGGTTGTGGGTGGGCGTCAAATTTCTTCGTCGTCCGCATCCCAATCCTGTTGACCATAATCCGGCCAGGGCTCTCCTGACAAAGAGAGAGACTTTAGTGAATTCAGGATGTCGCCGAAGGGCGAGTGCTGAAAGATATCCGCGGC